>NC_056450.1:25983400-26353646 GCF_018296145.1 Oncorhynchus tshawytscha | reverse complement strand
ACACATCTTATGTGCTCATTAGTGTCTATTGCCTTGGGATGTCCGTAATTTCTCTCTGCTGCTTCTTCATCCTGCGTGTGCTGAAGCAGCCTGGTCCAGGAGAGGTAGAGGGGGGCAGAGGGGGAGAGAAGAAACAGGGGAAGACAGACCCACATAAGATGAAAGCTTTAAGGATCGTCTTATCCAACCTGGTGATTATCTTGACAAGTTCCATCTCAGTGGTTGTTGGTTTGGCCACCCTGTCACCCAGTCTTGATGTTATCTGCAATGTCTTCCCCATGTTCCTGATTGTTAACATTTTCAGTGTCATAGTCTCACCCCTGCTGCACCTCTACAGAGAGGGAAGACTGCCATGCCGAATATCCCGTTTTCTGTGACAATATAGTGTTGTGTAAAATACACTATGAATTAAAATTGTTATCAGTACCTGCAACTGTAGTTTAAATATATGTAGACAAGGCAAAGGTGTAGAAGAATGTGTATTTCTTATATTTGGTGAATAGTTTTGATTGTTTTAATTTGGTGGCATGTAGCAATACTATTTTGTGATATACTGCACTTTAGCGATATAGTGAATATTGGTTTATTTTGTAAATAAAAAAATGTATATTAGGACAGGCTAGAGAGATAGATAGCTAGATTGGTCTATTCATATAGCATTAGCATTCTATAATGGATAGCCTTTTTCTTCATGTTAACTTGTAATTTGAATTCTGTCTCATGTGTGTCACTTATATCAGGGTTTCCCAAACTCAGTCCTGGGCACATTTTGTTTTTTTGCATCTGCACCACAAAGCTGATTCAATAACCAACTCATCATCAAGCTTTGATTATTGGAATCAGCTGTGTAGTGCTAGGGTAAAAAACAAATCGTGCACCCAGGACCAAGTTTGGGAATCCCTGACTTGGTAGAGGATTAGGCCTATTCATTTAGCATTAGAATTAAGTAATGGAATGTCTTCATTTTATGTTCTACATTTTATGTTCTACTACTCTAACCTTAAGTTGAGACCCCAAGATACATTTTGAGATTTTGCTATCCCCTCATGCGGACAATTACAACCTATTCCTGACTGTTTTGCATGATTTGACTAAATGTATACCCATACTTTTACTTTGAAAAATCAAGCAGTCACTTTTCGACTATTGAGTTGTCACGTCTTCCGCCGAAGTTGGCTCCCCTGCCTGTTCGGGCGGTGCTCGGCGGTCGTCGTCACCGTCCTACTAGACGCCACCGATCCCTTTTTCGTTTGTCTGTTTGTTTTGTCTTATTAGTTTCACCTGTGTTTCTGTCGTTTGGTTTAATGAGCTTCCCTATTTTTAGTAGGTGGACCCGCCCTTGTTTTGTGCGGGATTGTCTTTATGTTACGTGTGTGCATTTTAGGTAGAGGTGGATTTATTTTCTTAACTTGGCACCCTGTGTTTTTTCGGTTGTATGTCACGTTGTATGAACGCGCCCTGTATTGTTGGGCTTATCATTTTGTGTGTCGAAGTACAGAGCATTTTTCCCCAGTGGAACTCTCTGCGTCTGATTCCTTCACCCACCTAGTCCCACGTGACATGAGTTGTGTTCTATATTTCAATGTATTGCTGTATGTTTTTGAAGAAGTGTGGAATGTCGTGGTAATTCCCTGTATTACTAAGTGAAAGGAGAGTTTACAAACCACACACAAGTCAGAGTTATACTTTAAAATCCATCTTTTAATAATATGAGCTTCACCAATAGCCTTTTGACTCTCAGATCAATTTACTGTCTATAAATGAATTCTGAGAGTGCTTACAAAACAATTCTTAATATCATTTTTAGCCAAGACACACCCATCTCAACTCACATGACGAAACACAGATCTCAGGAACAGTTCACAAATAACCTTTTACTTGAAAGTGGAGTATCCCATAGCTAGATAGCATTAGCTATAAATTATCGTTCAGTTTGCTCTCTTAGACGAGGTTCTACTTCTCGTTCTTGGTACAACATAGTACCAAAACATTACCTCATCCAAAGGCATGTATCAATTGTCAACTCTAGATAATCCCATCTCAAATACAACCCCGCCTGGACAAGCTCACGGAGAGGAGAGTGAGCCTCTAGGTCAAGATAAGGGCAACATCAGAGGGGACATACAATGGTTCCAGACACTGCCATACTCTTCCCCCCAAATGGGAAAAGTAGGGAGTGACTAGCACACAGACATTGTGGAGCCCTTCACATGTTTGAACAGATACCCTCAACAATGAAGACAATCCTTACCTCTCCCCTCTCTGGGCCCCAAGTGACTTTCCCCACATAAGCATATTTATGAAAATTTATAAAACATCTTATTTATCAATGTTACCTAACTAATTCTGATTCTGCTTCGACATTCCCTTCTCAAGGGACTTGTCCCTTCTGGTGAATCAGAACATACTACAATATTTACTCAATATTTACTCAATATTTAAAATAAAATAAAAAATCAAATCCCTTCAAAGTGAAATACCTTAGCTTATATGTAAGCTTTCTCCCTTCTGAAACTAAGTTTACAACCTTTATTCTACAAGACAAACTTGCACAGGTTTAATCACACAGAATAATCCATTGTTGAGAAAAATAAAAACATAACATTGAAATGCTCCCTAAGTTACAGGAGAACCAGTGTCTAAACACAGGCCTCATCACAACATATAGGACAGGCATCCCTCTAAGTCCTTATGATCAGAGATGTAGTCAGGAATAAAAAAAATAGGTCAGGGAAATCATTCATATTCCAAATCATAATTAAAAACACAACTAATTATACAATTATCCCAAAATTTAGAATGACATTGCTCAGAGATTCAAATTGGTCTTATCACACAAAGTAAAAAACTCAATTTAACACACATCAATATTGGCAGAATTTAAATTCATATTAACATTCAGTATAATTATCCTATAATTCTACTATTAACATTTAAAAAAATACCTAAAGTTGTATTACAAAAGTAGCTCAAAATGTTTTGGCAAAGTTTACAGGCAACTTTTGAGATATTTTGTATTGATGTTGTGCAAATTGGAAGTTGTTTTTTTCTGGATCAAACGCGCCAAATAAATGGACATTTTGGATATATATGGACGGAATTAATTGAACAAAAGGACCAATTGTGATGTTTATGGGACATATTGGAGTGCCACCAAAAGAAGCTCGTCAAAGGTAAGGCATGTTTTATATTTTATTTCTGCATTTTGTGTGGTACCTGCAGGGTTGAAATATGCTACTCTCTTTGTTTACTGTTGTGCTATCATCAGATAATAGCTTCTTATGCTTTCGCCAAAAAGCCTTTTTAAAATCTGACATGTTGGCTGGATTCACAACGAGTGTAGCTTTAATTTAGTATCTTACATGTGTGATTTAATGAAAGTTAGATTTTTATATCATTTTATTTGAATTGCCGCGCTGCATTTTCCCTGGCTTTTGGCTGTAAAACATAATTTCTAAATCTGAGACGACAGGTGGATTAACAAAAGGTTAAGCGGTGTTTTGCAATATTGCACTTGTGATTTCATGAATATGAATATTTTTTGTAATATTATTTGGCTGTGGCGCTATGCTATTCAGCAGTTGCTGATGACAATTATCCCGCTTAAGGGATGGGTAGCGTCAAGAAGTTAATCCACCTGTCGTGTCAGAATTTGAAAATATGCTTTACAGCGAAGGCAATCCAAGCGTTTGTGTAAGTTTATCGATCATTAGACAAAACATTATGAACACCTGGCATCACAGTAGCTTGGTCACGAAAATCAGAAAAGCAATCAAATTAATCGCTTACCTTTGATGAGCTTCAGATTTTTTCACTCACGAGACTCCCAGTTACACAATAAATGTTCCTTTTGTTCAATAAAGATTTTTTTTATATCCAAAATACCTCCGTTTGTTTAGCGGGTTATGTTCAGAAATCCACAGGCTCGAGCGGTCACGACAACGCAGATGAAAACTCCAAATTGTATCCGTAATGTCCACAGAAACATGTCAAACGTTTTTTATAATCAATCCTCAGGTGTTTTTAAAATATATAATCGATAATATATCAACAGGCACTGTCTCTTTTTCAGTAGGAGAGGGAGACACAATGGCTGCCCAAGCTCTGTTGCGCAAGCAAAACTCATGCGAACACCTGACGCAATGTTATCTTTCTCGCTCAATTTTCAAAATAAATGCCTGAAACTATGTCTAAATTCTGTTGACACCTTCTGGAAGCGATAGGAAAAGGAATCTGGTTGATATCCCTTTAAATGGAGCAAAGACAGGCTATGGAACATGGAGCTTTCAAAATAGAAGCCACTTCCTGGTTTGATTTTCCTCAGGTTTCGCCTGCAATATCAGTTCTGTTATACTCACAGACAATATTTTGACAGTTTTGGAAACTTTAGAGTGTTTTCTATCCTAATCTGTCAACTATATGCATATTCTAGTATATGGGCCTGAGAAATAGGCTGTTTACATTTGGAACATTATTTTTCCAAACATAAAAATAGTGCCCCCTAGCTGAAAGAGGTTAATAAAAGTCGATTATGTTTACTCATGCAACGTATTTCAATTACTTAACTACATCACATTAATCGCACGATGATAATTAGTTTGATGGAAACCTTAGGCTTTGTACGACATTATGAATTACGTCTAGAATCCCTCTTAATTCGCTCTAACTTTATAGAAAACAGTTTATTCAATAAATCCCGCAACTCCTCTCATACTGGCAGTTTTATTTCAAATGTTTTACACAGAGCGTTTCAATTGTTGTGAAAAAGGCTTCAGGGTGCCCGAGAAAGTCCAGCAAGGTCCAGGACTGTCTCCTAAAGTTGATTCAGCTGCGGGATCGGGGCACCACCAGTAAAGAGCTTGCTCAGGAATGGCAGCAGTTAGGTGTGAGTGCATCTGCACGCACAGTGAGGCGTAGACTTTTGGAGGATGTCCTGGTGTTAAGAAGGGCAGCAAAGAGGCAACTTCTCTCCAGGAAAAACATCAGGGACAGACTGATATTCTGCAAAAGGTATAGGGATTGGACTGCTGAGGACTGGGGTTTAGTCATTTTCTCTGATGAATCCCCTTTCTGATTGTTTGGGACATCCGGAAAAAAACTTGTCCGGAGAAAACAAGGTGAGCACTACCATCAGTCCTGTGTCATGCCAACAGTAAAGTATCCTGAGACCATTCATGTGTGGGGTTTCTTCTCAGCCAAGGGAGTGGGCTCACTCACAATTTTGCCTAAGAACACAACCATGAATAAAGAATGGTACCAACACATCCTACGAGAGCAACTTCTCCCAACCATCCAGGAACAGTTTGGTGACGAACAATGCCTTTTCCAGCATGATGGAGCACCTTGCCATAAGGCAAAAGTGATAACAAAGTGGCTCGGGGAACAAAACATTGATATGTTGAGTCCATGGCCAGGAAGCTCCCCAGACCTTAATCCCATTGAGAACGTGTGGTCAATCCTCAAGACAAAACCCCCCCCACAAATTCTGACAAACTCCAAGCATTGATTATGCAAGAATTGGCTGCCATCAGTCAGGATGAGGTCCAGAAAAAGAAAAAGAAGGGTCAACACTGCAAATATTGACTCTTTGCATCAACTTCATGTAATTGTCAATAAAAGCCTTTGACACTCATGACATGCTTGTAATTGTACTTCAGTATTCCATAGTAATATTTGACAAAAACATCTAAAGACACTGAAGCAGCAAACTTTGTGGAAATTAATATTTGTGTCATTCTCAAAACCTTTGGCCACGACTGTAGATGTCCTAACTGACTTGCCAAAAATATAGTTTGTTAACAAGAAATTTGTGGAGTGGATAAAAAACGAATTTTAATGACTCCAACATAAGTGTACATGTATGTAAACTTCTGGCTTCAACTGTACATATACATGTACATATACATGTAATACAGACTATATTTTTTACTTTGCAAAATAATATTTTTATTTGTATTAGATCCTGTAAAAGCAATTACTTCTCTACTTCGGAGTGATATTCTATATTGAAATGTATTTCTTTATGTTTTAATAGAAGTGTGAAATTAAGCAAATCTCATTGATTCAAATGTTCAGCTCCTGTAACGGTTTTCTTGTGGCGAAGGAGAGGCGTGGTTATTTTGATTCATGTTTAATAAAGCACTTCACATGAACAAACTAACAAAAACAAGAAACGTGAGAAAACCCAAAACAGCCCTATCTGGTGCAAACACAGAGACAGGAACAATCACCCACAAACACACAGTGAAACCCAGGCTACCTAAATATGATTCTCAATCAGAGACAACTAATGACACCTGCCTCTGATTGAGAACCATACTAGGCCAAAACATAGAAATACCCAAATCATAGAAAAACAAACATAGACTGCCCACCCCAACTCACGCCCTGACCATACTAAATAATGACAAAACAAAGGAAATAAAGGTCAGAACGTGACAGCTCCCTGTCTGTCGCTTATGATTACAGCATGTCATCAAATATGTATCCCCGTTGAGCGGAGTAGCCTACACTTTACAGACCATGCTGTTTCTTATATAGCTTATATAGCAAGAATGCTCAGGCATGACTGGTTCAACCCTTCCGATATACATTGGCAGGCACCATAGGCCACTTTAGGTTCATCCTGTGGTCATCTGCCTCTGGTGTTGTCTCCCAGATGCAAGGACAATTAGGAATACTGAGGCCTTTGTCCGGTTCCTCCCGGCTATCTCTATCTCGTTGACACCCACCACATCTTATCTATGCAATGCCAGCTGTAGGTTTTAAGGCTCCTCTCAGATCACACAGACATTTAATAGAACATAAATGCCTTAGTGTTTAGTTAAGTATATAATCATCAAATATCCAACAAATCAGGTAAATATGTGGTTATAGAGTAAACATGCTATATGAGGTCAGAGCTCAGGCCAAGCTCATGGTCTTTGAATTACATAGCTGTACAGGATTCTGACAAGACATTCTAAATGTAAGCACCAAGCGCAGAAATCAAGTGGTCATACCTTAACTATTACCAACAAAGGCTAGTGACTTTCGTACATAAAAAATGACATAAATATGATAATTTATTTATTTTAATGCAGACCCACCTAAACTAAATAGTGAGCACACAATTAAAAAGACAGTTCAAACTTAATTTAACCAATGAAAATGTCTCAACAGAATAAAATACAACAGGTGTTTGCATATTTAAGAAACTGGTTTTGATTAATAAATAGGTTTACAATAATAACAATGATATACAATAATAATGATCAAACTAATTATTATACATAAGAAAATAAATACTTGTAAACATCCTCCATCCTACCTCAACAGCGAGTTCTACATTAGCCTGCATTTGACCAAGCCAACTTGGCCCGATTACACTTTTATTTATAGGCTTTAAAAAACTATATCTTCAAAAAGCCTGCAATTATCAGCTAATGGAAACCCTGGGATATTTTACTATCAGAGTTGTGTTTCCATCAAATTGACTTGTTGAGCATAAACGTTTGTGTATAATTACGTAGTGCACATAAACATTACTTTTGTAGTTAAATTCCCCAAAATGGGTTTCCATCACAATTTTTACTTGAACTACTGATGGTTTTGTCACTAAAAATGTTATGTACCTATACCAAATGTGTCCATTTTGGTATTGCCATGTGCGCTCTTGCCAACAGCTTGCTGATACACTGTGGGTAAAATATAACCTACTACATGATGAGATTATTATGGACAACAGTGTGAGATTATTTGTATTTGTTAAATGTCAACAATGCATTGACCATCCTGTCAACATGCACTTTACCCACTCTGTGAAGTTCATCATAATTGGTTTGATCTCTAGCCTAATAAACTGCATGCTTTCCCATGATGTCGTAAAAAATAATATCTGACATGAGCTACTTTTCTCGCATAAAAAGGTTGGATGGAAACCCGATTAATGTCAAGCCATTTGGAGGATGTTGGAATTATGTTTTGGATGAACGTGCGCAAGGAGAAGGAGCAAAATGTTGAGTTTTTCTAAATAACTGGGCCTGTTTGAAGTATATGTGACCACATTATTATAGAAGACTTGGGAGAATGATGATTTGCAACAGACAGTGCATTCAGTTTCAGAAGTAAAAGTATTCTCGCATTGAACAACCTTCATTTCTCAGTACAAGAATAGACTGATGAGTTTCAGAAGAAAGTTATTTGGTTCTGGCCATTTTGAGACTGTAATCGAAACCACAAATGCTGATGCTCCAGATACTCAACTAGTCTAAAGAAGGACAGTTTTATTGCTTCTTTAATCAGGCCAACAATTTTCAGCTGTGCTAACATAATTGAAAAAGTGTTTTCTAATTATCAATTAGCCTTTTAAAAGGATAAACTTGGATTAGCTAACACAGAGTGTCTTTGGAACACATGAGTGATGGTTGCTGATAATGGGCCTCTGTACGCCTACTTAGATATTCCATAAAAAATCTGCCTTTTCCAGCTACAATAGTAATTTACAACATTAGCAATGTCTAAACTGTGGTTCTGATCAATTTGACGTTATTTGAAATGCCATTTATTTACATTTTCTTGCAAATGATTGTGTATGTCTGAAGTCCATTTGACTTGATTATGTGAAAGAGTCCCTTTGCAGGTGGCTGGACTTACCTGGGGCTGGGACAGACGGGTGCTGAGTGATATCAGTGATGATCCTTCAATTTCTGCTCAGGCCAAATTGCTAATAACTGAGCCTTGAAATGCCATCTCTGTGTGTGTGTGTGTGTGTGTGTATGTGTGTACGTGTGTGTGTACGTGTGTTTGTGTGTGTGTGTACGTGTGTTTGTGTGTGTGTGTGTGTGTGTACGTGTGTGTGTGTGTGTGTGTGTGTGTGTGTGTGTCCGTGTGTGTGTGTGTGTGTGTGTGTGTGTGTGTGTGTGTGTGTGTGTGTGTGTGTGTGTGTGTGTGTGCATTTGGATAATCTGTATTTTGTTCCTGGTGATAGGATTAGATAGGATTTCTAGGCAAATAAAATGACCTGCTGTACACTAAACATACAATGGTGCTCAATTCATCAATGCACACAGGTGTGTGTATGTAAATAGAACAACATGTGCCTTGTTAGGAGGAACACAGGACAGAGAGCTTGGTCAAAAATCACTCATTCATGTAGGCGTTGTCCAATCGGGTTGTTCTCAGAGTTCTGCTGTAGAGAGAAGTATGAATATTGCAAAGAAAGGTCTGCGTTACCAAAACAACTAAGTCTGCGTTTACCAAAACAACTAAGTCTGCGTTTACCAAAACAACTAAGGTAGGTTATTTTCCATTTTAACATAATTGAAAATATTATCTTTAGCTGAACATTTTGCATGTTTTCTTTGTGTTTTCAGTCAGACTTTCTGAGACAATGCACATTGTTTTGGCTGAAAAAACAGTAGACCTACATGTATCTAAGTATTTGTTATGTATGTTGACATCAGCATTTTGCATCAGTATACTGCATCAGTACATTGCCAACAATATATTAAAACATAAAATCATAAATCTTGTAATCTCCCCTCTCTCATATCTTAGTTGGCTTAGATATTGTTCAAGAAGAATGAATGCCTCTTCAGGAAACAACACACAGCTCAGCTGGTATGTTTGCATTGACCAGGGCTATGCTGTGCAAATGCTGTTCGGTGCTGCCCAGGCCCTGTGCTTCCTCCTGGGGACGCCAGCCTTGGTCTGGTGCCTCTGGCTCTCTCTGAGTGGAAGTCTCTGGAGGTCTCAAACCCACCCAGGTCTTCCCTATTAACCTGTTTGCAGTGGAGCTGGTGTTCTGTGTCCAGTGTCTCCTTGAGGTGATCAGCTACCTATTCATCCCGAATTCTACAATGTTACGTCAGGCTGTGTATTTCCTCTATATCGTCTCCTGGACCTGCAGGCCCCTGATCCAGAGCTGCATCTGTGTGGAGAGATACCTGGCGGTGGCCCAACCTGTGACATTCCTCAAGTACAGACTCCGGAGGTACAGGGTGGTGTGTTCAACCATTGTCTGGGTGTTGTCACTCACTCATGCATGTTTCCCTATCGCTTTAATTGGTTTTAAAAAAACAGCAGCTTATGTGCTCATTAGTGTCTATTGCCTTGGGTGGCTGTCATTTCTCTCTGCTGCTTCTTCATCCTGCGTGTGCTGAAGCAGCCTGGTCCAGGAGAGGTAGAGGGAGGCAGAGGGGGAGAGAAGAAACAGGGGATGACAGACCCACATAAGATGAGAGCTTTTGTGATCATCTTATCCAAGTTGGTGATCATCTTGACGTGCTCCATCCTGGTGGTTGTTGGTTGGGCTACTCTGTCATCTAGTCTTGAAATAACCTGCAATGTCTTCCCCATGTTAATGATTGTCAACATCTTCAGTGTCCTGGTCTCACCCCTGATGCACCTCTACAGGGAGGGAAGGCTGTCATGCCGAAGAGGGCCAGAGACACGTTAGACTTACTGTTTTGGGCACTAAAAGAACACGTTTGTGACAAACTATCGCTAGCAGTCATTGTGTTAAATACTCATTGAATTAAAATTGTTCTGTCAATCCTGAGGCGCAGCCTAACTTCTTAGTGCCTGCAACTGAAGTTTAAATATTCATAGACACATCAAAGGCGTTGAAATTTAGTGTCGTTTTTTGTTTAATAAATCGTTTTCATTATTTTGATTTGGTGGCAAGTTGCAATAGCATTTTGTGAGATATAGCTTGTTATCATTAAAGTTGTTGTGAAAAGGGCAATCTGCAGTTCAATCAATAACAAAGTGGATTCCCTACCTCTGTTTTGGTATAAGGTTGGGTGATGGTGATGGAGAAACTATCAAATGTTGAGGCTGTACAGTGTTTTTTTAAAAACATTTATATTGTTTACAAACAAAGGAGTTAAACCAAATCATAGTTTTGGTTCTGATAGGGTGTGAAAGTTGAACTAAGCTCATGATGCATTTATGAGTTATATTTCCTAAGAGTCCAAGATTTAATGTAGCAATCACAGATTGTCACTTTAAATATAGCTGTGTCACATATTTAGAATTCAAAGTAAATGTTGGTTTGTTTTATTCATTATACAATTAATATTAGGATGAATGGCTTGATAGGTGACTAGGCTTTTTAATTTCGCATCATACTTAAATAATGGATTGTCTTCTTCAAAATATATTGTTTTTTAAAGATTAAGTTATGATATATGGGGACTGACTGTGCATGAGACTTGGCTAATGGTGTCAATGATACACAACATTCTAGCCCTTTCAGTGCAAAATCCTAGAAAGCCATGAGGCTCCATCCACACTGGAAAAAACATGGACTCCACTGACGTAAACGCTTGCTATTTGAATGACAGGTGCACATCAATTCAAATGTCAATGCGTTATCCAGATATAGGCTTTTCTAGATGAGTGTCATCTTGTTTTGATCACCCTTCAAAGCATACTGTAGGTGCCGAACCCCTGGGCAGAGGTATAGAAGGGAGGGAAACTGATAAAGAAGAGAGACTCCTGTACCGTACACATCATCCTGCTGACTTTGATGCTGAACCACACTCTTACGATCATCAGGGAAATCCTTCAGCATGTAGGGTAGCTTTAATCAGCCCCTTCTCTACCACCTCAGGGTTGGGAAACTGGCCTGCATTGGGAGTTAAAGGGAAGGATAACTCCTCTGTAGGGGAAAGGTTGTCTTGTATTTCTCTGTTCATTGTGCTCTTCCATTCCCTTTAATCATATTGTTCATGCTATTTAGAGGTTTTGACATTTTTAGTAAGTTAGTCATAGTTCAACTATGTAGTGTGTGTGGGGGGAGGGATGTGGGGTGGGGGAAGGGATGTGGAGTGGGGGAGGCTCTGCCATTTAATTTATCTTGTATAGCTGTTAATCTAAGGGAAATTAGGGAGATACATTGTGAGATTTCACTATCACCTCATGCTCACAATTCCAACCTATTCCTGACTGTTTTGCCTGTTTTTACTAAATATATCCCCATACTTTCATGTAGCTAAATCATCTTTTAACTTGTATTACATCCTGTAAAGCACTTTCTTCTCTACTATTGAGTGGGGTTCTATATTGAAATGTATTGCTGTATGTTTTAAAAGAAGTGTGGAATAAAGTATCTGTTTGATTCAACAGTTAAAGTCCCCGTCTCTCTGTCACATGATTAAAACATGTCTTTCAAATTTCAAGTTTTCAAGTTTAATTTATTTAAAATCATGTACTGTAGCAGTCAATACAAACTGAAATATATGATCATACAACATGTTAATGGATAAGAAACAACAACAACAAATAAATATTAAGAGTAAAAAAATGTAAAACAAAAATGCTGTCTTTGCGCCAATCAATAATCAATGAGCAGAAATATTATTGACCTCATGTTCCATACTTTGGTAAAGTAAGTTTGTTTTGGCAGCGCGTGTTCCTGCCTGTAACTGTGATTCGGTCAGGAGGTAGCCAGTCTCTGAACTTAGATTTTAGGAGGCTGACAGCGAAGGCAGTGCAGAGTTGTGTCCGTCTTTCATGAAGCCAGGTAGAGACAGGGTCTGAAATAACTCAGTATAACCAAAGTTTCTCCAGGATGGTGTGGCATGCCCTCTCCAGTTCATCACACTGGGCCTGGGTCAGTGAGCTGTGCCAAGCAGGAGCGGCATACTCCAGGTGGTGGAGTATTTAGCCGGTGTAAAAATGGTCCTTCTGTACCATTATCCCTAAACTCTTCACACTATCACACACTTTGAGATCCTGACACTCGATCCGGAAAGGGCAGTGGATAGGTGTATTTCTTGTGAAGGTCAATGATAGGACCTTGGACTTGGCAGGGGTCAGTGACATCATTTGCAAAATAGCCCCCAATACCTTACTCAACAAATTGGATGCAGTCTATCACAGTGCCATCCGTTTTGTCACCAAAGCCCCATATACTACCACCACTGCGACCTGTACACTCTCGTTGGCTGGCCCTCACTTCATACTCGTCGCCAAACCCACTGGCTCCATGTCATCTACAAGACCCTGTTAGGTAAAGTCCCCCCTTATCTCAGCTCGCTGGTCACCATAGCAGCACCCACCTGTAGCACGCGCTCCAGTAGGTATATCTCTCTGGTCACCCCCAAAACCAATTCTTCCTTTGGCTGCCTCTCCTTCCAGTTCTCTGCTGCCAATGACTGGAAGGAACTACAAAAATCTCTGAAACTGGAAACCCTTATCTCCCTCACTAGCTTTAAGCACCAGCTGTCAGAGCAGCTCACAGATTACTGCACCTGTACATCTATAATTTAGCCCAAACAACTACCTCTCACCCTACTGTATTTATTCATTTATTTATTTTGCTCCTTTACACCCCATTATTTCTATCTCTACTTTGCACATTCTTCCATTGCAAATCTACCATTCCAGGTTTTACTTGCTATATTGTATTTACTTTGCCACCATGGCCTTTTTTGCCTTTACCTCCCTTATCTCACCTCATTTGCTCACATCATATATAGACTTATTTTTCTAATGTATTATTGACTGTATGTTTGTTTTACTCCATGTGTAACTCTGTGTTGTTGTATGTGTCATACTGCTTTGCTTTATCTTAGCCAGGTTGCAGTTGTAAATGAGAACTTGTTCTCAACTGGCCTACCTGGTTAAATAAAGGTGAAATAAATCAATAAAAAATAGGCGGTGACCTGGCCCAAGTTAAAATTATTTAGCAAATGTGCCTGTGTGTGTGTGTGTGTGTGTGTGTGTGTGTGTGTGTGTGTGTGTGTGTGTGTGTGTGTGTGTGTGTGCGTTTGTATATATCAGTGGAAAACTACCCAATTGTCAGACTTGAGTAAGAGTAAAGATACCTTAATAGAAAATGACTGAAGTAAAAGTGAAAGTCACCCAGTAAAATACTACTTGTCTAAGAGTCTACACGTATTTGGTTTTAAATATACTTAAGCATCAAAGGTAAATGTAATTGCTAAAATATACTTAAGCATCAAAAGTAAAAGTATAAATAATGTTAAGCAAACCAGACAACACAATTTAAGTTTTTTATTTATTTATGTATAGGCAGGGGGATACTCTAACACTCAGACATACTTTACAAACCAAGCATTTGTGTTTAGTGAGTCTCCCAGATCAGAGTCAGTAGGGATGACTAGGGTTGTTCTCTTGATAAGTGAGTGAATTGGACCATTTTCTGTCCTGCTAAGCATTCAAAATGCAACAAGTACTTTTGGGTGTCAGGTAAAATGTGTGGAGTAAAAAGTACACAATTTTCTTAAGGAATGTAGTGAAGTAAAAGTAATTGTTGTCAAAAATAGAAATAGTAAAGTAAATTAATGTACAGATACCACAAAAAAATACTTAAATTGTACTTACAAATATTTTTACTTAAGCACTTTACACCACTGGTATGTATGATCTCTGTGGTTACTTCTTGTTGTTCAGAGTGAACTCTGATGACATTGTATGCAATTGTACTACCCAGCCCACCCTCTCAGTTCATCACACATAGACGTGACCCCCTTCTTAGAGGATGTTGGCCTTGTTGATCTGATTGGATATTTTAGTTTTACTGCCTTTGGTTTGGTCTGTGGATTGGTCAACAATTGATTTGGAATACAAACAAGTCAGACCTGATATGAATGGAATGAAATGCCTTTGTGGTCTCTCTTATCCTGTATCCAGTCCATGGAGGAAGGTTGTATGATCAATTCTCATTTCCTAGGCTTCTAGACCTCTGGCCTAGCAGGCATCTCTTTCTTCATGCCTTTTATTGTAAGTTAACCTTAGGTTTATGTGAATCCATTCATTTATTAAATAATACTTGCTTTGATATTCACCTCTCATGACCATTCGTTGATCTTAGTCAGCTAAACACATAATACTTAATTGCACATGGTTTTACTATAATGTTAAATGGAGTCAGATATACCTTTGTTTATTAATTTCATAGTCTTATTTTGGGTTACAAGTGGGGTATATAATATGCATATATGATAATTATTACCCCGCTATAGTTATTCCTCTGCTCCCAAGTGGTGCAGTGGTCTAAGGCACTGCATCTCAGTTCTAGAGGCGTCACTACAGACCCTGGTTAAATTCCAGGCTGTATCACAACCGGACGAAATTGGGAGTCCCGTAGGGCACCGCACAATTGGCCTGGCGTCGTCCTGGTTAGGGGAGGGTTTGGACGGGGTAGGCTGTAGGCTGACAAAACCCTGATACCCATACGCACGCACACACAAACGCACACGCACACACACAAACACACACACACACACACACACACACACACACACACACAGTGATGTCCTATCCGTGCCCTGCCGGCAGAGCGGGCCGGGTGGCAGGAGGGAAACTGGAGCTGGGTTAGAGTGCTGACACAGGGAACAGACCCAGAGAGAGAGGAGCACATTGTGCTAAAAGAGAGGATTGTTACACACACACAACCCTTTCTCCATCTGCTTTGAGGCTTCAGCCAATGTGTCCCAACCAGCTACTGGCAGGACAGCCTGCCCAGACTTTACACTCACATTCATGCCTTTCTGTCTTTCATCCCTCACTCACTGAATATCACTCTCTTCATTCTCTTTATTTTTTATTTATTCAACCTTTAGTTAACTAGGCAAGTCATTTAAGAACAAATTCTTATTTACATTGACAGCCTACCTCCCTGGCCAAACCCTCCCCTAACAAGGACGAACCTGGGCCAATTGTGCACCGCCCTGTGGGACTCCCAATCACGGCCAGTTGTGACACAGCCTGGGAACGAATCAGACTCTATAGTGACGCCTCTAGCACTGCACTAGGGTACCTTAGACCATTGCACCACTCAGGAGGCCCTCTCTATTTCTCTACGTCTCCCTCCCGTTTACTACGTTTTTGTGTCTGAATGCTTCTGCATTCTGTCCTTTCTCTTCTGTTTATAAAAGCTGCTGGAAAAAGTTGTGTCCACTGTAGACTTCTAGGAATGAGTTTGTGTGTGTGTGTGTGTGTGTGTGTGTGTGTGTGTGTGTGTGTGTGTGTGTGTGTGTGTGTGTGTGTGTGTGCGTGCTTGTTTATGCATGTGTGCGTGTGTGTGCATACGTGCGTGCGTGTATGTGCATGTGTTTGTCCGCGCGTGTGTGTACATACTGTATGTGTGCTTACATCTCTTGAATCCTCTTCTCCAAAATAAACATGAGCCTTTTGTACTATTGTAATACATACATTGCATAAAGCAACTCACTTTGTCACCTACTAAAAAGGTGAAAGACTAATCCAGACATGCCCAGATGGCTTCCACTGCCCTCTGGTTTTTCCTGCCAACCCCTTCAATTCAAAGGGGCTTTATTGGCATTGGAAACATGTCTACATTGACAAAGTAAGTGATTGAAACAATTAACAAAAGTGAGAAGAAACAAAAAACAACAACAGCAAAAAATCTACAGCAAACACTGCACTCATAAAAGTTTAAAAACGATGAATTACAGGGGCTGGGTCACTGGCTTACTGGGGCTCTCTCATGCCGTCCCTGGAGGGGGTGCGTCACCTGAGTGGGTTGATTCACTGTTGTGGTCATCCTGTCTGGGTTGGCGCCCCCCCCTTGGGTTGTGCCGTGGCGGAGATCTTTGTGGGCTATACTCAGCCTTGTCTCAGGATGGTAAGTTGGTGGTTGAAGATATCCCTCTAGTGGTGTGGGGGCTGTGCTTTGGCAAAGTGGGTGGGGTTATATCCTTCCTGTTTGGCCCTGTCCGGGGTGACCTCGGATGGGGCCACAGTGTCTCCTGACCCCTCCTGTCTCAGCCTCCAGTATTTATGCTGCAGTAGTTTATGTGTCGGGGGCTGGGGTCAGTTTGTTATATCTGGAGTACTTCTCCTGTCCTATTCGGTGTCCTGTGTGAATCTAAGTGTGCGTTCTCTAATTCTCTCCTTCTCTCTTTCTTTCTCTCTCTCGGAGGACCTGAGCCCTAGGACCTGAGCTCCAGGACTACCTGACATGATGACTCCTTGCTGTCCCCAGTCCACCTGGCCATGCTGCTGTTCCAGTTTCAACTGACCTGAGCCCTAGGACCATGCCCCAGGACTACCTGACATGATGACTCCTTGCTGTCCCCAGTCCACCTGGCCATGCTGCTGCTCCAGTTTCAACTTCCACCTGACTGTGCTGCTGCTCCAGTTTCAACTGTTCTGCCTTATTATTATTCGACCATGCTGGTCATTTATGAACATTTGAACATCTTGGCCATGTTCTGTTATAATCTCCACCCAGCACAGCCAGAAGAGGACTGGCCACCCCACATAGCCTGGTTCCTCTCTAGGTTTCTTCCTAGGTTTTGGCCTTTTTAGGGAGTTTTTCCTAGCCACCGTGCTTCTACACCTGCATTGCTTGCTGTTTGGGGTTTTAGGCTGGGTTTCTGTACAGCACTTTGAGATATCAGCTGATGTACGAAGGGCTATATAAATAAATTTGATTTGATTTGATTTGATGAATACGTTTCCAATATTCTATTATCAACAAGGACAACAACCACCCGAGCCACTGCCTGTTCACCCCACTATCATCCAGAAGGCGAGGTCAGTACAGGTGCATCAAAGCAGGGACCAAGAGACTGAAAAACAGCTTCTATGTCAAGGCCATCAGACTGTTAAACAGCCATCACTAACATTAAGGGGCTGCTGCCAACATACTGACTCATCTCTAGCCACTTTAATAATGAAAAATTGATGTAATAAATGTATCACTAGCCACTTTAAACAATGCCACTTGATATAATGTTTACATACCCTACATTACTCATCTCATATGTATATACTGAATTCTATACCATCTACTGCATCTTGCCTATGCCGTTCGTCCATCGCTCATTCATATATTTGTATGTACATATTCTTATTCATTACTTTACACTTGTGTGTATAAGGTAGTTGTTGTGAAATTGTTAGGTTAGATTACTTGTTAGATATTGCTGCATGGTCAGAACTAGAAGAAGACCTGACAGAAGACCTGACCACTGTGACTGACCAAAAATTAAGGACATACACTCTCAGCATAGCCTTGCTATTGAGATAAGCCGCCGTACGTAGACCTGGCTCTCAAGAGAAGACAGGCTATGTGCACAATGCTCGCAAAATTAGGTAAAAACTGAGCTGCACTTCCTAATCTCCTGCCAAATATATGACCATATTAGAGACACATATTTCCCTCAGATTACACAGACCTACAAAGAATTTGAAAAAACAAATCCAATTTTGATTAACTCCCATATCTATTGGGTGAAATACCACAGTGTGTAATCACAGCAGCAATATTTGTGACCAGATGCCACAAGAAAAGGGCAACCAGTGAAGAACAAACACCACTGTAAATACAACCCATATTTATTCTAAATGAGTATTGTTCTCAACTAGCCTACCTGGTTAAATAAAGGTGAAATAAAAGTATAATTCTTTTACAATCGAAAATAAAATGTATGTTTATTGTACTTGAACTATTTGCACATCGCTACAATGCCATAATATGCCATTTTAAATGTCTTTATTATTTTGGAACTTTTGTGAGTGTAATGTTTACTGTAGAGAGAGAGAGAGAGAGAGAGAGAGAGAGAGAGAGAGAGAGAGAGAGAGAGAGAGAGAGAGAGAGCAGGGGGAGAAAGATAGAGAGAGAGTTGACAGGCTACACTTGCGACTTGTAAGGAAATAAATAAATAACAAGTTCTCACTGCAGCGTTCACACTATGTAACTCGTGAGAGTCTGGCAAGGAAAGAGAGAGGTGTCAATGTAAGATCACAGTACTGCTGTTTCTATGGTAACGGCTATCTCAGGGAGACCCCGGACCGTAGTGATGATCTCTGGGGACTGTTTAAATTGAAACTGATTTAAGGTCAGCTTAGAGTTTCCCTTCCTAATGGTTTAGGTTGAGGCAGATCCTTTCTCTGTGCATAAGGGCAACTTCATCCAGAGGCTGCTCAATAACTCTTTTGCCATCTTTATGATTAGTAAAAACTGTTATGTAAGAGACGATCAGTCACAATCTGACATGGTCACACCTCTGCACCCCAACCTCCATCAAATGCAATATACACAGTGCATTCAGAAGGTATTCACACCCCTTGGCTTTTTCCACATTTTGTTACGTTACAGCCTTGTTCTAAAATGTATTTTTAAAAATCCCTCATTAATCTACACACAATACCCCTTAATGGCAAAGCAAAAACAGGTTTTAGACATTTTTGTAAATGTTTTACAAATAAAAAACTGAAATATCACATTTACATAAGTATTCAGACCGTTTACTCAGCACTTTGTTGAAGCGCCTTTGGCAGCGATTACAGCATCGAGTCTTTTTGGGTATGACGCTACAAGCTTGGCAAACCTGTATTTAGGGAAGTTCTCCCATTCTTCTCTACAGATCTACAGGCCATCATTGTAAATAGGAATTTGTTCTTAACTGACTTGCCTAGTTAAATAAAGTTGTTTTGTTTTTCAAACAGATCCTCTCAGATCCTCTCAGATCCAGCTCTGTCAGGTTGGAAGTGGAGCGTTGCTGTACAGCTATTTTCAGGTCTCTCCAGAGATGTTCGATCGGGTTCAAGTTCGGGCTCTGGCTGGGCCACTCAAGGACATTCAGAGTCTTGTCCAGAAGACACTCCTGCATTATTTTGTCTGTGTGCTTAGGGTCGTTGTCCTGTTGGAAGGTCAACCTTCACCCCAGTCTGAGGTCCTGAGTGCTCTGGAGCAGGTTTTCATCAAGGATCTCTCTGTACTTTGCACCGTTCATCTTTGCCTCGATCCTGATGTCTCCCAGTCCCTGTCGCTGAAAAACATCACCACAGCATGACGCTGCCACCACCATGATTCACAGTAGGGATGATACCAGGTTTCCTCCAGACGTGACGCTTGGCATTCAGGCCAAAGAGTTCAATCTTGGTTTCATCAAACCAGAGAGTCTTTACGTACGAGAGAGAAAGAGAAAGGGTGAGGCCGATCTGACACAGAGACATGACACAGGATACTTGTTATTTATGTGGAGGAAGGATAATGTGTGTGAGAGAGACTATATACAGTTGAAGTCGGAAGTTTACATACACTTAGGTTGGAGTCATTCAAACTTGTTTTTCAACCACTCCACAAATTTCTTGTTAATAAACTATAGTTTTGGCAAGTCGGTTAGGACATCTACTTTGTGCATGACACAGGTCATTTTTCCAACAATTGTTTACAGACAGATTATTTCACTAATAATTCACTGTATCACAATTCCAGTGGTTCAGAAGTTTACATACACTAAATTGACTGTGCCTTTAAACAGCTTGGAAAATTCCAGAAAATGATGCCATGGCTTTAGAAGCTTCCGATAGGCTAACTGACGTTTTTTTAGTCAATTGGAGGTGTACCTGTGGATGTATTTCAAGACCTCGGGGAAAAAAAATGTAGACCTCCACAAGTCTTGTTCATCCTTGGGAGCAATTTCCAAACGCCTGAAGGTATCTCTTCATCATCTGTACAAACAACAGTACTTTGGAGATAACGTACTTTGGTGCGAAATGTGCAAATCAATCCCAGAACAACAGCAAAGGACCTTGTGAAGATGCTGGAGGAAACAGGTACAAAATTATCTATATCCACAGTAAAATGAGTCCTATATCGACATAACCTGAAGGGCCGCTCAGCAAGGAAGAAGCAACTGCTCCAAAACTGCCATAAAAAAGCCAGACTACGGTTTGCAACTGCACATGGGGACAAAGATCGTACTTATGGAGAAATGTCCTCTGGTCTGTTGAAACAAAAATAGAACTGTTTGGCCATAACGACCATCGTTATGTTTGGAGGAAAAGGGGACACTTGCAAGCCGAAGAACACCATCCCAGTCGTGAAGTACGGGGTTTGCAGCATCATGTTGTGGGGGTGCTTTGCTGCAGGAGGGACTGGTGCATTTCACAAAATAGATGGCATAATGAGGGAGGAAAATTATGTGGATATATTGAAGCAACATCTCAAGACAGTGGGCAGAACTCAGAAAGCGTGTGCGAGCAAGGAGGCCTACAAACATGACTCAGTTCCTGCAGCTCTGTCAGGAGGAAAGGGCCAAATTCACCCAACTTATTGTGGGAAGTTTGTGGAAGGCTACCTGAAACGTTTGACCCAAGTTATAAAATGTAAAGGCAATGCTACCAAATACTAATTAAGAGTATGTAAAGTTCTGATCCACTGGGAATGTGATGAAAGAAATAAAAGCTGAAATAAATCAATCTCTCTACTATTATTCTTAAAATAAAGTGGTGCTCCTAACTGACCTAAAGACAGGGATTTTTACTTGGATTAAATGTCATGAATTGTGAAAAACTGAGTTTAAATGTACTTGGCTAAGGTGTATGTAAACTTCTGACTTCAACTGTATATAAAAGGTAGGCCGTCATTGTAAAATGCAATTTTTTTCTTAACTGACTTGCCTGGTTAAATAACGGTTAAAAAAGGATGATCAATGGAAATAGGATGCACCTGAGCTGAATTTGAGTCTAATAGCAAAGGGTCTGAATACCTTGTTGGTTTGTGTGTGTTTGGCTGGTGTGTGTGTGCCTGTGTGTGTGTGTGTGTGTGTCTGTTAGCCCTACCTGTGTTTTGTCAGCCTCGTTCTTCTCATGATCACAGTGATATTTGTGCGGCCTGCCATCTGGATACATCCCACACACATGTGAAAGAGACCGGCCTGGTTTAGGTCTGACTCACTTCAAACACACTCACATGCACCAACACACACTCAATCAGAGAGAAAAAAAAAGAGAGAGAGAGAGAGAGAGAGAGAGAGAGAGAGAGAGAGGGAGAGAGAGAGAGAGAGAGACGAAAGATAAGGTGTGTACTGAGTGCACAAAACATTAGGAACACCTGCTCTTTCCATGACATACACTGACCAGGTGAATCTAGGTGAAATCTATGATCCCCTATTGATGTTACTTGTTAAATCCACTTCAATTTGTGTAGATGAAGTGGAGGAGACAGGGGGTAGAGAAGGATTTGAAAGCCTTGAGACAATTGAGACAAGGATTGTATATGTGTGCCATTCAGAGGGTGAATGGGCAGACAACATATTTAAGTGCATTTAAACAGGATATGGTAGTATGTGCCAGGCGCACTGGTTTGAGTGTGTCAAAAACAGCAATGCTACTGGGTTTTTCACAGTTTCCCGTTTGTATCAAGAATGGACCACCACCCAAAGGACATCCAGTCAACTTGACACAACTTTGGGAGGCATTGGAGTCAACATGGGCCAGCATCCCTGTGGAATGCTTTCAACACCTTGTAGAGTCCATGCCTCTATGAATTGAGGCTGTTCTGAGGGAAAAGGAGGTGCAACTCAATATTAGGAAGGTATTGCTGTTTCCTACACTCCGTTTAATTTGTCAAAGTAAAAACAATTTTGAAGAACAATCAATCAATGTGTTTGTTGTGTTTCAGTTGTGATTGAATGTATGCATCAATCTGTGGAACAACCCGTGTGTGTGTGTGTGTGTGTGTGTGTGTGTGTGTGTGTGTGTGTGTGTGTGTGTGTGTGTGCGTGTGTGCGTGGAGAGACAGATCTAGGATACATCAGATGATCATCATCACAAGCAGACATTGCATTGAAGGGTTTTAGCAGAATACACAGCCCATTCAAAGAAAATCCAACCTGGATTGAGAGAGAGAGAGAGAGAGAGAGAGAGAGAGAGAAAGTGTCTTTATCTCTGAATATCTATGTTTCTGGGGCACCCGCTGAATGAGTGCAGCTTGAGAAATCCTTACACTGCACTGCCAGAGAAATAGAGAGAGAGAGAGAGAGAGAGAGACAGAGAGAGGGAGAGAGAGAGAGTGTGTGTATGAAAAAGAAAGAGACAGAAATGGAGAGAGCACAAGAGAGATATACACATCCTCCTCACCACAAAGTTTTCTGTGCTTATGATTAATTCACTGTGCTCTTTGATACTATGTGTGTGTGTGTGCGTGTGTGTGTGTGTGTGTGTGTGTGTGTGTGTGTGTGTGTGTGTGTGTGTGTGTGTGTGTGTGTGTGTGTGTGTGTGTGTGTGTGTGTGTGTGTGTGTGTGTGTGTGTGAGAGAGACATTTCTATGAAAAATGCTGAATGTGGAGAAGTTGTGTGCCCTGGTTTCAGAACACGCTGCCCCACTGATAACTAGGCTAATTATCAACATCAGTCTGAACATCAAACCCAGTTTCAGTATGACAAGGTAGAAACACATAGAGAGATAGTAAAGGGTAAACACCAATATTACAAAGGTGAACCACAATGAACCAGGAGTCATTACCAAACAATCTCTTTTAACACAGTGTTTGAATGTTGTATAGTATGGATGTGGTGGTCTGAGACTCAGTCTATAAGGCTTCATCTAAACAATAAAAATGGCTGCCATTGGATTTCTCCATCTCTATATTATCTCTAGGTAATACTTTCAACGAGGAAATACTCAGATGGACTAACGTGTGTTTGTGTTGACAGGTGGGAGTTTTTGTATTGGTTTGAAGAAGTGTGGTGTTTGAATCTGGCTATGTAAGAGCAGTATGAAAGTCCTATTTAACACTGTGGAGGTTTCTCCGGACTGTGTGATATATTTCTGTGGGCTTGTATGTGCATGTGAAAGCTGTTTCATAAAAGCTGCTGTAATGTTCACTAATATGCTAGAAAACTGCTGCATACTGTGTGGGTTCTTCTCATCACACCCCCTTCCTCTTCTGCCTCTTCCTCCTTTCTCTTTCGTTCGTTCGTACTTTCTTTCTCACCCTCTCTCTCTCTCGCTCTCTCTCTCTCTCTCTCTCCTCTCTCCTCTCTCCTCTCTCCTCTCTCCTCTCTTGCTCTGCCTGCCCTCTCTCTCTACCCCCCTGTCTATTTACACCCTCCTTTCTCTCTCTGCCTGCCTTCTCTCTCATCTATAATTGAGTGTTCCCACTTTAACAAATTCATTTGCTGCCTGTGAATAATGAATGAGACACAGAGTGGAGGCGCTTTTTCCCCTCCACTGGTTTGATACCCGATTAGCCGTTTATCTGCGCTATCCGTGACCAGGCCCGGGGGCGTGGGCATAATCCACCGGGTGCCACCCAGGGAAAGAGACTACCAGAAGGATTCTGTGAATGGAATCGCCAGGGGAAAAGCCAAAACGGCACGAAAATGCATCTGTCCCTCTTTATCAACATCATTAGGAAGAGGTCACGGATTTACAGTACTCACATGCAAGCCCATCAGTGGAGGAAAGGGAGGACCATCCTCCTCAGTGAATTTCATAAAAATAAAATAGTGAAACATTAAAAAAACATATCATTTTTTAGAGAAAACTATACTAAATATATTCACATGCCACAAAATAATTGATTAAAACACATTGTTTTGCAATGAAGGTGTACAGTAGACTCAAAAGCACTATTTAAGGTAACACCATGATGTAGCCGGAGGATAGGTAGTTTCCATCCTCCTCTGGGTACATTGACTACTGTAAAAACCTATGAGGCTCGTGGTTCTGACCCCCTTCCATAGATTTACACAGTAATTATGACAACTTTCGGGGGATGTCCTCGAACCTATCAGAGCTTGTGCAACATGTTGTCCACCCAATTAAAGGATCAAAGAATGAATCTAGTACTGAAAGCATACGCTACAGCTAGCTAGAACTGCAGTACTGTATAGAAAATGTGGTCAGTAGTTGACTCAAAAGACAATCGTTGAAAGAGAAGCAAAAGAGAGAGATTGTTTTTTTTTCACTTTCACTTACTTAGCTAGTGAATGTACCTAGCTAGTTTAGCCTATTCAAACACCTGACTCAAACAGAGAGGGATGCTATGTTACCTAGCTGGCTATGGCTATTCAACACTGGAACTCTTCCAAGGCAAGCTTTTGGTTTTATTAATTAATGCCAACTGGGTGCACCAATGTAACGGTTAAACTGCCTGCTAACTGTATACGGTACTGCATTATTGTAGAGATTTACTAACCCATTAGTTCTAGTAGCTATGTTGACTTGATTAATATGGTGACAACAATATAGGCTTTGTGTAGCCGTTAGTGGTTATGATATGAAGATTTGGCTTGGAAAGTTTTTTTCACCTGGTCACAGACTTCTGATGTGTTGTGCACTGAAGTCCACAAGTGAAGGGAAAAGTTGAGAGGAGGAGAGCGCGTAGATGCAAGAAGCAATTATCCAACTATCAATTATCCAACTATCAAAGAGATCATGCTACTCGTATGTGGCTGCAATGAAAGTCAACTGTGTTTGCAATTCTGTTGAAAAACGTTTCTTAAATGAAAGCAAACTAAACGAAACAGGGATAAACATAACTGAATTTGTCCAATAGAAACTCTCATTTGTAACTGTTGGACTAGTGATTACACCCTAGATCAGCTAGATGCAAGCAAGATTGTGCAAGGTGGTATTGAATGTGTAAATGTCTGTCACCTTGATTCTCAGGCTAGGTTGTAGCAACCTCATGATGGGTATAGGGAAAATTAGAGTATCACGTAGTCGCCTAAACCTATCTGTAAGGACAGATGCTGGAGACAAGAAAAAAGTACAGGGAGTGATCATTTAATGAAACACGGACAGGAACAGAGTATGGACAGCGTCTGGATGGGGGAAAACAACAATAATGCGGAGCATTGGAGCAGACAGATAACAAACTGAGGAGCAGATAAAGACGGGCAATCAACAAAATAAAGGAGTCCAGGTGAATCCAATGAGTGCGTAATGATGGTGACCCCCCCGGGTCACCACCCGGCGTCACATCTAGATGAGCTTGACGGGCCTGCTGAGGCATGGTGCTGGACTAGCCGGCTGAAGTGTAGAAGCTTGACGATCCTGCTGAGGCGTGGGAGCCTGACGAGCCGGCTGAGGCGTGGGAGCCTGACGAGCCGGCTGAGGCGTGGGAGCCTGATGGGATGGCTTCGGCATGATGTGGGATTGGAGACTGATGAGCCGACTGAGTCGTAGGAGCCCGACGAACCGGCTGAGGCTGTGGGATGGGAGCCTCTCGGAAACCTCTCGAACCAGCTAAGATGTGGAAGCCCGACGAGCCAGCTGAGGCACCCCCGATTCCATTGGTGGCAGCATCCGGACCCGACAGCACAGCTAAAAATTTAAAACACGAAATCCCTGATGCTTCAAATAGTTGTGTCAGCATTCTTAAGGACAGACACTGGAGACAAGAAACAAGTACAGGGAGTGAACATTTAATAAAACATGGACGGGAACAGAATATGGATAGTGTCTGGACAGGGGAAAACAAAACAACAATAATGCTGACACGGGGAACAAACTGAGGAGAAGACAGATATAGAGGGGCAATCAACAAAGTAAAGGAGTCCAGGTGTATACAATGAGTGCTGATGATGGTGACAGGTGTGCGTAATGAAGGACAGCCTGGCACCCACGAGCGCCAGAGAGGGGAAGCGGGAGCAGGCGTGACACTATCGATGTTATATTGAGCTTGGAGAATGGAATATGAATGACAGTCATCCAATATGCTGTAATAGAACATTTTTGAGTCATATTAAACGGCAATGATCTATGTGATATGTTACATTGCTTTGATGAATATTTAGTTAGGAGGCAGTGCTGAGTGCAGATATTCAATATACAGATTTCGAGATGATGCAATTTGTATAGAGTTTGCATCTGACAAGGGCAGTGGGAGGTTCCATGGTCTCTCCTATCATTGCTATACGGATGTCACTCAACTATTTTTCTCCTCCCCCCTTCTGACACCCAGTTGGCGACATACATCTCTGCATGCCTGGCAGATATCAACCCGACAAGATGGAGATGCTCTTCAGGGAAGGCCTGCCTGCTCACACAGGAAGCGGCGCAGGTCCTAATCCAAACAATTGTCATTTCCCTCCTGGACTGCTGCAACTCGCTGTTTGCTAGGCCCCCCGCTGTGCCATCAAACCCTTGCAACTGATCCAGAACCCTGCAGCCCGCCTGGTGTTCAACTTTCCCAATTTCTCCCATGTCACGCCACTCCTCTGCACACTCCATTGGCTTCCAGTCAACGTTTGCATCCACTACAAGACCATGGTACTTGCCTACGAGGCAGCAAGAGGAACTGCTCCTCCCTACCTTCAGGCTTTGCTCAAACCCTACACCCAAACCCGAGCACTCTGTTCTGCCACCTCTGGTCTCTTGGCCCTCCCACCCCTACCGGAGGGCAGCTCCCGCTCAGCCAAGTACAAGGTTTTCTCACTCCTGGTGGAACCAGCTTCCCTCTGGTGCTAGGAGAGCAGAGTCTCTGCCCATCTTCCCAAAACCTCTGAAACCCTACCTCTTCAAAGAGTATCTTAAATAATCCCACAGCTCTCCCCGTTGCACCCCCTCCTCACCCAGACACCATTTAGAGACATCAGTATCAAGCCCGTCTGTCAGTCTGGACTTTATCACATCATCATGCAAGTCTCCATGCTCTGGCTTCATACATGTTTCTGTGTACACATAAACACATAGTCACTGTTCTATTACCAATGGCAGTTAGGATAGGTCATATCTGACACACAAACAGGTCAGTTTGAAGAGGTCAGATAAAACCTACCCAATGATGGTCTCCCCATCAAACAATGAGGCTGCCATCTGGCAAAAGCATCTACAGTCCTCTCCATCTGTAGAAATAGGCAGTG
This sequence comes from Oncorhynchus tshawytscha, assembly GCF_018296145.1. Lineage (NCBI taxonomy): Eukaryota > Metazoa > Chordata > Actinopteri > Salmoniformes > Salmonidae > Oncorhynchus > Oncorhynchus tshawytscha. Next base: position 26,326,061 of record NC_056450.1, on the reverse strand, counting down.
TTGTGGCAGAGTTCATCAGTGACACATGGAATGAAAAGGGTGTTGCAAAGAGTGAACATTTCTTATGTACTGTATTATTAGTAATCAGTCCCACATTGTGGATGTGTTGAGTGTCAGATCTCTCTCCGTTGTGTTGAGTGTCAGACATGAGTTATCTACCACCATAGCTGCATCCATTATTTAGTTTTGACCTAGACAATACAGAATACACTTGTATGAGTTACGAACTAACTTGTAAATGCGATATTTAAGCTAATGCTAGCTATCTAGCTATTTAGCTAACATTAGCTAGCCTGTCTCACTAGCATTATCAAATGATAACGTTACATAACCAGCAGTATCTAGACAATACACAATACACTTGTATGAGCTACGACCTAACTAAGTTGTAATGAGGTAGCTAAAATGTTAGCTAGCCTTCCTTGCTAACTAACATTAGCTAGCCTGCCTCGCTTTATCAAAACATAGCTACCTAGCTACATAACCAGAAATAACGTTATCTAAATTATACCAGAGAGGTCATTATATTCTAGTATCTCACCACCATCGGTCATTGCAAACCAAGCTAGTGTTACTGGTGCAGACTTGGGGACCGATGAACTCCAAGCACCTATTTCGACCACATACTATGTCCTTCGGCAGGGCATGCAAACCATAGAACATTGGTTGTGGATCCTTTAAATGCATTGTGGACGATGAAGCTCCATTCAGTGAAGCGAAGTGAAGAGGGAGGAGGGGTGATTTGCATGTGGAGCTTGGCAAAAGGATGCTTGATTTGTTGACAATTGTAATCCAACCCCACTCATTGTGACACACTGAGGTTCCAAACTCCGTTTTAGATGAGACTGACTTTATAACCCAAATGATCCTATTTACACTTTGTAGTAAATCTTGACACTAGAATAAATGTTTCTGACTCATTTTGATGCCACGTATGCTGTTTCGAAAGGGATTAGTTGCTTTTTATGGGCAGTCGCTCATTAAGATGAATGCACTAACTGTAAGTTGTTCTAATGGATGACTATTGAGGCAGCCCCCCCCCCGCACCTCTCTGATTCAGATGGGTTGGGGTAAATGCAAAAGACACATTTCAGTTGAATGCATTCAATTGTACAATTGACTAGGTATCCCCCTTTCCCTTTCTAAATAGGAGCATCTGCTAAATGACTAAAATGTAAATGTAAAATGTTCACTTAGTGCTGGTGAACTCTTGCACCTTTAAAACAAAGTTAGACACTAGTCATCCTATAGTAACTGTATTACCTTTCGCCTACGGTAATGGTGCCGGTATTTCTTACAGTATGAACATTGCCACACACACTACTGTGTCATAGCGTACTACTGTGGGATGAGTTGTTTTGAGGTACAAGCCACGATGCATGTTCCGGGGTTTACCACCTCTGCTCAGCTCGGTGGACTTTGAAGCTGCACCTTTCACGAACGTTTGCGTACACACACACACACACACACACACACACACACACACACACACACACACACACACACACGGACACACGGACACACGGACACACACACACACACGGACACACACGGACACACACACACACACACACACAGACACACACACTCTCTCACAGTCACCGTGCTTATTAATAGAATGTTTTAGTTCCACAACCCCGCAGAGAAGTGCAAGCAAGGCAGTTTTGATTCGGGGGACCATAGATGACGTTACTCCTCTGGGAGTAAAGTTACGTAAAGTAGCGACTGAAACTGCCCATTTCTTCCTGGAAGGCCATGGTTTATGTGAGTGGCATGACTGAGTGTGAGAAGACCCCTCCACCTGCTAGATACAACCCCCTACAGATACACCCCCCTACACCCCCCTACACACACACACTACACAAACACACACATGCACATGCACATGTGTGTGTGTGTGTGTGTGTGTGTGTGTGTGTGTGTGTGTGTGTGTATGATTAGTGCAATACAGTGATGCTGTGATGATGATGATGACAGTTATTGTTTTTGCTCCCAGAAATGCAGCTATGACTACGTTGACCAGGGTCAATTTAGAAACAACGTTTTGTGACTCAACAATTTATTTTGCACTCCCACAGACATAGAGACTCATCTGAATCAATCCACCTCCACAGACATAGAAACACACCTGAATCAGTTCACCCCCACAGACCTAGACTCACCTGAATCAATCCCCTTCCACAGACCTAGAGACAGACACCTGAATCAATCCCCCTCCACAGACCTAGAGACAGACACCTGAATCAATCCCCTTCCACAGACCTAGAGACAGACACCTGAATCAATCCCCCTCCACAGACCTGGAGACAGACACCTGAATCAATCCCCTTCCACAGACCTAGAGACAGACACCTGAATCAATCCCCCTCCACAGACCTGGAGACAGACACCTGAATCAATCCCCTTCCACAGACCTAGAGACAGACACCTGAAACAATCACCTTCCACAGACCTAGAGACAGACACCTGAATCAATCCCCTTCCACAGACCTAGAGACAGACACCTGAATCAATCCCCTTCCACAGACCTAGAGACAGACACCTGAATCAATCCCCTTCCACAGACCTATAGACTCATCTGAATCAATCCCCTTCCACAGACCTAGAGACAGACACCTGAATCAATCCCCCTCCACAGACCTAGAGACAGACACCTGAATCAATCCCCTTCCACAAACCTAGAGACAGACACCTGAATCAATCCCCTTCCACAGACCTAGAGACAGACACCTGAATCAATCCCCTTCCACAGATCTAGAGACAGACACCTGAATCAATCACCCTCCACAGACCTAGAGACAGACACCTGAATCAATCCCCCTCCACAGACCTAGAGACAGACACCCGAATCAATCCCCTTCCACAGACCTAGAGACAGACACCTGAATCAATCCCCTTCCACAGACCTAGAGACAGACACCTGAATCAATCCCCCTCCACAGACCTAGAGACAGACACCTGAATCAATCCCCTTCCACAGACCTAGAGACAGACACCTTAATCAATCAACCTCCACAGACCTAGAGACAGACACCTGAATCAATCCCCCTCCACAGACATAGAGACATACCTGAATCAGTTCACCCCCACAGACCTAGACTCACCTGAATCAATCCCCTTCCACAGACCTAGAGACAGACACCTGAATCAATCCCCCTCCACAGACCTAGAGACAGACACCTGAATCAATCCCCTTCCACAGACCTAGAGACAGACACCTGAATCAATCCCCTTCCACAGACCTAGAGACAGACACCTGAATCAATCACCCTCCACAGACCTAGAGACAGACACCTGAATCAATCCCCCTCCACAGACCTAGAGACAGACACCTGAATCAATCCCCTTCCACAGACCTAGAGACAGACACCTGAATCAATCCCCCTCCACAGACCTAGAGACAGACACCTGAATCAATCAACCTCCACAGACCTAGAGACAGACACCTGAATCAATCCCCCTCCACAGACATAGAGACACACCTGAATCAGTTCACCCCCACAGACCTAGACTCACCTGAATCAATCCCCTTCCACAGACCTAGAGACAGACACCTGAATCAATCCCCTTCCACAGACCTAGAGACAGACACCTGAATCAATCCCCTTCCACAGACCTAGAGACAGACACCTGAATCAATCCCCCTCCACAGACCTAGAGACAGACACCTGAATCAATCCCCTTCCACAGACCTATAGACTCATCTGAATCAATCAACCTCCACAGACCTAGAGACAGACACCTGAATCAATCCCCTTCCACAGACCTATAGACTCATCTGAATCAATCAACCTCCACAGACCTAGAGACAGACACCTGAATCAATCCCCTTCCACAGACCTAGAGACAGACACCTGAATCAATCCCCTTCCACAGACCTAGAGACAGACACCTGAATCAATCCCCCTCCACAGACCTAGAGACAGACACCTGAATCAACCCCTTCCACAGACCTAGAGACAGACACCTGAATCAATCCCCCTCCACAGACCTAGAGACAGACACCTGAATCAATCACCTTCCACAAACCTAGAGACAGACACCTGAATCAATCCCCTTCCACAGACCTAGAGACAGACACCTGAATCAATCCACTTCCACAGACCTAGAGACAGACACCTGAATCAATCCACTTCCACAGACCTAGAGACAGACACCTGAATCAATCCCCTTCCACAAACCTAGAGACAGACACCTGAATCAATCCCCTTCCACAGACCTAGAGACAGACACCTGAATCAATCCCCTTCCACAGACCTATAGACTCATCTGAATCAATCAACCTCCACAGACCTAGAGACAGACACCTGAATCAATCCCCTTCCACAGACCTAGAGACAGACACCTGAATCAATCAACCTCCACAGACCTAGAGACAGACACCTGAATCAATCCCCTTCCACAGACCTAGAGACAGACACCTGAATCAATCCACTTCCACAGACCTAGAGACTCACCTGAATCAATCCACTTCCACAGACCTAGAGACTCACCTGAATCAATCCACTTCCACAGACCTATAGACTCACCTGAATCAATCCACTTCCACAGACCTAGAGACTCACCTGAATCAATCCACTTCCACAGACCTATAGACTCACCTGAATCAATCCACTTCCACAGACCTAGAGACTCACCTGAATCAATCCACTTCCACAGACCTATAGACTCACCTGAATCAATCCACTTCCACATACCTACAGTAGAGACTCCAATACAGCATGTCAGACAATGTTAGGAGACACTCACACAAAAACATTCCTTTCTTACAGACATACGCACACTAACAAACACACTTTCTTTTTTGATCTAATATCTCTGCCAGTGTCAGCATCTGAGTGAGTCTGAATAACTCTTAAGCTGCGGGGCCAGAGAGAGAGATAGAGACAGAGGGAGGGATAATACAGGAACACTGCTGCCGTTGAGACGTGACCCAGTCATTCTTTTGTTCTGTATCTGTATCCCAGTCGTTCGTTTTAAATGTTCCATAGCCGTTCTGGCTGGCAACGTTCTTATCCAGTGCTTGCTAACTAGCCTAACTAACTTACAGTCACGTCAAACAGTGCAGCCAGAATAACAACAATATTTTTTTTGCTGTTTTCTAGTTACATTTATTTGGACACATCCATAACAATGAGCTAATGAGGCGTGATTTCGCCTGACATTGAAAATGTGCTCTCGTCAGCACATTGTTGTTCAGAGGAGCTAGCCAACAACACCGCTAACACAATCACTTCAAACTGAAGCTGGACACTGATGTTCAGAGGAGCTAGCCAACAACACCGCTAACACAATCACTTCAAACTGAAGCTGGACACTGATGTTCAGAGGAGCTAGCCAACAACACCGCTAACACAATCACTTCAAACTGAAGCTGGACACTGATGTTCAGAGGAGCTAGCCAACAACACCGCTAACACAATCACTTCAAACTGAAGCTGGACACTGATGTTCAGAGGAGCTAGCCAACAACACCGCTAACACAATCACTTCAAACTGAAGCTGGACACTGATGTTCAGAGGAGCTAGCCAACAACACCGCTAACACAATCACTTCAAACTGAAGCTGGACACTGATGTTCAGAGGAGCTAGCCAACAACACCGCTAACACAATCACTTCAAACTGAAGCTGGACACTGATGTTCAGAGGAGCTAGCCAACAACACCGCTAACACAATCACTTCAAACTGAAGCTGGACACTGATGTTCAGAGGAGCTAGCCAACAACACCGCTAACACAATCACTTCAAACTGAAGCTGGAAAGATGGCAAACTAGCTGCACTTTGTTTAATTTGATATTTTTTCAATTGTCATTTCTTTGTATATATCCATAAAAATTATGCCAGTTGATTCATGATTTTGACCGGCTGAAAACCGTTGCCTGTCTGTCTGTCTTGTTCCGACTCACAACATGTTCATTACTATGGGACAGCTGGAGATCGAATTTGAATATTGAAACAATGTTGCAAATGTGGGAGAGACAGACAGCAAGGTTTATACAAATCTCTGCTGTTGAAAACTAAATATTAGTCTAAAAAGAAATGTGAGATAACGTCTAAATAATGTCTAAATGCTTTTTATAGTGGCGTTTATAAATTGCCTGGCTGGGCTGATTAGACAGTGGATTGCACAGTCAGATGGAACAGAGTAAATGGGTGTTTTAACATCATAGATTTAGCTGGTGGTAACTTGTGGAATAGACACCAGCTGGAATGCGGTTTTAACAAATCAGCATTCAGGATTAGAACCACTCGTTGTATTATCGCACATAATTCTGAAATTCCACAGAAATTGTCACAATGGTTTTTGGGAATATATTCTTTCCTATTGCATTTATTCTACTAACCACTACTGTTTATCACAATATTCACTATTTTCACTCACTGTCAACCAGCTAGTTCTGCTCTACACACATATTGTGCTCATTGTGAATAATATGACTCAGAATGCCCTTTAGTTTCACTGAATTAAACTTTCACACACATGGGAGAAACAAAGTGAAACAAAGAGTAAGTACAAGACATGGCGAGAATGAGAGATTCAGAGACTAATACAGATACAGAAACAGAGACAGAGACAAAGACAAAAGCAAAGACAGAGATTGACAGACATAGACACAAACAAATAAAGAGATAGACTGACAGAGACAGAGACAGACATACACAGAATTAGAGACAGAGGCATAACAGAGACAGAAACATTGATAGAGACAAATACAAAGACAGAGACAGAGACAGAAACAGAGACAGGAAAAAGAGACATAGACAGAGACAGAAGACAGAAACAGAGACATAGACAGAGACAGAAGACAGAAACAGAAACAGAGACAAATAGAAAGACAGAGACAGAAACAGAGACAAATACAAATACAGAGACATAGACATAGACAGAAAGAGATACAGAGAGACAGAGACAGAGACAGAGAGAACGAGAGAGAGAGACAAACATAAGCCGGTGTAAGTTGTGTGTGTGTGTGACTGATATCTTCCACAGGAGAATATGAAGGTCACTCTTCTCTGCTCAATTCTCCAGGCAGAGTCAAACCGATACTGTCAGTCAGCCAGCCTCAACAGCCTGCACTCTCTCAATGACTCACTAACCCTCATTTAGACACAGAACAAACACTGCCTACCTTGCCATATATCACCATCCTCGTCACAACACCTACTAAATAGAGAAGACCTAACCAGGGGCCTTACGTATCAAGCGTCTCAGGGTAGCAGACCTGACTTAGGATCAGTTTTGCCTTCTAGATCATAAGGACAGGGGAAACCTGATCCTAGATCAGCACTCCTACTCTGAGATGCTAGATACATACAGACTCAGATCTCCTACCTGTCCCTTAGATCTCAACCCTACAGAGACATAACCCTACAGAGACATCAGCCTACGGAGACATAACCCTACCGGATCACACTAACCATGACAGACAACGTCATGATCACAAGGAATCCCAGAAGATCACAGAAGACCACAGAGAAATATTGGACTTGTTGCTTGTTTATTGTACAGCAGACTAAGCTATGGCTTCCTTGGAGAAAGTGTAGAATGGATGCTCACTTAGTTTAATTTGAAGTGACAGACTTAACAAGTGGCCTTTACTGTCTGCCCAACAGGGGGTTTAGTGCAGGTGGTTTACAGGCAGCAACTAAAAGGAGAAGGACACCTTCTGCATACCACGTTAAAAGCATGTCTTTAAGACACATTGTGTCACGGAATACCTCTCTCTGACTTTCTCTCTCTCACTTCTCTCTCACTCACAACATAAGGTTCTCCTACAGTAGACATGGTGATTAATGTAGTTTCCTTTCATCATTTAGTGAGCACAATCATCTCGCCCTTCCAGCAGCACGACAGCTAATTAGCACTGTTACAGACTCCTCTATTGAAACAAAGACAGCTACTGTATGGCTGTTCTCACCTCACAGAACTAGCAGACACAGACACAAACTGTGTGTGGCATGTCGATGTCTGTTACCATGGTAACATCAAGATAAACACATTGGCTAGATGGTGTACGGTGATAGATAAAAAATATATAAAACAATTATAAATATTAAAGAAGGTACTAGCACAACAATTATGTCAGCAGACTTATTGAGTCATCTGATGTATTGCTGAAGTCTAGTGAATGAGGAAGGCATGTGGCTGGTGTGTGTGTGTGTGTGTGTGTGTGTGTGTGTGTGTGTGTGTGTGTGTGTGTGTGTGTGTTTACCACAACAACAACTAATGAGCCACATCAGAGACTACGCTGCAGCACATTGAGACTCCACAGTTTCATACAGGAAGGCAACACTGATAGAGAGCAAATCATTTGCTCAAAGAGAAAATAAGCACACGCACGCATACACGCACAAACACACACACACACACACACACACACACACACACACACACACACACACACACACACACACACACACACACACACACACACACACACACACACGTACACACACGTACACACACAATAGTGTGGAGCATCAATAGTGGAGAATCAATTTTGTTTTTGATCATGTGGCAGTAAAAACATCCTTTAAATATTATTTTGAACCGTTTTCAAATTGAATGAATGTATTTCTCCATTATTAACACAAATACATGTTGATCTTTTTTACGGAAAGTGTTTTAGTTTGTGAGTGTGCAAGCCCAGCTTGATCCTTATCGTTAGTTTCTGATGTGTAATACACAATCCCCTCCACTAGGTGGTGAGAAACACCAGCAAATACAGCCAAAAGCTGAGGAAATCTGTTGAAGTGAACACACGAAAGATTCCTTTACTGTAATTCCACTTGCTGGACCTTAGGTGGCAATGTATTATAGCAGTGATCAAGTGTTTTGGGAAGTGTGGTGTTGCCGCTTCAGTCTCTGTGTATCATAACTGCAGATGGATTCTTCCCTAAATGCCATCGTAATGTAATCCTGTGTTGACCTACCCGTCATGTCCCTTTATTACATTGGTACAGTATTGCTGTAACTCTCCCTTTGACTCTTTTTAACAGTGTAATGTCTCTGGTTAATCATGGTGCAGCCACGTCTGAAATGGCTCTCTCTCTCTCCCTCACACACACACACACACACACACACACACACACACACACACACACACACACACACACACACACACACACACACACACACACACACACACACACACACACACACACACACACACACACACACACACACACACACACACACTAATCATGATGCAGCCATGTCTGGTATGACTCTGGAAATCTCTGGGAATTTGTCAGTTCTACCAGTTCAGATTGAGGCAGTTGTGAAGGAGATTATTACATTTGATTACAATAGACTCTCTCTCATTCACCCACTCTTTCCTGCAATTGGTTTTACCACTGTAATTTCCCTCCTCATTCCTGATTCTCTATCGCTTTATCTCTTCTTCCCCCATGCCATTATCCCTTCCCCTCCCCCTCTCCTCTCTCTCGCCCCCTCCTTCCCTTCCTGTCCTTGTCTTATCAGACAGATGTAATCCCTGCAGCAGGTGCTCTAGTCTGTTAGAGATGTGTGAGTGGACAGCTGGGAGAAGATGAGGTCATCCCAGCACCACAATGTAACTATGTCATAAAACATCATAGCCCAATTCCCTGTATTTAATTTTTTACCTTTATTTAACTATGTAATTTAGTTAATAAGAACACATATTTATTTTCAACAACAGCCAAGGAACAGTGGTGTTAACTGCCTTGTTCAGGGGCAGAAAGACAGATTTTTACCTTGTCAGCTTGGGGATTCGTTCTTGCAACCTTTCGGTTACTAGTCCAACACTCTAACCCCACCGCTTTACGCTGCTGCTACTCTCTGTTTATTATTTATGCATAGTCACTTTAACACTACCTACATGTACATATTACCACAATTACCTCTACTAACCGGTGCCCCCGCACATTGACTCTGTACCGGTACCCCCTGTATAAAGCCTCGCTATTGTTATTTTACTGCTGCTCTTTAATTATTTGTTACTGTTATTTTTGTACAACAAATTTTACATACATTTTTTACTTAACACTTATTTTTCTTAAACTGCAGTGTTGGTTAATGGCTTGTAAGTAAGCAATTCACTGTAAGGTCTATACCTGTTGTATTCGGAGTATGTGAACCCAGTGCGCTACAGATTAAGAAGGAGTTTTATTGGTTAGCTGATGAGTTGCCTCGTGTTTCCCAGCTGCATGTTTGATGCAACTTAGCCCCTTACTAGAGAGAGGCCTTGTCAGAACCCCTCAGATTCAACAGCTCATAAACCACCCGCAAGGGCCCATAGTTAATTTGCTGTGTGTGTGTGTGTGTGTGTGTGTCTCTTTATTTCAATTGTCTAAGGTGCAGCAGGAGAAGTCAAGCTCACAATTACCCTACAATGGAGCCGGCCACTTACTGCAAGAAACTTGCTGGTAAAGAGACATACAGTTGAAGTCGGAGGTTTACATACACTTTGGTTGGAGTCATTAAAACTAGTTTTTCAACCACTCCACAAATTTCTTGTTGACAAACTATAGTTTTGGCAAGTCGGTTAGGACATCTATTTTGTGCATGACACAAGTAATTTTTCCAACAACTGTTTACAGACAGATTATTTCACTTATAATTCACTGTATCACAATTCCAGTGGGACATTTACATACACTAAGTTGACTGTGTCTTTAAACAGCTTGGAAAATTCCAGAAAATGATGTCATGGCTTTAGAAGCTTCTGATAGGCTAATTGACATAATTTGAGTCAATTGGAGGTGTACCTGTGGATGTATTTCAAGGCCTACCTTCAAACTCAGTGCCTCTTTGCTTGACATCATGGGAAAATCAAAAGAAATCAGCCAAGACATCAGAAAACAAATTGTAGACTTTCACAAGTCTGCTTCATCCTTGGGAGCAATTTCCAAACACCTGACGGTGCCATGTTAATCTGTACAAACAATAGTATAAACAACATGGGACCACACAGCCGTCATAACACTCAGGAAGGAGATGCGTTCTGTCTCCTAGAGATTAACATACTTTAGTGCGAAAAGTGCAAATCAATCCCAGAACAACAGCAAAGGTACTTGTGAAGATGCTGGAGGAAACAGGTACAAAAGTATCTATATCCACAGTAAAACGTGTCCTATATGGACATAACCTGAAGGGCCGCTCAGCAACGAAGAAGACACTGCTCCAAAACTGTCGGAAAAAAGCCAGACTACTGTTTGCAACTGCATATGGGGACAAAGATTCTACTTTTTGGAGTAATGTTCTCTGGTCTGATGAAACAAAAATAGAACTGTTTGGCCATAATGAACATCGATATGTTTGAAGGGAAAAGGGGGAGGCTTGCAAGCTGAAGAACACCATCCCAAACGTGAAGTACGGGGGTGGCAGCATCATGTTGTGGGGGTGCATTGCTGCAGGAGGGACTGGTGCACTTCACAAAATAGATGGCATCATGAGGTAGGAACATTTTGTGGATATATTGAAGCAACATCTCAAGACATCAATCAGGAAGTCAAAGCTTGGTCGCAAATGGGTCTTCCAAATGGACAATGACCCCAAGCATACTTCCAAAGTTGTGGAAAAATGGCTTAAGGACAACAAAGTCAAGGTATTGGAGTGGCCATCACAAAGCCCTGACCTCAATCCTGTAAAAAATGTGTGGGCAGAAATGAAAAAGCGTGTGCGAGCAAGGAGGCCTACAAACCTGAGTCAGTTCCACCAGCTCTGTCAGGAGGAATGGGCCAAATTTCACCCAACTTATTGTGGGAAGTTTGTGGAAGGCTACCCGAAATGTTTGACCCAAGTTAAACAATTTAAAGGCAATGCTGCCAAATACTAATTGAGTGTATGTAAACTTCTGACCCACTGGGAATGTGATTAAAGAAATAAAAGCTGAAGTAAATCATTCTCTTTACTATTATTCTGACATTTCACATTCTTAAAATGAAGTGGTGATCCTAACTGACCTATATTTTTACTTGGATTAAATGTCAGGAATTGTGAAAAACAGAGTTTAAATGTATTTGGCTAAGGTGTATGTAAACCTCCGACTTCAACTGTATATATAAATATATGGATGAGCAATGATCGACCGGCAAATGCAAGATGCAATAGATGGTATAAAATACAGTATATACATATGAGATGAGTAATACAAGATATGTAAACATTATTAAAGTGACTAGTATCCATTTCTTAAAGTGGCCAATGATTTCAAGTCTGTATGCAGGCAGCAGCCTCACTGTGCAAGTGATGGCTGTTTAACGGTCTGATGGCCTTGAGATAGAAACAGTTTTTCAGTCTCTCTGTCCCAGCTTTGATGCACCTGTACTGACCTCGCCTTCTGGATGGTAGCGGGATGAACAGGCAGTGGCTCAGGTGGTTGTTGTCGTTGATTATCTTTTTGGCCTTCATGTGACATCGGGTGCTGTAGGTGTCTTGGAGGGCAGGTAGTTTGCCCCCGTTGATGTGTTGTGCAGACCGCACCACCCTCTGGAAAGCCCTGTGGTTATTGGCGGTGTAGTTGCCGTACCAGTCGGTGATATAGCCCGATAGAATGCTTTCAATTGTGCATGTAAAAGTTGTGCATGTAAAAGTTTGTGAGGGTTTTAGGTGACAAGCCAAATTTCTTAATTCTCCTGAGGTTGAAGAGGCGCTGTTGAACCTTCTTCACCACACTGTCTGTGTGGGTGAACCATTTAAATTTGTCCGGGATGTGTACGCCGAGGAACTTAAAACTTTCCACCTCCTTCACTGCTGTCCTGTCGATGTGGGTAGGGGTGTGCTCCCTCTGCTGTTTCCTGAAGTCCACGATCATCTCCTTTGTTTTGTTGATGTTCAGTGAGAGGTTGTTTCCTGACACCACACTCCGAGTGCCCTTACCTCCTCCCTATTGGCTGTCTCGTTGTTGTTGGTAATCAAGAATACATATACCTATATAAAAAATCGAAACTGAAATATTTATTCAAAATCAAAGTACTTAACTGGTTTGGGGAGAGAGGTAGTGAACTTCCTGTAAGTGATACCATTTTCCATTTTAAAACATTGCTGCTTAATATACATTAGCAACAAGGTCATCAGCAAGCTGCACCGCATCACTTTTCCCCCCAAGAGCTACGTATTATGTACAACTCAGGAGGAATGAGAGATGCAGAATGTGTGCATCAAAAGCTACATGTATTATGTACAACTCTGGAGGAATGAGAGAATGTGTGCGCTTAGAAGGTCAGGGCTTGTTACATGTTGATACACAGCCTGTCCTGTACTCTGTCATTCAGTGTCAGATAAGTCAAAATAATCCTCGCTGCAGTACCTTTCCTTCCCACCATGCACATGAACAGAAGAGTGAACCAAAGATGAGGATGACATTTAGTTAATCTTAGGAGACAATTAACCCCCTAGAGTCGATTGACGCACCAGTGCCTCAATCTAAGTTACGCAACAAAACAATCCCCATCAAAATCCGCCAATTCGTTTTTTTTTTACATCCGATGCATCTCAATCAACCGCATCCACCAGTGTCTCACTTCCGCATCTGCGGTGAAAGGTGGCAGAGCTAGAGCGATGTATGCTCTACGACCCCCACAAGTATCATGGGACTCATCTGAAGGTAACCGGTAATGATGAAAGTAAAGTATGAAAGTAGTTTTGTGCCTACCCAAAAAAGGGGTTAAATATGTGTAAAAATATATATACAGTACCAGTCAAAAGTTTGGACACACCTACTCATTCAAGGGTTTTCTTTATTTTCACATATTTTATTTTTCATTGTAGAATAATAGTGAAGACATCAAAACTATGAAATAACACATATGAAATCACGAAGTAAACAAAAATGTGTTAAACAAATCAAAATATATTTTATATTTGAGATTCTTCTAAGTAGCCCCCCTTCGCCTTGATGACAGCTTTGCACTTTCTTGCCATTTTCTCAACCAGCTTCACGAGGAATACTTTTCCAACAGTCTTGAAAGAGTTCCGACATATAATGAGCACTTGTTGGCTGCTTTTCCTTCACTCTGCGGTCCAACTCATCCCAAAACAAGTGTATTGAGATTGGGTGATTGTAGAGGCCAGGTCAACATATGCAGCACTTCATCACTCTCCTTGGTCAAATAGCCCTTACAGAGCCTGGAGGTGTGCTGGGTCATTGTTCTGTTGAAAAACAAATGATAATCCCACTAAGCACAAACCAGATGGGATGGCATATCGCTGCTGAATGCTGTGGTAGACATGTTGGTTAAGTGTGCCTTGAATTCTAAATAAATCACAGACAGTGTCACCAGCAAAGCACCCCCAAACCATCACACTTCCTCCTCCATGCTTCATGGTGGGAACCACACATGCGGATATCATCTGTTCACCTACTATGCATCTCACAAAGACGTTGAAACCCAAAATCTCAAATTCGGACTCGTCAGACCAAATGACGGATTTCCACTGGTCTAATGTCCATTGCACATGTTTCTTAGCCAAACAAGTCTGTTCTTCTTATTAGGGTCCTTTAGTAGTGGTTTCTTTGAGGCAATTCGACCATGAAGGCCTGATTCATCCTCCTTTGAACAGTTGATGTTGAGATGTGTCTATTACTTGAACTCTGTGAAGCATTTTTTGGGCTGCAATCTAATGAACTTATCCTCTGCAGCAGAGGTAACTCTGGGTCTTCCTTTACTGTGGTGGTCCTCATGAGAGTCAGTATCATCATAGTGCTTGATGGTTTTTGCGACTGCACTTGAAAGTTCTTCAGATTTTCCGCATTGACTGAAATTCATGTCTTAAAGTAATGATGGACTGTCGTTTCTCTTTGCTTATTTGAGCTATTCTTTCCATAATATGGACTTAGACTTTTACCAAATAGGGCTATCTTCTGTATACCACCCCTACCTTGTCACAACACAACTGATTGGCGCAAACGCATTAAGAAGGAAATCAATTCCACAAAATAACTTTTAACAAGGCACACCTGTTAATTGAAATGCATTCCGGGTGACTACCTCTTGAAGCTGGTTGAGAGAATGCCAAGAGTGTGCATAGCTGTCATCAAAGACAAAGGGTGGCTACTTTGAAGAATCTCAAATGTAAAATATATTTTGATTTGTTTAACACCTTTTTGGTTACTACATGATTCCATAAGTGTTATTTCATAATTGTGATGTCTAAACTATTATTTTACAATGTAGAAAATAGTAAAAATAAAGAAAAACCCTAGAATGAGTAGGGGTGTCCAGACTTTTGACTGGTACTGTATATATTTAGGACAGACACTTCAAAACCTTGTTTCTAATTACTTATTTTTTGACTGTCCTTTTTGCCATTTATGATAATAAATGTGTTTCTATGGGCTTCAGTAGTAAAGGTCCAAATCAATATTTCATCAAATATTTTTTAAATATATTTTTTATACCAAAATGACCATCTTAAAACAATCCCATGTCAGCTTAGCACCCCCACTCCCCCCAACGGCTTAGACTCTAAAGAATGAAAGTGTCTTCTTGATTTTATTATTATTATTTTTTATTGACATCCACTTAAATTTTCCTTCAAGAGTTGTTGAATATTTTCCTCATATTTACTATTGGTCAGATACAAAGCTTCTGTTCTTTTCACCCTGTCCCTTAGATAATTACAGATCTATATTTTTATACAGAGTAGGGGTTTTACTTATCCTGGTACGTTCCTCCACATTATGTAAGAAGCACTGCTCCACCTTATCCTATCACATGCTGTCCCCTCTGTGGGTGTCCACTTGGTACAGGCCGCACTGCCTTAACCCACACTCTCTCCCTCTGTTCCTAAGCTGCAGCTCTGCACCGCTCTGCACTACCCTACCAGATTTGAGAGAGAGAGAGAGAGCCGCAAGAAAGAGAGAGAGATAAAGAAAAATATAAAGAGAGATAAAGAGAGAGTGTGATAAAGAGAGAAATATAGAAAGAGATAAAGAGAGAGAGAGAGAGAGCTGCTGAAAGAAAGAGTAGCAAAAGAGGACAGAGAGAGGGAACTACAAAGCCAAATCAGGTGAGAGAGTAAAAAAGACAGAACAGACAAGAGGAGAACAGAAGGAGTGTTTTCCTGTGAGGCCTATCTTAATGTTCTTGTTTTTTAAGCATTCTCAACAGATCTAGAGACTAGATGACCAGGCTTTACACACCGCAGTGTCCTGTCCTGGAACTCTGACAGGAGTGGACACACACTCATACACACACTCCCTCTCTCGCACACATACCTGCATACACAGAGGGTAGACATTCTCCATCACTCTCTGCAACCCCCCCTCCCCCTCGATTGGACCATGTCCACGTCCTCGTCTGGATCGACCAACCACAACAAGCGTCAGTCATGTGAGTAACTCACTTTATGTTGCCGGTCTCTACCAGCTCTGAAAGTAATTTAAAGTGGTAGTAGTTATACCTAATAGACTGGAGGGAGTTCATCACAATGGTGCATTTATATTCAATTATGTAAACACCTGTCTACCACTGTCCTGTAAATTTTCCACACTTACAGTAAGCATATCATTTCTGGCCAATAAGTTAATAATTATGCTTTAATTGTGATCCTAATCATACTGTAAATCAAATTGATTTTTTTTTTGCATTTTAGGATATTAGGCTTCAGTAGGACAGTCATATTACACTGTAACGGTCTTTGGATAACTTTCCATGTCTAATTAATAGCTGTCTGTCCATCTTTATGTACTGTAGATTGGTTTAAACTGATACATACTGTACTAAAGAGATGGATACTGAGATTAGTCCAAAAATAAGATACATATATATTTAGTATTCCACAATAGGTGTGATTGACACCACGGTCAGTGACAGAAAATGTATTTTTGATACAATCACCTGACGCTATTGTCACCGCAGCTTCACCGAATCCAAACCTCACCTACCTGGTTTAAGTTAAAGGAGGTACAATTGATGATGACATTGTCAAAGTGTTTGACCAGTAAGGTCCTCTGTGATTGGAAAAATGACAATAAGCAGGGATGTGGTTGACTTTGGTTTGTGTTTGGTTCCTGTTGAACATGTGTGGTCCATCACAGGACCACCATGGTCAGAGTTACAATGAGGTCGTCACATGTGGTCCATGCTGCAGAGAGAGAAAGAGGAGGAAGGAGGGAGAATAGTATTAAAATATACACTACTTGGCTAAAAGTATGTGCACACCGAACATCTCATAAAAAAATTATGGACATTAATATGGAATTGGTTCCCCCTTTGCTGCTATAACAGCCTCCACTCCTCTGGGAAGGCTTTCCACTAGATGTTGGAACATTCCTGCGGGGACTTGCTTCCATTCAGCCATAACAGCATTAGTGAGGTCGCGCACTGATGTTGGGCAATTAGACCTGGCTTGCAGTCGGCATTCCAATTCATCCCAAAGGTGTTTGATGGGGTTGAAGTCAGGGCTCTGTGCAGGCCAGTCAAGTTCTTCCACACCGATCTCGACATACCATCTCTGTATGGACCTCGCTTTGTGCACAGGGGTATTGTCATGGTGAAACAGGAAAGGGTCTTCCCAAAACTGTTGCCACAATGTTGGAAGCACAGAATCGTCTAGAATGTCATTATATGCTGTAGTGTTAAGATTTATCTTCACCGGAACTAAGGGGCCTAGACCGAACCATGAAAAACAGCCCCAGACCATTAATCCTCATCCACCAAACTTTACAGTTGACACTATGCATTGGGGCAGGTAGGGTTCGCCTGGCATCCACCAAACCCAGATTTGTCCATCCAACTGCCAGATGGAGTGCAATGGTGGCGAGCTTTACACCACTCCAGCCGGCGTTTGGCATTGCGCATGGTGATCTTAGGCTTGTGTGCAGCTGCTCGGACATGGAATTCCCTTTCCTAAAGCTCCTGACAAACAGTTATTGTGCTGACATTGCTTCCAGAGGCAGATTGGAACACGTTAATGAGTGTTGCAACCAAGGACAGACGATTTTTATGCGCAATATGCTTCAGCACTCAGCGGTCCCTTTCTGTGAGATTGTGTGGCCTGACACTTCGCAGCTGAGCCATTGTTGCTCCTAGACGTTTCCACTTCACAATAAGAGCACTTACAGTTGACCAGGGCAGCTCTAGCACGGCAGAAATTTGACGAAGTGACTTGTTGGAAAGGTGGCATCCTATGACGGTGTCACATTGAAAGTCACTGAGCTCTTCAGTACGGGCCATTCTACTGCCAATGTTTGACTATAGAGATTGCATGGCAATGTGTTCAATTTTATACACCTGTCAGCAACGGATGTGGCTGAAATAGCTGAATCCACTCATTTGATGGGGGTGTCCACATACTTTTGCCCATGTAGTTACAACCCTAGTGTAGATGATTGAATATCTACTTGAAGGAGTTGGTGGTCTGACATCAGCAACAGACAGTTGAAATAATCCTGTGGTAGATTGTAAGAGTCTCTGGTTGGCAAGATGTTCTCAGGTCTCTCAACAGTATGGTGTATGGTCTAACAGGTGTATGTCTCTCCAAGTCAACACCTTGTCCATACCTACCTACCTAATATGAGTTGATCTAGCAGGATCTGATAGGTGTGGGAGATTTGTTGAAAACCTATCCATTGTTTTTAGATCTACCAAATGTGGCAATGGGTAGAGGGGCACAGGGTTCATATGGAACCAGACAGTACAGTCGGGGCACCTCACTTTAACCCTTCCACAGCTGAACTATACATCTTAAGATACTCAGACATGTTGTCAACCAACCAAACAACATGACCAACAAAATAAGAGTCTTCAGTGGGTCTGTTATTGGCTGCCTTACTGTTATCCACAAGGGGGGTGTCTCAGTTTGGATGTATGTACAGTAGGCTACACACCACAGGAGACTGCTGATGGCTCAAAACAATGTCTGGAGTGCAGTGAACGGAATGGTATCAAACACATGTGTTTGATACCATTCCATTTATTCCTTTCCAACGATTACTATGAGCCTGTCTTCCCTAATTAACCAGACACCAGCCGCCTGAGCTACACACATAGTAAGGGGTTAACACTCTAACACCATTATTTCACTAAGCCAGAAAAGGACTGCCTAACAGACTTAGACTAGACACGCTATAACATACCTCCTCCATCTAAGCTATAGGAAGAGGTGTCTGGTTTAGCTAGCGGCTTAGCATGCTAACACTAATCTGTAGAAGGTGTCAAGTGTAGCCAAATTGGGTAAGCAAGCTAAATCCTCAAAAATAATACTGTTTTGATTGTGTCATGAAGACAGTAGATTAAGTGTGAGTGGATAATGGTGTAGTCATTCTGCCAATAGGCCTAAGTGATATAATTTGCAATAAGCTAAATGTTAGCTAACAAAACCTAAGATGTGTTTGAAATGTGTTTGAGTGTTGGGCTGGGAATGGGGGTATGTGTGAGGTTATTTGGCACCAGACCGTTTCATCTCTGGAGGTTTAGCATCTCTATTCTAAGTGTCTGTGAAGGTTATGGAGACCGAGTTAGAGACCTGCTCTGATTGAACTAAATGTGCAGCCTTGGGAAGGGATGAAGGTCAAACATTTACCCCTCACTGAAGTGCTTTAATGGCTCTGGGAATACAGGCCTACAGGATTAGCCCATGGACATAGAGTGGACCTCCCTCTTCTGACTAAGGGAGAAGAGAAATGGAAGAATCAGAGAGATGGACAGAGAGATTAGCTAGAAGGAAGATGGATAACCGATCTCATCCAGTACTCTATTACCACTAACCCTGAATGTATACTGACAGGTCTTCATAGCCCCATGATATATGTGTCTCACATAATGGTCCACTCACACAGACAGCATTGTGAAGAAGGCGCAGCAGCGCCTCTTCAACCTCAGGAGGCTGAAGAAATTCGGCTTGTCACCAAAAGCACTCACAAACTTCTACAGATGCACAATCGAGAGCATCCTGGCGGGCTGTATCACCGCCTGGTACGGCAACTGCTCCGCCCTCAACCGTAAGGCTCTCCAGAGGGTAGTGAGGTCTGCACAACGCATCACCGGGGGCAAACTACCTGCCCTCCAGGACACCTACACCACCCGATGTTACAGGAAGGCCATAAAGATCATCAAGGACATCAACCACCCACAGAAGGCGAGGTCAGTACAGGTGCATCAAAGCTGGGACCGAGAGACTGAAAAACAGCTTCTATCTCAAGGCCATCAGACTGTTAAACAGCCACCACTAACATTGAGTGGCTGCTGCCAACACACTGACACTGACACTGACTCAACCCCAGCCACTTTAGTAATGGGAATTGATGGGAAATGATGTAAATATATCACTAGCCACTTTAAACAATGCTACCTTATATAATGTTACTTACCCTACATTATTCATCTCATATGCATACGTATATACTGTACTCTATATCATCGACTGCATCCTTATGTAATACATGTGTCACTAGCCACTTTAACTATGCCACTTTGTTTACATACTCATCTCATATGTATATACTGTACTCGATACCATCTACTGTATCTTGCCATTGCTGCTCTGTACCATCACTCATTCATATATCCTTATGTACATATTCTTTATCCCCTTACACTGTGTATAAGACAGTAGTTTTGGAATTGTTAGTTAGATTACTTGTTGGTTATTACTGCACTGTCGGAACTAGAAGCACAAGCATTTCGCTACACTCGCATTAACATCTGCTAACCATGTGTATGTGACAAATAAAATTTGATTTGATTTGATTTGGCTTAGGGCGGGAGGAGGGTGTATTTGAATTGCCCTAAGGGTGATGGTGGTTGGGGGAAGGACAAAAGTTGCGCTGTGACCATTATCGCTCTACTCTACTGTGTTGTGTTGAGTGTTGTGCTAATGATACGACCGTGTGAAGGAATAGTTAACAGGCTATTGTGGTGCTGCAGTGAGCAATCATGTATCCCTATTCAGACTACTGAGGGGAGAGGGAGAGAGAGAGAGAGG
Source organism: Oncorhynchus tshawytscha (assembly GCF_018296145.1). Taxonomy (NCBI): domain Eukaryota; kingdom Metazoa; phylum Chordata; class Actinopteri; order Salmoniformes; family Salmonidae; genus Oncorhynchus; species Oncorhynchus tshawytscha. The sequence continues at coordinate 26,305,143 of NC_056450.1, read as the reverse complement.
GATTGGGTCTGTAAATAATGGCAGTAATAATGAGAGATAGGTCAGCTAGAAACTGTAAAGAGGTGGGGTAGACTATCACTGCACCCCCGAGGGGAGAGGATTGGGTGTGAGCCAGAAAATCTCTACTCTCTCTCTCCCTCTCTTTCTCTTACTCTCTCTCAAACTCACACACTCACACACACACACACACACACACACACACACACACACACACACACACACACACACACACACACACACACACACACACACACACACACACACACACACACACACACACACACACACACACACACACACACACACACACACACACACACACACACACACACACACACACATACATAGTTTGCTACTGCTTGGCCCTCACAAGATATGGTCAGGGAGACAAGCCCAGACCTGGGCACGGGAAGCCTACAGAGAGGAAGAGGAAGAGAAGAGAAGAAAAGAGAAGAGAAAGGTCAGATCACGGATGGGTAACCATGGGGATGAGGGATAATCATGTGGTCCAGCTCCCCCAGTCAGTCTCCACACTCCCCCGGCCCCTTTAACCACTACCTCCCCCCTCATCCCCCTCTCTTCTCTCTCTGCCTCTTCGCCCTCTCCTCTACATGCTGGGGAGAAATTCTTGGAGAGATTAATCTGCTACACAGGAAAATGGAGAGGAAAATGGATGCATCTCTAAAGCAAACCTATTAGCTTTTTGACCCGCAGAGTTCGTGCAGCAAATCAAAGTCTTTCATTGTGTAGCTTGCCTCAGGGTTTTTGGTTGTATCCTATTCAGTTCTACTTGGTCCTATTCAGTTCTACTTGGTCCTATTCAGTTTCACTTGGTTCTTTATGTTAAATAGATGATCTTCTGTAATGAAATAACGATAAATACACTCAGTGTACAAAACATTGCGGATACCTGCTCTTTCCATGACATAAACTGACCAGGTGAATTCAGATGAAAGCTATGATTCCTTATTGATGTCACCTTTTAAATCCACTTCAGTCAGTATAGATGAAGGGGAGGAGAGAATTGAGACATGGATTGTGTATTTTTTTCCATTTAGAGGGTGAATGAGCAAGATAAAATATTTAAGTGCCTTTGAACAGGATTTGGTAGTAGGTGCCAGGAGCACCTGTTTGTGTGAAAAACTGCAACGATGCTAGGTTTTTCATGCTCAACAGTTTCCAGTGTGTATTAAGAACTGTCCACCACCCAAAGGACAGCCAGCCAACTTGACTTATCTGTGGGAAGCATTGCAGTCAACATGGGCCAGCGTCCCTGTGGAAAGCTTTTGATACCTGTTTTGTACACTCAGTGTATATAACATTGTAAAACTGTAAATATAAAAAATTACTGACTTTCTAGTCTTCTTTTGGTTGACCTCGATATACACAATGGCATTAAAATACATGAAATCATGTGTTTGCCTGAGTGCTATTGGGGTAAACACTCAAACACAGCTCACAGCTGAAAGCCTTTACAATGAAGGACAAAAACATCAGACATAAAGTACACTAAGGCACAGACACTTGGGTTGCGTAACATCACTGTCACTTTTATTTTACTGACATGCACGCGCGCACACACACACACACACACACACACACACACACACACACACACACACACACACACACACACACACACACACACACACACACACACACACACACACACACACACACACACACACACACACACACACACACACACGAACACACAGCATGTGTATGGGTCCACCACCCAAAGGACATCCAATCAACTTGACTTAACTGTGGGAAGCATTGGAGTCAGCATGGGCCAGCATCCCTGTGGAAGGCTTTCGATACCTTGTATCCATCCTTGAGTCCATGCCCCTACTCAATATTAGGAATCTGTTCTTAATATTTTGTACACTCAGTGAATATAACATTGAATAAGAATTTGTTCTGAACTGACTTGCCTAGTTAAATAAAGGTAAAACAAAAAAAATGGGTCGAAAAAATGGATCACTGTAAAACCTAGAGGGCTTGTCTATGCATTATGTCAGTGACGGAGGGCTTGTCTATGCATTATGTCAGTGACAGAGGGCTTGTCTATGCATTATGTCAGTGACGGAGGGCTTGTCTATGCATTATGTCAGTGACAGAGGGCTTGTCTATGCATTATGTCAGTGACAGAGGGCTTGTCTATGCATTATGTCAGTGACAGAGGGCTTGTCTATGCATTATGTCAGTGACGGAGGGCTTGTCTATGCATTATGTCAGTGACGGAGGGCTTGTCTATGCATTATGTCAGTGACGGAGGGCTTGTCTATGCATTATGTCAGTGACGGAGGGCTTGTCTATGCATTATGTCAGTGACGGAGGGCTTGTCTATGCATTATGTCAGTGACGGAGGGCTTGTCTATGCATTATGTGAGTGACGGAGGGATTGTCTATGCATTATGTCAGTGACGGAGGGCTTGTCTATGCATTATGTCAGTGACGGAGGGCTTGTCTATGCATTATGTCAGTAACGGAGGGCTTGTCTATGCATTATGTCAGTGACGGAGGGCTTGTCTATGCATTATGTCAGTGACGGAGGGCTTGTCTATGCATTATGTCAGTGACAGAGGGCTTGTCTATGCATTATGTCAGTGACGGAGGGCTTGTCTATGCATTATGTCAGTGATGGAGGGCTTGTCTATGCATTATGTCAGTGACAGAGGGCTTGTCTATGCATTATGTCAGTGACGGAGGGCTTTAAGGTAATTATGGACCCGTATGAGGTGAGACAGAAGGAAGAGGACTGGAGGTGGCAGAGGTCTTGCTATGGATCAGAAGTATTGTGGAATGGCGGAGAGTAACTCATTGGATCAAATCAATGCCAGCTCTGCGGATGGCTTAAGTTGGGGTAATGGCCTACTACTCTGGCCTGTACAAGCAGTTGAGGCGTTCTGTGATGTTATGTCCCAAAGTCGTATCATAGGATGATAGCTTGTCTGGAGAGGAGGCTAACACAGAAAAGTGTCTTTGACATGCTCTAGTCACTGAACAGGTCCTTGTCTGGAGAGGAGGCTAACACAGAAAAGTGTCTTTGACATGCTGTAGTCACTGAACAGGTCCTTGTCTGGAGAGGAGGCTAACACAGAAAAGTGTCTTTGACATGCTCTAGTCACTGAACAGGTCCTTGTCTGGAGAGGAGGCTAACACAGAAAAGTGTCTTTGACATGCTCTAGTCACTGAACAGGTCCTTGTCTGGAGAGGAGGCTAACACAGAAAAGTGTCTTTGACCTGCTGTAGTCACTGAACAGGTCCTTGCCAGTATGTGTTGGTCATACATTGGTCTGTGGAAAGAGATAGAGCAGGAGAGGGGGGAGAGGGGGAAGACAGAGAGAGGGAGATAGAGAGAGATAGATGGAGAGAAAGAGAGAGGGGGAAGACAGAGAGAGGGAGAGAGAGATAGAGGGAGAGAAAGAGAGTGGGAAGAAAGAGAGAGAGAGAGAGAGAGATGGAGGAAGGGAGGGAGGGAGGGAGGGAGGGAGGGAGGGAGGGAGGGAGGGAGGGAGGGAGGGAGGGAGGGAGGGAGGGAAGGGAGGGAGGGAAAGGGGGGGGAAGGCAGAGAGAGGGAGAGAAAGAGAGAGAGCTCTGCTATCAGACTGCAGATCTGCTGCTGGCTATTGTTTTGCCATCAGAGCCAGAACTACGTTAAGACTGCTGGCCTTGCTGCTAGTGACATTATTCTATGTTGCTGTGGTCTTAGACGTTACTATTTCATGACCAGTAATGTCATACAAAATCTAATCACATCAAATTGTATTGGTCACATACACATGGTTAGCAGGTATTAATGTGAGTGTAGTGAAATGCTTGTGCTTCTAGTTCCGACAATGCAGTAATATCGATCAAGTAATTTACAAATTCGTCTACCTTATACACACAATGTAAAGGGACGAATAACAATATGTACATATAAATATATGGATGAGCGATGGCCGTGCGGCATAGGTGAGATGGAGTGGTATAGAATACAGTATATACAGTGGGGCAAAAAAGTATTTAGTCAGCCACCAATTGTGCAAGTTCTCTCACTTAAAAGGATGAGAGAGGCCTGTAATTTTCGTCATAGGTACACTTCAACTATGACAGACAAAATAAGGAAAATCACCTTGTAGGATTTTTTTATGGCCCATTCCTCCATGCAGATCTCCTCTAGAGCAGTGATGTTTTGGGGCTGTTGCTGGGCAACACGGACATTCAACTCACTCCAAAGATTTTCTATGGGGTTGAGATCTGGAGACTGGCTAGGCCACTCCAGGACCTTGAAATGCTTCTTACGAAGCCACTCCTTTGTTGCCCGGGTGGTGTGTTTGGGATCATTGTCATGCTGAAAGACCCAGCCACGTTTCATCTTCAATGCCCTTGCTGATGGAAGGAGGTTTTCACTCAAAATCACACGATACATGGCGCCATTCATTCTTTCCTTTACACGGATCAGTCATCCTGGTCCCTTTGCAGAAAAACAGCCCCAAAGCATGATGTTTCCACCCCCATGCTTCACAGTAGGTATGGTGTTCTTTGGATGCAACTCAGCATTCTTTGTCCTCCAAACACGACGAGTTGAGTTTTTACCAAAAAGTTATATTTCGGTTTCATCTGACCATATGACATTCTCCCAATCTTATTCTGGATCATCCAAATGCTCTCTAGCAAACTTCAGACGGGCCTGGACATGTACTGGCTTAAGCAGGGGGACACGTCTGGCACATAATGCATAGACAAGCCCTCTGTCACTGACATAATGCATAGACAAGCCCTCCGTCACTGACATAATGCATAGACAAGCCCTCCGTCACTGACATAATGCATAGACAAGCCCTCCGTCACTGACATAATGCATAGACAAGCCCTCTGTCACTGACATAATGCATAGACAAGCCCTCTGTCACTGACATAATGCATAGACAAGCCCTCTGTCACTGACATAATGCATAGACAAGCCCTCTGTCACTGACATAATGCATAGACAAGCCCTCTGTCACTGACATAATGCATAGACAAGCCCTCCGTCACTGACATAATGCATAGACAAGCCCTCTGTCACTGACATAATGCATAGACAAGCCCTCTGTCACTGACATAATGCATAGACAAGCCGTCTGTCACTGACATAATGCATAGACAAGCATTATTTAACTAGGCAAGTCAGTTAAGAACAAATTCTTATTTTCAATGACGGCCTAGGAACAGTGGGTTAACTGCCTGTTCAGGGGCAGAACGACAGATTTGTACCTTGTCAGCTCAGGGGTTTGAACTTGCAACCTTCCGGTCCAACGCTCTAACCACTAGGCTACGCTGCCGCGATGACATCACCTGGTTTCAATGATGTTTCTAGAGACAATATCTCTCTCATCATCACTCAATACCTAGGTTTACCTCCACTGTATTAACATCCTACCATACCTTTGTCTGTACCTTTGTCTGAACAGGCAGTTAACCCACTGTTCCTAGGCCATCATTGAAAATAAGAATTTGTTCTTAACTGACTTGCGTAGTTAAATAAAGGTAAAACATTTATTTTTAATTTTTAAATACCTTGAAGCTATTTTATTGCCCCCAGAAACCTCCTTTTACTCTCTGTTCTGGACGTTCTAGACGACCAATGTTCCTCTGGTGATGTAGAGGTGGATCCAGGCCCTTCAGTGCCTAGCTCCACTCCTATTCCCCAGGCGCTCTCTTTTGATGACTTCTGTAACCGTAATAGCCTTGGTTTCATGCATGTTAACATTAGAAGCCTCCTCCCTAAGTTTGTTTTATTCACTGCTTTAGCACACTCTGCCAACCCGGATGTTCTAGCTATGTCTGAATCCTGGCTTAGGAAGGCCACCAAAAATTCTGAAATCTCCATCCCTAACTAAAACATTTTCAGACAAGATAGAATGGCCAAAGGGGGCGGTGTTGCAACCTACTGCAAAGATAATTTTTTCCCCCACCTTTATTTAACCAGGTAGGCTAGTTGAGAACAAGTTCTCATTTGCAACTGTGACCTGGCCAAGATAAAGCATAGCAATTCAACACATACAACAACACAGAGTTACACATGGAATAAACAAAACATATAACACATATAATCAAAATACAGTAGAACAAAAGAAAACAAAAGGTCGATATACAGTGAGTGCAAATGAGGTAAGTTAAGGAAATAAATAGGCCATGGTGGTGAAGTAATTACAATACAGCAATTAAATACTGGAATGGTAGATCGGCAGAAGATGAATGTGCAGGTAGAGATACTGGGGTGCAAAGGACCAAAATAAATAAATAAATACCAATATGGGGATGAGGTAGGTAGATGGGATTTTTACAGATGGGCTATGTACAGGTGCAGTGATCTGTAAGCTGCTCTGACAGCTGGTGCTTAAAGCTAGTGAGGGAGATGTGAGTCTCCAGCTTCAGAGACTTTTGCAATTCGTTCCAGTCATGGGCAGCAGAGAACTGGAAGGAAAGACGACCAAAGGAGGAATTGGCTTTGGGGGTGACCAGTGAGATATACCTGCTGGAGTGCGTGCTACGAGTGGGTGCTACTATGGTGACCAGTGAGCTGAGATAAGGCGGGGCTTTACCAAGCAGAGACTTGTAGATAACCTGTAGCCAGTGGGTTTGGCGACGAGTATGAAGCGAGGGCCAGCCAACGAGAGCATACAGGTCGCAATGGTGGGTAGTGTATGGGGCTTTGTTGACAAAACAGATGGCACTGTGATAGACTGCATCCAGTTTGTTGAGTAGAGTGTTGGAGGCTATTTTATAGATGACATCACTGAAGTCGAGGATCGATAGGATGGTCAGTTTTACAAGGGTATGTTTGGCAGCATGAGTGAAGGATGCTTTGTTGGGATATAGGAAGCCGATTCTAGATTTAATTTTGGATTGGAGATGCTTAATGTGAGTCTGGAAGGAGAGTTTACAGTCTAACCAGACACCCAGGTATTTGTAGTTGTCCACGTATTCTAAGTCAGAGCCGTCCAGAGTAGTGATGCTGGATGGGCGAGCAGGTGCGGGCAGTGATCGATTGAATAGCATGAATTTAGTTTTACTTGCATTTAAGAGCAGTTGGAGGCCACAGAAGGAGAGTTGTGTGGCATTGAAGTTCGTCTGGAGGTTAGTTAACACAGTGTCCAAGGAGGGGCCAGAAGTATACGGAATGGTGTCGTCTGCGTAGAGGTGGATCAGAGAATCACCAGCAGCAAGAGCAACATCATTGATGTATACAGAAAAGAGAGTCGGCCCGAGAATTGAACCCTGCGGCACACCCATAGAGACTGTCAGAGGTCCGGATAACAGGCCCTCCGATTTGACACACTGAACTCAACCAGACGAGGCAATCATTTGAGAAACCAAGGCTGTCGAGTCTGCCAATAAGAATGTTGTGATTGACAGAGTCGAAAGCCTTGGCCAGGTCGATGAATACTGCTGCACAGTAATGTCTCTTATCGATGGCGGTTATGATGTCGTTAGAACCTTGAGCGTGGCTGAGGTGCACCCATGACCAGCTCTGAAACTAGATTGCATAGCGGAGAAGGTATGGTGGGACAGGGTAGGATAGATATAGGTCTGTAGCAGTTTGGGTCTAGAGTGTCACCCCCTTTGTAGAGGGGGATGACCGTGGCAACTTTCCAATCTTTGGGAATCTCAGACGATACGAAAGAGCGTTGAACAGGCTAGTAATAGGGGTTGCAACAATTTCGGCAGATAATTTTAGAAAGAGAGGGTCCAGATTGTCTAGCTCGGCTGATTTGTAGGGGTCCAGATTTTGCAGCTCTTTCAGAACATCAGCTATCTGAATTTGGGTAAAGGAGAAATGGTGGGGGCTTTGGCGGGTTGCTGTGGAGATTGCCGGGCAGTTTACCGGGGTAGGGGTAGCCATGTGGAAAGCATGGCCAGCCGTAGAGAAATGCTTATTGAAATTCTCAATTATAGTGGATTTATCCGTGGTGACAGTTTTTCCTAGCCTCAGAGCAGTGGGCAGCTGGGAGGAGGTGCTCTTATTCTCCATGGACTTAACAGTGTCCCAGAGTTAGTACTACAGGATGCAAATTTCTGTTTGAAAAAGCTTGCCTTAGCTTTTCTAACTGCCTGTGTATATTTGTTCCTAACTTCCCTGAAAAGTTGCATATCACGGGGGCTATTCGATGCTAATGCAGAACGCCATAGGAAGTTTTTGTGCTGGTCAAGGGCAGACAGGTCTGGAGTGAACCAAGGACTATATCTATTCCTAGTTCTACATTTTCTGAGAGGGGCATGCTTATTTAAGATGGTGAGGAAGGCACTTTTAAAGAAGGCATCATCTACTGACTGGATGAGGTCAATGTCATTCCAGGATACCCCGGCCAGGTCGATTAGAAAGGCCTGCTCGCAGAAGTGTTTCAGGGAGCGTTTGACAGTGATGAGGGGTGGTCGTTTGGTCGCAGACCCATTACGGATGCAGGCAATAAGGCAGTGATCGCTGAGATCTTGATTGAAAACAACAGAGGTGTATTTGGAGGGTGAGTTAGTTAGGATGACATCTATGAGGGTGCCCGTGTTTACTGATTTGGGGTTGTACCTGGTAGGTTCATTGATCATTTGTGTGAGATTGAGGGCATCAATCTTAGATTGTAGGATGGCCGGGGTGTTAAGCATGTCCCAGTTTAGGTCACCTAGTAACGAGCTCAGAAGATAGATGGGGGGGCAATCAATTCACATATGGTATCGAGGGCACAGCTGGGGGCAGAGGGAGGTCTATAGCAAGCGGCAACAGTGAGAGACTTGTTTCTGGAAAGGTGAATTTTTAGAAGTAGAAGCTCAAATTGTTTGGGTACAGACTTGGATAGTAATACAAAACTCTGCAGGCTATCTTTGCAGTAGATTGCATCACCACCCACTTTGTCAGTTCTATCTTGGCGGACAACGTTATAGTTAGCGATGGAGATAGCCTACAGAGTTCTGTCCTACTATCCAGGTCTGTACCCAAACAATTTGAACTTCTACTTTTAAAAATCCACCTCTCTAAAAACAAGTTTCTCACCGTTGCCGGTGAGGTATATCTCTCTGGTCACTCTCTCTATCTCTCAAACCAATTCTTCCTTTGGCCGCCTCTCCTTCCAGTTCTCTGCTGCCATGACTGGAACGAACTACAAAAATCTCTGAAACTGGAAACACTTATCTCCCTCACTTGCTTTAAGCACCAGCTGTCAGAGCAGCTCACAGATTACTGCACCTGTACATAGCCCATCTATAATTTAGCCCAAACAACTACCTCTCCACCTACTGTATTTATTTATTTGGCTCCCTTGGCTGCCTGTTGAACACACATCCTCAGCCTTTGCCACCTTCTATAGGAATTTAACGACTGCATAGGGCTATGTTTTGGATGACTGGCTGCGACTGTTTATTGAATTGTTTTATTTCTGCCTTTTCTATTCCAGACATTCTGAAATTCACTAAAGCATCCCATGTATGTAACTTTAGTCTTTCACTTTTCAATGACTTTGCACATTCTTCCACTGCAAATCTACCATTCAAGTGTTTTACTTGCTATATTGTATTTACTTCGCCACCATGGCCTTTTTTTGCCTTTACCTCCATTATCTCACCTCATTTGGTCACATTGTATATAGACTTATTTTTCTTCTGTATTATTGACTGTATGTTTGTTTTACTCCGTGTGTAACTCTGGGTTGTTGTATGTGTTGCACTGATTTGCTTTAACTTGGCCAGGTCGCAATTGTAAATGAGAACTTGTTCTCAACTTGCCTACCTGGTTAAATAAAGGTGTTCTCAACTTGCCTACCTGGTTAAATAAAGATGAAAAAATAAAAAATAAAATAAAATGCTGAGCTGTAGTTAATGAACAGCATTCTTACATAGATATTCCTCTTGTCCAGACGGGACAGGGCAGTGTGCAGTGTGATGGCGATTGCATCGCCAGTGGACCTATTGGGGCGGTAAGCAAATTGGAGTGGGTCTAGGGTGTCAGGTAGGGTGGAGGTGATATGACCCTTACTAGTCTCTCAAAGCACTTCATGATGACAGAAGTGACTGCAACGGGATGATAGTCATTTAGTTCAGCTACTTTAGCTTTCTTGGGAACAGGAACAATGGTGGCCATCTTGATGCATGTGGGGACAGCAGACTGGGATAGGGATTGATTGAATATGTGAATATGTACACTTATAGATACTGTGTGATGGGTACAGACTATATGGATTTACATGTATCATGTCTATGCAACAGCTACTGTAACTGAGTGTTTAACTATGTGTTAGTCACAGAACACCCACTGACAGAACTCTGGCCTGGCTGCAGTATTCTGACCTCACCATCTGGTCTCTGCAGATTAAGAAAAACATGTAACCATGAAAATGCATTCATTTAATAAGTACAGTTTGTGGGATAAAAGTAATAACATGACACAATCACCAAATGAGAATGGGAACCTCCATTAAATTCATATTTGGTTTATGTGAGCACCCAAACTCAACAGTCAACAGAAGCTCTTACCCAGTGGAAATTTTGAGTGCTCTGAAGAAAAGCCACTGGGACTTATGTGTTCTTTTGTCGCATTATTGTATAACCATGCATTGGCTTATTATTTTGGACAGTTGCATAAGACAGTGTGTCAGAGGTGCATGGCATATATCAGGACACAGATGCAGCAGGGGTCTCACAGTCACATTCAAGCCCAATTGATGGTAATATTACTCACTGTTGTCCCCATTGGCCGGTTTTGAAGGCATTTCCCGACGTCCTCGGGACATGGAAAGACGTACAATTTCAATGTCAAAATACACTTTATGACACTGTCATGAAGCATTATGACCGTCATGTGTCACTTTACTTAGACTAAGAAAAAGCACTTTATGACATTGTCAAGAAGCATTATGGCCATCATAATCATATAAGCCAGATAGGCCTATCACGTACATGCCATTATGTCAGTCATCAGTCAAAAAGAGGGTGTCTTCTCTTGTTCCTGAAATCTGCTCCTGCATTCATTCCAGTCATCATCTGCATTCATTCCAGTCATTCCTGTCATCAACAGAGCATTGGGGTAGGTGCATGTCTGAACAATGTGTGAGCAATAACAATGATGATTAACAAAATGTTAAACAGCATAAACAGACTGTTGAAAAGTAGGCTATGGTGTAATGGAATGTTTTGCCTTGTGTGATAGGTTTTGTGGGTTTTTACACTATAGTGTTGTTGTCACAACCAGCCATAAACTAACGCAATATATGTCACAACAGGTTTAAATATATGTGTCATGACAGTGTTATGATCATATTATAACAGATTATGACCGTGTCATGACAGTGTTCTGATCATATTATAACAGGTTACGACCGTGTCATGACAGTGTTATGATCATATTATAACAGGTTATGACCGTGTCATGACAGTGTTATGATCATATTATAACAGGTTATGACCGTGTCATGACAGTGTTATGATCATATTATAACAGGTTATGACCGTGTCATGACAGTGTTATGATCATATTATAACAGGTTATGACCATGTCATAACGTGTTATGACGCTGGATGTTAACTAAAGTGTTACCAAACTTACATACTTTACACCAGTTTCCCAACTACTTCTACATGGCTGATGAGTCTTGACATATACATAATCACTAATGGCAAGTTGAACAATGAACTCCCATACTCAGTGTCTGACTCAGTCTCATTGCACTTGACTGAACTGGCCCTGAACATCAAGCCCAGTCTTTGAAGTTGCCCACTTAGAGATGAATGGAGAATGCATCATTATTATACCACGCTCATTATACAATGATCAAATCAAATCAAATCAAATCAAATTTATTTATATAGCCCTTTGTACATCAGCTGATATCTCAAAGTGCTGTACAGAAACCCAGCCTAAAACCCCAAACAGCAAGCAATGCAGGTGTAGAAGCACGGTGGCTAGGAAAAACTCCCTAGAAAGGCCAAAACCTAGGAAGAAACCTAGAGAGGAACCAGGCTATGTGGGGTGGCCAGTCCTCTTCTGGCTGTGCCGGGTGGAGATTATAACAGAACATGGCCAAGATGTTCAAATGTTCATAAATGACCAGCATGGTCGAATAATAATAAGGCAGAACAGTTGAAACTGGAGCAGCAGCACAGTCAGGTGGAAGTTGAAACTGGAGCAGCAGCATGGCCAGGTGGACTGGGGACAGCAAGGAGTCATCATGTCAGGTAGTCCTGGGGCATGGTCCTAGGGCTCAGGTCAGTTGAAACTGGAACAGCAGCATGGCCAGGTGGACTGGGGACAGCAAGGAGTCATCATGTCAGGTAGTCCTGGAGCTCAGGTCCTAGGGCTCAGGTCCTCCGAGAAAGAGAAAGAAAGAGAGAAGGAGAGAATTAGAGAACGCACACTTAGATTCACACAGGACACCGAATAGGACAGGAGAAGTACTCCAGATATAACAAACTGACCCCAGCCCCCCGACACATAAACTACTGCAGCATAAATACTGGAGGCTGAGACAGGAGGGGTCAGGAGACACTGTGGCCCCATCCGAGGTCACCCCGGACAGGACCAAACAGGAAGGATATAACCCCACCCACTTTGCCAAAGCACAGCCCCCACACCACTAGAGGGATATCTTCAACCACCAACTTACCATCCTGAGACAAGGCTGAGTATAGCCCACAAAGATCTCCGCCACGGCACAACCCAAGGGGGGCGCCAACCCAGACAGGATGACCACAACAGTGAATCAACCCACTCAGGTGACGCACCCCCTCCAGGGACGGCATGAGAGAGCCCCAGTAAGCCAGTGACCCAGCCCCTGTAATAGGGTTAGAGGCAGAGAATCCCAGTGGAAAGAGGGGAACCGGCCAGGCAGAGACAGCAAGGGCGGTTCGTTGCTCCAGAGCCTTTCCGTTCACCTTCCCACTCCTGAGCCAGACTACACTCAATCATATGACCCACTGAAGAGATGAGTCTTCAGTAAAGACTTAAAGGTTGAGACCGAGTTTGCGTCTCTGACATGGGTAGGCAGACCGTTCCATAAAAATGGAGCTCTATAGGAGAAAGCCCTGCCTCCAGCTGTTTGCTTAGAAATTCTAGGGACAATTAGGAGGCCTGCGTCTTGTGACCGTAGCGTACGTGTAGGTATGTACGGCAGGACCAAATCAGAGAGATAGGTAGGAGCAAGCCCATGTAATGCTTTGTAGGTTAGCAGTAAAACCTTGAAATCAGCCCTTGCTTTGACAGGAAGCCAGTGTAGAGAGGCTAGCACTGGAGTAATATGATCAAATTTTTTGGTTCTAGTCAGGATTCTAGCAGCCGTATTTAGCACTAACTGAAGTTTATTTAGTGCTTTATCCGGGTAGCCGGAAAATAGAGCATTGCAGTAGTCTAACCTAGAAGTGACAAAAGCATGGATTAATTTTTCTGCATCATTTTTGAACAGAAAGTTTCTGATTTTTGCAATGTTACGTAGATGGAAAAAAAGATGTCCTTGAAATGGTCTTGATATGTTCTTCAAAAGATAGATCAGGGTCCAGAGTAACGCCGAGGTCCTTCACAGTTTTATTTGAGACGACTGTACAACCATTAAGATTAATTGTCAGATTCAACAGAATATCTCTTTGTTTCTTGGGACCTAGAACAAGCATCTCTGTTTTGTCCGAGTTTAATAGTAGAAAGTTTGCAGCCATCCACTTCCTTATGTCTGAAACACATGCTTCTAGCGAGGGCAATTTTGGGGCTTCACCATGTTTCATTGAAATGTACAGCTGTGTGTCATCCGCATAGCAGTGAAAGTTTACATTATGTTTTCGAATAACATCCCCAAGAGGTAAAATATATAGTGAGAACAATAGTGGTCCTAAAACGGAACCTTGAGGAACACCGAAATTTACAGTTGATTTGTCAGAGGACAAACCATTCACAGAGACAAACTGATATCTTTCCGACAGATAAGATCTAAACCAGGCCAGAACTTGTCCGTGTAGACCAATTTGGGTTTCCAATCTCTCCAAAAGAATGTGGTGATCGATGGTATCAAAAGCGGCACTAAGGTCTAGGAGCACGAGGACAGATGCAGAGCCTCGGTCCGATGCCATTAAAATGTCATTTACCACCTTCACAAGTGCCGTCTCAGTGCTATGATGGGGTCTAAAACCAGACTGAAGCATTTTGTATACATTGTTTGTCTTCAGGAAGGCAGTGAGTTGCTGAGCAACAGCCTTCTCTAACATTTTTGAGAGGAATGGAAGATTCGATATAGGCCGATAGTTTTTTATATTTTCTGGGTCAAGGTTTGGCTTTTTCAAGAGAGGCTTTATTACTGCCACTTTTAGTGAGTTTGGTACACATCCAGTGGATAGAGAGCCGTTTATTATGTTCAACATAGGAGGGCCAAGCACAGGAAGCAGCTCTTTCAGTAGTTTAGTTGGAATAGGGTCCAGTATGCAGCTTGAAGGTTTAGAGGCCATGATTATTTTCATCATTGTGTCAAGAGATATAGTACTAAAACACTTGAGCGTCTCTCTTGATCCTAGGTCCTGGCAGAGTTGTGCAGACTCAGGACAACTGAGGTTTGGAGGAATACGCAGGTTTAAAGAAGAGTCCGTAATTTGCTTTCTAATAATCATAATCTTTTCCTCAAAGAAGTTCATGAATTTATCACTGCTAAAGTGAAAGTCATCCTCTCTTGGGGAATGCTGCTTTTTAGTTAGCTTTGCGACAGTATCAAAAAGGAATTTCGGATTGTTCTTATTTTCCTCAATTAAGTTAGAAAAATAGGATGATCGAGCAGCAGTAAGGGCTCTTCGGTACTGCACGGTACTGTCTTTCCAAGCTAGTCGGAAGACTTCCAGTTTGGTGTGGCGCCATTTCCGTTCCAATTTTCTGGAAGCTTGCTTCAGAGCTCGGGTATTTTCTGTGTACCAGGGAGCTAGTTTCTTATGAGAATTTTTTTTAGTTTTTAGGGGTGCAACTGCATCTAGGGTATTGCGCAAGGTTAAATTGAGATCCTCAGTTAGGTGGTTAACTGATTTTTGTCCTCTGGCGTCCTTGGGTAGGCAGAGGGAGTCTGGAAGGGCATCAAGGAATCTTTGTGTTGTCTGTGAATTTATAGCACGACTTTTGATGTTCCTTGGTTGGGGTCTGAGCAGATTATTTGTTGCAATTGCAAACGTAATAAAATGGTGGTGAAAAAAAATGATCACTCATTACATTAGATTCAGATGCCTCTGATTAGTGAGTATCTATCTGTGGAACCTTGTCTGAGCCAGCCTACTTACAGAAATTATGAGGGTACGTTTAGATGATATTCCAGTTCATTTAATATTTCTACATGTTGAAACGTCATTAGTGGACTAAGACAGATGCAGGGAGTGGGAGAACAACGTTTCTGTGTGTGTGTGTGTGTGTGTGTGTGTGTGTGTGTGTGTGTGTGCAGCGTGCATGTGCACACCCGTGTGTGTTTCTGCTTGCCTATATGTGTGGGACCTCTTTGACAGATCCGTGGGTTCGGTGGCTAAGGGCGCTGTAGTTTACATAAGCTGTACAGTCAAGTCATCATCAACCGTCTCTTAGCTCTTAGTTGCCGTGGTATTCCTGTGTGACTCTCTTATTAGAGCGACCCCCCCCCCTCGGTTTGTGGGTGTCTCCAACCCCGTGTCCTTCTGCATAGGGCACAATCCAGGCTGCATGGCATGAGACACACATAACTCTCAGCCTCCCTCCTAAAGCAGAGAGGCCTCACAGAAATGGTTAAATACAGCAAACATTCTCAACCTCTTTTTTTATTAAATATACAGGCTGAATGCATCTTTTCTCCATGGTAACATCCCCTATATCAACAAATGGTCTAACAAACTGGAGTCAGAAAAGGTCTCTGCCTCCAACAAATGAGCGAATTACAGGCTTCTAGAAGGAATGAGTGACAACTTACTAACTTCAGTATCAGGAGTGTTGATTGATGACACTTGTGATTGACAGCGTGAAAACAGACCATATAAGAACTCTGAAGAAGGATGGCCACTCAGATGGCAGAAGTTAGTGTTTAAATGTTTAGCTGAATCCACAGCCAAGTCCAATGTCAGGTCATTTGCATGCACACACACATGCAGTCATGCACACACACACAGTCACACACACAAGATCACACACATGCACACGCAGTCACACACATACACACACAAACACACAAGCAGTCATCCACACACACACAAGGTCACACACACACGCAGTCACACACACAGGGGGTGACATGAGTCACAGTGTCAGCTCATTAAGCCCAGTGGGAGTGTGACTGGAGTGTGCTGAGGAGGACATAACACAGTTATACAACCCCAGCTGGTTAGCCCAGGACAAGACAGGACTGACTGGAGGTGTGCCTGGGGACATGTGTCCTCCCTTTCTCCTGGGAATAGACTGCAATTTGTTACCCACATTTTGGATTTCAGAATGGCTCCAGTGAAATGGCATAAATTACTTTCGCGAAATAAATGCATAAATCAAATCAAAGTTTATTTGTCATGTGCACCGAATACAACAGGTGTAGACCTTACAGTGAAATGCTTACTTACAGGCTCTAACCAATAGTGCAAAAAAAGGTGTGTGTGTGTGTGTGTGTGTGTGTGTGTGTGTGTGTGTGTAGGTAAGTAAAGAAATAAAACAACAGTAAAAAGACATTTGAAAATAAGAGTAACAAGGCTATATACAGACATCGTTTAGTCAGGCTTATTGAGGTAGTATGTACGTGAACGTATAGTTAAAGTGACTATGCATATAAGATAAAGAGAGAGTAGCAGCAGCGTAAAAGAGGGGTTTGGGGGGAACACAATGCAAATAGTCCGGGTAACCATTTGGTTACCTGTTCATGAGTCTTATGGCTTGGGGGTAAAAACAGTTGAGAAGCCTTTTTGTCCTAGACTTGGCACTCCGGGACCGCTTGCCATGCGGTAGTAGAGACAACAGTCTATGACTGTGGTGGCTGGGGTCTTTGACAATTTTTAGGGCCGTCCTCTGGCACCGCCTGGTGTAGAGGTCCTGGATGGCAAGCAGAGGTCTCTGACCTCCTCCCTATAGGCTGTCTCGTCGTTGTTGGTGATCAGGCCTACCACTGTTGTGTCGTCTGCAAACTTAATGATGGTGTTGGAGTCGTGCCTGGCCATGCAGTCGTGGGTGAACAGGGAGTACGGGAGGGGACTGAGCACGCACCCCTGGGGAGCTCCAGTGTTGAGGATCAGCGTGGCAGATGTGTTGCGACCTACCCTCACCACCTGGGGGCGGCCCATCAGGAAGTCCAGGATCCAGTTGCAGAGGGAGGTGTTTAGTCCCAGATTCCTTAGCTTAGTGATGAGCTTTGAGGGTACTATGGTGTTGAACGCTGAGCTGTCGTCAATGAATAGCATTCTCACATTGGTGTTCCTTTTGTCCAGATGGGAAAGAGCAGTGTGGATATAGAGATTAGAGATTGCATAGAGATTGCAATAGAGATTGCATCATCTGTGGATTTGTTTCTGCGGTATGCAAATTGGAGTGGGTCTAGGGTTTCTGGGATAATGGTGTTGATGTGAGCCATTACCAGTCTTTCAAAGCTATTCATGGCTACGGACGTGAGTACTAAGGGTCTGTAGTCATTTAGGCAGGTTGCCTTTGTGTTCTTGGGCACAGAGACTATGGTGGACTGCTTGAAACATGTTGGTATTGACACACTCTGACCATTATTTGAGTTGTTTGTTTCTATGTTTTGTTTGGTCAGGGTGTGATGTGAGTGGGCATTCTATGTTGCATGTCTAGTTAGTCTGTTTCTATGTGTTTTGGCATGATATGGTTCTCAATCAGTGGCAGGTGTTTGTCGTTGTCTCTGATTGGGAACCATATTTAGGTAGCCTGTTCTGTATTGTGGTTTGTGGGTTATTGTCTATGTGTAGTTGCCTGTGTCTGCACTTGTTGTCATAGCGTCACGTTTGTTTTTTTGTTTTTGTTAAAGAGTTCGTGTTTTTTCGTCATTCAATAAAATAATGGATTCACACCACGCTGAGCTTTGGTCTACTCCATTCAACGAATGTGACAGGTATTACAGACTCAATTAGGGACACGTTGAAAATGTCAGTGAAGACACCGGCCAGTTGGCCAGCACATGCCCGGAGCACACGTCCTGGTAATCCGTCTGGCCCCACAGCCTTGAGTATGTTGACATGTTTAAAGGTTTTACTCACGTCGGCTACGGAGAGCGTGATCACACAGTCGTCCGGAACAGCTGATGCTCTCATGCATGCCTCAGTGTTGCTTGCCTCGAAGCGAGCATAGAAGTGAGTTAGCTCATCTGGTAGGCTCGTGTCCCTTTGTAGTCTGTAATAGTTTGCAAGCCCTGCCACATCCGACGAGCGTCGGAGCCGGTGTAGTATGATTCAATCTTATCCCTGTATTGACGCTTTGCCTTTTTGATGGTTAGTCGCAGATCATAGCGGGATTTCTTGTAAGCTTCCGGGTTAGAGTCCCCCACCTTGTAAGCGGCAGCTCTACCCTTTAGCTCAGTGTGAATGTTGCCTGTAATCCATGGCTTCTGGTTGGGGTATGTACGTACAGTCACTGTGGGGACAACGTCCTCAATGCACTTATTGATAAAGCCAGTGACTGATGTGGTGTATTCCTCAATATCATCGGAAGAATCCCGGAACATGTTCTAGTCTGTGATAGCACATGTTTTATTACATGTTCAAAGAAATTCATTGTTTTTGGTCTCCTCATCCTGAGTATATCCCACATGTTTTAAATGGGTTTTCTCAAACTTATATCTATGCAATCCAATACATTCAGGTAGTCCCAAGCTGAAAATGTTGATGCTTTACCGCCCTCTGTTGGCCTGACAATGTAAACGTCAACCTATACAACACATACCTGTTGAGGATTTTGATTGACATTTGGGTTGTATGTGTTATATTTTGATTGCTAGTGGAGACAGACAACTCTCAGATTGTGTTGGACAATGACTCAGCCCAGCATCTGAAGCTGAGGGAGAGACAGCGCTTCTTTGAGGAGGTGTATCAGCACGATATGGACATCCTCCTGTCCTCGGCTCACCTGCACATTGACAGCAGGAAACGTGAGAGATGCTCAATACGCACACCTACACACACACACCTACACACCCACACCCACACCCGCACACTCACAACCACACACACACACACCCCACAGACAGTCTTGTACAGCTAACCTTGTGGGGACACACAATTCAATCCCATTCAAAATCCTATTTTCCATAACACCTAACCCAAACCCAAAAACCTAACCTTAACCATAAACCTAACCCTAGCTCCTAACCCTAACCATAAAACTAACCCTAGTTCCTAACCCTAACCCTAATTATAACCTTAACCCTAAACCCCTTAGAAATAGCATTTGACCTTGTGGGGACCAACAAAATGTCCCATTTGGTCAAATGTTGGTTATTTTACTATTCTTGTGGGGACTTCTGGTCCCCACAAGAATAGTTAAACATGTACACAAAGGATAAGCCTCTATTATGTAATCTATGGACTTATTAGAATGCACATTACAGTCCAAATAAACAGCACATAATTGATTTAATGATAAGTAGTAAATATACAGCCAGTATCTGAGTGTGATGTGTTGTCCATACAGCTCCCATGGGCAGTATCTCCTCTATGGAGGTGAACGTGGACATGCTGGAGCAGATGGACCTCATGGACATCTCTGACCAGGAAGCTCTGGATGTGTTCCTCAACTCTGGGGCCAACAACAGCCCACTGGCCTCCCCTTTACCAGGTAATTATGCCACCTTCCTAGCCCCATAAATAACAAACTTACCAGGTGTGCTTTTAGGGGGGGGCACCCATAATAATTGGTCACTTTGTTTCTTAAAATAAGGTTTAAATGTGGAGAGATTTTCTTTCTAGAGTGGAATGTACAATTAGCCATTCTAGAGTGGAAATCAGGTCATTATAAAAAAGGAACAAAAGCAGTAGTGACTTTATACTTAGAATTTGAGGAGGATCGAGGACATTTTTGGGGAAAAAAATACCATATTTTTCATCAAGCTGTTAGTAATTTCCCTGCGCTCACTATAACATTGCAGCACCAATGTGCATTGTTTACGTCTGGCATCAGCAAGCCCTAAGTTACGCCATAGTCGAGAGCTAGCTAGTAGCTAGCTAACAAGCTCATGTATGCACAATAGCAGCACAATTAAAAACACAGTCTTACCCTTTTGAAATGAATAACTCCATTGTGAAACATGCTAGCTACAGTATGCTTAGCTAACTTGAAAATGTCTATGTATTCTTCTCTGAATTAAAAATCTCTCTCCCTATATTGATCTTCTGAATCAAGCATGTGCGCTACAGCATGTGAGATTATTCAATTATTTGATTGGATGGGAAATAAAAAATTACTTGCTACTGCAAGAGATCTGATTGGTTACCTGTTCTTTCTCCCTGGGTTTGAACTGGAGTCAATGGAGCTGGAGGACAAACTTTGCCCTCCTCCCGTATATGAGGTGCTGTTGAGACAACCTTGCAAAACCTTTTTTTTTGTGACATGCATTTACATTTAAGTCACTTAGTAGAAGTTATTTTACAGAGCGACTTACAGTTAGACGTTTTAAGATATTTAGTACATCAAAAAAGTATACATGTTTTCATGTTTCATGCTTCTTTTAAAAATGGTTTAAAAAAATTCAGATAGGAGGATGATGGTCGCACACTTCCTAAAATTACCAGTCTCTTCTGAACTAGAATGTAGAACTGTTCTGTACTTGAGTGCAAAGGCCTATCAATTCCAGTGGTGGCTCTAGTGGTTAATCTAGTGGTTCTGGTGGTTCTAGTGGTTCTAGCGGTAGTTCTAGTGGTGGTTCTAGTGGTGGTTCTCATGGTTCCAGTGGAGATTCTAGTGGTTGTTCTAGTGGTTCTAGTGGTAGTTCTAGTGGTTCTAGTGGTGGTTCTAGTGGTTCTAGTGGTAGTTCTAGTGGTTCTAGTTGTAGTTATTCTAGTTCTAGTGGTGGTTCTAGTGGCTCTAGTGGTAGTTCTAGTGGTTCTAGTGATGGTTCTAGTGGTAGTTCTAGTGGTGGTTCTAGTAGTTCTAGTGGTTCTGGTGTTAGTTCTGGTGGTTCTAGTGGTGGTTCTAGTCTTGGTACTAGTGGTGGTTCTAGTAGTTCTGGTGGTGGTTCTAGTGGTTGTTCTAGTGGTAGTACTAGTAGTTATAGTGGTGCTTCTAGTGGTTCTAGTGATGGTTCTAGTGATAGTTCTAGTGGTTCTAGTGGTAGTTCTGGTGGTTCTAGTGATTGTTTTGGTGGTGGTTGTAGTGGTTGTAGTGGTGGTTCTAGTGCTTCCAGTGGTGGTTCTAGTTGTTGTAGTGAAGGTTCTAGTGGTGGTCTAGTGGTTCTGGATGGAACCTTATTATCTCTCTGGTTTTCCTGCTCCTGTCATTGTGACCCTACAGGTTTATCAACTCATCCCTGTCCTCTTACAAAACTCTGCTGCTCTACCCTCACCCACAGAGACTTCACAATCTGATTGGTGCAGTATCACATTTAAGATGTGAAACTAAAGATAGAAGTCTGCTTTTGTATTATGTGTGTGTGAAATGTCTGCATCACCCAGAAAAGGTTGTTGTGTTTGTCTTTCATGCAAACTGACATTTGGAAAATAGGGATTCTGTTTTCAGAAGCAGCTTTATTTACCCTGGCATCAGATCACTGTGGTGAGAGAGATGGATCAGGGGTATCGAGAGACTCAGGGAGGAAATCGGTGCAAACCTTTTGGTTTGTTTTATATATATATATCTAAAACTCAGTATGAAAGGAACAGCTTTATTTGTTAGACACCATTGACATACTGAAGACAAAGACCTCAGTATTTCTCTATTATAGCCAATATTACTGTCATTAACTGGTTTACCCATCACACCCACTAAAAACTCAACAGTTGCAAACAGTTGAGGAATGTTCACTTGAAAGCATGTGGTTTGCCCCACTTATCATCAAGGGATATATGGTCACACTTTATTTGCTCTACAGATGGTCATGCTGTCTGTTGATAAGTAACTGTTTATAAGCAACTGACGATCTGTTGATAAGCAGCTGCTTGCTAAGGTTACCGTTAGGTTAAGGTTTAGATTAAGTGCTAGGGTAAAGGTTAAGGTTAGAGTTAAGGCTAGGGCTAGGGTTAGTAGATAGTGTGGTTAACCGTGGGGTGGTGGGTTGAGCGTGCAGAGATTGACACAGAGACAGGGAGGTTTTAGTCAGTAAAAACAACTTTACTAGGACAGAAAATAAACATAACAAAGAAAATCACTTTGGTTTGGCTCCGTCCTTCCTCTACTTTTGCTTGGTGTCATCTCTCCCCGTTCTCCCTCGCGGTGTGCCACAGTCCTCCTTTTATTTGGCCTCCACTCCTGGTTGGCACTTTCCCCTAATTACCCCCACTTGGAGCTGTCCATGTCGGGGTGCCCAGCTGCCGTAATGTTGTTGATAGTTTGTAGAACATCTACAGATGGACTATCCAAATAAAGTGTTACCATTTTTTCATCCGTCTGTTATTGCATTTGATTTAATAATAGAGATGGTATCAACAGAACATAAAACTTCCATCTCAAATGTTATGGCAGTGCGACTGACGACATCCTGTTGTTTACAAAACACTGAGAAAATGGTGAGGTACTGTGAAAGGATGGTAACTGTAAGTGGCATTTCAAATTATCCCAACAAAGACTCTGGATTGATACAAATTCCTTTCAGTGGTAATTAGTCTTTTCATATCATTTCTATGCCTTGAATCTCAGTGTCATGATGTTTGTTCCTTTTCCTATTATTTTCTACTCATGTCTTCTGTCTGCTCCTCTGGCCCACACCAGAGGTAGACGATGAAGAGGAAGATGAGGAAGACGAGAGTAAAGAAGTTGTCTACAGGGAGCGTGTGCCAACTTGCGACATTCGCCGGGGGTCAAAATCTCGCATGTCATCCACCTCTTCCGGTTCCAGTGACACCAGCGGGGGCGGGACCGACACCCATGTGGTCCAATCAGATGATGAGGAGGTGCACGCAGACACCATGTTGCTGACCTCCGTGCCTCGAACAAAAGATGAAGAGGCAGAGGAAGAAGATGAAGAGAAGTGAGGCCTGTCCGCTCCGTTGTCATAGAGACACAAGCCATTTGCTGTTCTGACTGTTGTCAATGACAACAAGGAGATGGTAAACAGACTAACTCGGAGATCCATACATATACAGTACCATCACTTCCTCTTTACATGTTACTGACGCCCCTGGAATTCCTTGTGGGAAACCCCTAGCATGGACAACCCTTGTTATTCTTTGGTGTGTTGTTATGGGTCAACCCACTGGGCACAGACACCATTTAAACGTCAAATGTTTATTTACATTTGGTTGAAATGTCAACTAATGTGAATTCAACATGAAATAAACAAAAAATATCACCATGTCATGTGATTTAGGTTAAAAGTTGGGTGAAAGAAAGACTAAATTCCCTTACGTTGAAGACTTTTTGCAAATCTAATCAGTTTTCCACATTTGATTCATTGTCATCAGATTGCATTTTTTGGTTGAAATTATGTGGAAACAACATTGATGCAACCAGTTTTTGCCCAGTGGGAATTGATTCTCTGCGTAACTATGAAACTACTTATTGATGACTCCTCATTGTGTCTACTTAGCACTATTATAAGGAACACTCAGTTCACTGTTTTTTCTTCTGTTGCTTCAGAGCAATATATGTGTATTGTGTTCAACCATTATTAAGGTGCCAATATTGTGTTCTCCATATTTATCATACACAGAATATCATTGTTTGAGGGAGGAATGTCCAGATAGATGTCTGTCTCACATCTACTTTAGTGAGACTAAATTCTAGATCCAATCCTATCCATTCATTAATGCTGCTATATAAACACTGAATTCTAACATGACTCTTTGCTGCATGATTTGGAACAGTTAGTAGGGGAAGTCTCAAGCGGTTTGGTTTCATTTGTTCTCAGTCAAGGTATTTACCTCCCTTTATGTGACCGTTGACAGAGGATCCAACATGTAGTAACATAACACAGTCAACACACACACACGTGCACTAGTCTACATTAGCATACTGGATTCTCTTCTTTGGTTTCTGCTATTGCTATTCCCTCCAGCTCAGGACACCTTGACCACGGCCATTTCAAATCTTTAAGTCAGTTATCTACAGTAGCTACATACATTTTTTTACTTATGAGCTAATGACATGTACCCATTGATTCTTGAAGAACGTATAAATGCCTCATGAGCTTAGCTCAACTGTCATACCCCATCAGAGCCCAAAATGTAAGCTTGTTTTACTTTGTAAAACAAAGGCCTTGGTCTCATTCAGACAATACCAGCCAGTTACAGGAAATTCACGACACTAGCTACTAGACTAGGGAGGCGTAACCTTACCCAGACTTTTGTTTCTGCTTGGTTGGAGCAAAATCCTGCACCCACACCTGCCATCACAAGGTAAGATTTCCCACCGTTTTAATTCAGTACATACTGATGTTTTAACTGTAAAAGAAAAGTAGAGAGCAGGAGTGAGCCACACAGTCCCCAGCCTCATGTTGTCTGGTTATACTCATCTCATCTGAGTACCATGAAATGCATGCCACATTGTAAATGTACTGTATGTTCTGTACAATTCTGATCATCTGCTATGAGGTGTATCATTTCCAGTGTTTTTCCTGGCACTTCAGATAAAATTGTATGCCTATCTATGCATGAAGCAAGTCTTGTGAGGACAAACAGGGCGTCTTTCCTCCCTGTAGCCTCCTATTGAGCTGAATGTTGAGGGTTGGATATGTAGACACTAGAAACTTGGCACACAAAGTGGTTTATGCCAGTTTTTCGGGTGTTAGAGTATATCAACAAGCTGGAATAGTTTGTGTGTATGTGGGTGGGTGTGTGCCTGGGTGTGTGTGTGGGTGTGCGCATGCATGCATGTGTTCATTGCAAGAGAACAGTAGAGAGCAGCCTCATGTTGTCTGGTTGTACTCCTCTCACCATGAATGTGACTGTGTTTGTGAGTGTACATGTGCTTTCTGGTTTTATAATGGTCCTTTTTTGACAGTGGAAAACATGGTTATGTGTATAATTTCCCTCTCTCTATGAGCTCCCAATCAAGATAAATAATAAAATGAATACAATTGCCAAACAAATACAATATATTTTCTTTTTTTTAGAGTGCCATACATGTTGGTGTGTGTTCAAGCTCTCTACAAGAAAATAAATTTGTGGGTCTCCTTCTGACACTGCTGTTAGCATATAATAACAATTTGAGACTTGAATTCTTCTATATACCTCTATGTTCATTTGTGATCACAAATCATTTTAATAACCTCCACGTCACAGTCTGGGAATCACATTAAAAAAAACAGAGCCAAGATGAGGACCAACCAGTTTTCAGTCTGATTTCCAACCTCAGGAGTCTCTTCCTGGAGTTGAGGTTGGGTTAGTCACAGGCAAGTTGTTTTAAGTCCGGGGGCACTAGTGGCAAGTCTGGAACTGAAGATGAGAACAGGATTGAAACTGAAGGTTGTTCCAGTTAATTTTATAATGAGAAATTATAGGGAAATCATAGGGTTTGGATAGCGTGACATTGGGTGTGAATCTCGGGTAATTTAGAAGGGAGGTGTTTGTCATTAAGTACCTCTTAACAAATGACTCTTTGCCTCATTGACTACAAAGTATACTTGATACTGGGTTATTCCAAATGCTATTCCCACACTATCAAGACACTAAGAAGAACAGGTTTACCCAGTCCCTATACTGTTCACAGTAGGCCTGCATAAAAACAAAAATACACCATTGAAGTCAAATCCATACCTTCACACTTCTGGACATAACCTCAGCTAAAACATCTCTAGCCTACAACTCTAGCCAACATCCCCAGGACACAAAGCATATCATTGTTTTACGTACTGTACAGAAAATACCCGTTGGCACAACTCTATTCTGATACTTATAAAAAGCCATGCAAATTAAGAAATAGTAACGGTTGGGGAGTGAGGCGAAGGATCGGTTAGGTTACTGTAGAATTATGTTTACTGTGTGCACTGTAAAAAAAACTTTGATGAAACCTGGGCACTATTCAACTTGGTCACACTTTATTTGGAAAGTCTGGATCTTCCATCTTTAGATGCACTACAGATTGTCATACTATGTCATACTATCAACAAACTATCTGTTGATAAGCAGCTGCTTGCTAAAGTTATGGTTAGAGTTAGGTTTAGTATAAGGGTTAGAGGAAGGGTTAAGGTTAAGGTTAGGAATAAGGGTTAGAGCTAGGGTTAGGATTAGCAGATAGTTGAAATGTTACTGATATTCTGTCGATGACATACAGATGGACTATCCAAGTAAAGTGTTACCTTCAACTTTATTGGATGCTCTGTACAGTTTTCATACGCTTGCATTTTGTCTGTAAATTGATCTGAAACTAAGTTCAGGTCATTTAGTCAAGTTTATAATAGTTGTTAGATGTCATTGCCAGTCACAGACCTCCAAATGCTCAGTGTTTGGTATTTAACCCATACATTTAAGCACTGTCAAATTACTTTTGACCTTACTGCTATTAGCCCAAACAAATACACTCACTACATGGAACACATAGTCACCCCCAAAATCTAAAGGAAGTTTGTTCTGAAGTGTCTATCCTATATGTGAGAGATATCAGAACACAATTATTATTATATATTTTTTTTTACATGTATTTAACCTCTTTTGTTCCCCACTAAACAGAATACCTGTATACTGTACTTCCATAAATATTTTCAACTGGCACCAGAGGGGGCTTTCAGACGAGTTTTGAGGCATGTGGGCATCCTAGAGCAAAACAACTGCCATTTAAATTTGCACAAAGGGTTGTTATTAGTGTGATATTATTGTGTAGGCCAAACCATTTGGACACTACAGACGATTCTGTGAGAAGACAGAATTTCTGGACGTCTCAGATATCTCTAGCTTAAACTGAAAGATTTTTATGTGGATTTGTGTATGATGCCAAATTTGACATAGACCTTGTGTTTTGAAATACTTTCACCTAGTGCTATATATCAGAGTGGCACTGACAAGATAATGTTGTGGTTGGCATGCAAGACAATGGCACAGTTTACCCTACAGTTCTAGACAGAATAGAGTAATGTTCTAAATCATGACCTGTAAATGGAATCTGGACTGGTCCCAGCTCTCAGAGTGCTGTCATTTCTTACAGGGCTCAGGGGTGGGTCCATGCCTGGGAGAAAGAACAGAGTCAATGGATGACGGTAAGACATCACATTTCACAACTGGTTTAATGAGTCTCCTAGAGTGTTTTTTCTGCACCCATACAGAGGTTTCCATGCTCCATCACAGACCCACAGGCCCTGTCACAGACAAACTGAATTGGTCCACTCACACAGACAGCATCGTGAGGAAGGCGCAGCAGCGCCTCTTCAACCTCAGGAGGCTGAAGAAATTCGGCTTGTCACCAAAAGCACTCACAAACTTCTACAGATGCACAATCGAGAGCATCCTGGCGGGCTGTATCACCGCCTGGTATGGCAACTGCACCGCCCTCAACCGTAAGGCTCTCCAGAGGGTAGTGAGGTCTGCACAACGCATCACCGGGGGCAAACTACCTGCCCTCCAGGACACCTACACCACCCGATGCTACAGGAAGGCCATAAAGATCATCAAGGACATCAACCACCCGAGCCACTGCCTGTTCACCCCGCTGTCATCCAGAAGGCGAGGTCAGTACAGGTGCATCAAAGCTGGGACCGAGAGACTGAAAAACAGCTTCTATCTCAAGGCCATCAGACTGTTAAACAGCCACCACTAACATTGAGTGGCTACTGCCAACACACTGTCAATGACACTGACTCTACTCCAGCCACTTTAATCATGGGAATTGATGGGAAATTATGTAAATATATCACTAGCCACTTTAAACAATGCTACCTTATATAATGTTACTTACCCTACATTGTTCATCTCATATGCATACGTTGATACTGTACTCTATATCATCGACTGCATCCTTATGTAATACATGTATCACTAGCCACTTTAACTATGCCACTTGGTTTACATACTTATCTCATATGTATATACTGTACTCGATATCATCTACTGTATCTTGCCTATGCTGCTCTGTACCATCACTCATTCATATATCCTTATGTACATATTCTTTATCCCCTTACACTGTGTATAAGACAGTAGTTTTTTTTTGGAATTGTTAGTTAGATTACTTGCTCGTTATTACTGCATTGTCGGAACTAGAAGCACAAGCATTTCGCTACACTCGCATTAACATCTGCTAACCATGTGTATGTGACAAATAAAATTTGATTTGATTTGATTTGATTTGATTTTGTCAAGAAACAACCCTTCATATGAAATGGCTGCATTGATATATTTGGTATTTTATTATCCCCATTAGCTGTTGCAAAAGCAGCAGCTACTCTTCCTGGGGTCCACACAAAACATGAAACATGACATAATACAGAACATTAATAGACCAGAACAGCTCAAGGACAGAACTACATACATTTGAAAAAAATGCTATCTAGGTCAAATAGGGGAGAGGTGTTATGCCGTGAGGTGTTGCTTTATCTGTTTTTGAAACGAGGTTTGCTATTTATTTGAGCAATATGAGATGAAACGGAGTTCCATGCAATAATGGCTCTATGTAAGACTGTACGCTTTCTTGATTTGATCATTCGGGGACTGTGAAAAGACCCCTGGTACCATGTCTGGTGGGGTAAGTGTGTGTGTCAGAGCTGTGTGCAAGTTTACCATGCAAACAATTTGGGATTTTCAACACAATGTTTCTTATAAAAAGAAGAAGTGATACAGTCAGTCTCTCCTCAACTCTTTGCCAAGAGAGACTGGCATGCATAGTATTTATATCAGCCCTCTGATTACAATGAAGAGAAAGAAGTGCCGCTCTGTTCTGGGCCAGCTGCAGCTTAACTAGGTCTTTTTGCAGAACTGGATCACACATCTGGACAATAATCAAGATAAGATAAAACTAGAGCCTGCAGATCTTGCTTTGTGGAGTATGGTGTCAAAAAAGCAGAGCATCTCTTTATAACGGACAGACCTCTCCCCATCTTTACAACCATTGAATTCATATGTTTTGACCATGACAGTTTACAATCTTAGCTAACGCTAAGTAATTTAATCCCCTCAATTTGTTCAACAGCTACACGATTATCAAATTTGCAGTACTTTTTTCATTATTATTGTTTTTATGCAGGAATACGATGGCTCACTGTTCGTTGTTGGCATTTGCTGCCTAAGTTTGTCCACTTTGCCAATGAAGTAATCATTAAAATAATTGGCAACATCAAACGGTTTTGTGATGAATAAGCCATCTGATTCAATGAAAGATGGCGTTGATCTTTGATCGCCGGCTTTGGTCGCCGGCTTTGGTCTTTGTCATGGTAGCTAGCAACTTAGGTTACGCTGTTACCACAATGGCTAACCGCTTCATGGACTGCGTTCAAGCCCTCAAGTAAATCCTGCTATCTTGATATGCAGCTAGCTAGCAGCTAGGCTTGCTGCAACCCCACATAGCTCCTCAGACCCGTCCTTGGTCGACAGGATCACTGGCAACTGATGCCAACTGCCTCGCAAGATCCAAACTAAAAATGTTAGCTAGCTACTATGACATTTCCAATACACTTTCAAAACAACAAACAACTTGCCTTCTGATTGGAATGTTAACCGTATTTTCTGTACTCCTATAAAATCATTTCTGAGATCTGGGTAGTGTCTAGCAGTGTAGAGTTCGAGACCACCTAAAGCAAGACTGATTCAAGACGAATCTTGTCAAAGTCAAGACCAAGACCAGAGAGGGAGACAGAGTTAATTAATAGCAAGACCAGAAAAACGTGAGTCTATTTCAAGACAATGATTATAATTTTGTCAAATTGCCACCATAATAAGAGTTCAAAATGTCCAGTATTTCTGGGTTCATATTTCAGAAGAACATCTTGATTCTTTAGACATTCAGAATGGTGAAAACATGCATACTGCAGCCAAATAGAGCCAATCTACAAATTATTGCTAACCCAAGCACAGATGGGAACAATGAGGGATTTATAAAATAACACATATTTAATATATATAAATATATACACTACCATTCAAAAGTTTGGGGTCACTTAGAAATGTCCTCATTTTTGAAAGAAAAGTACTTTTTTGTCCATCAAAATAACATCAAATTGATCAGAAATACAGTGTAGACATTGTTAATGTTGTAAATGACTATTTTAGCTGGAAACGGCAGATTTTTTTAATGGAATATCTACATCGGACAACAGAGGCCCATTATCAGCAACTATCACTCCTGTGTTCCAATGGCACACTGTGTTAGCTAATCCACGTTTATAATTTAAAAGGATAATTGATCATTAGGAAACCCATTTGCAATTATTTTAGCACAGCTAAAAACTGTTGTCCTGATTAAAGAAGCAATAAAACTGTCCTTCTTTAGACTAGTTGAGTATCTGGAGCATCATTTGTGGGTTCAATTATAGGCTCAAAATGGCCAAAAACAAAGACCTTTGTTTCTGTCCATTCACTTAATTCTGAGTGAATGAACTTTCCAAGAATTTCCCCCTCTCTTCCCTACCAGCAAATCAAGGAAATTCTGACAAAGTTTGAGGATATTTTTCAATGAAAGTAAAGTACAGTTATGTTAGGACAAAAGTCAAAATCCCAGTTTAATAGGCAATAAGATATTAATGTTTCAAAAAAGGATTGTATATATTTGGCCTGGCGAAGTGGTTTAATGCGCTGACTGAATGGAAATGGATAATTATGAGTTTTTTTACTCAGCTGGTCTCAGACCGAGTACAAATGTATCGGACACCAAGACAAGAGCGAGACACTCAATATGTAGTCTTGAGACCGAGACGGGCCTTGAGGACTACAACACTGGTGTCTAGGATGAGTTCTCTTGTTATGCAATGGGTGGGTCTAATCCTGATTGGTAAAAAAAAAAAAAAACGCATTCCAGCCAGTGTCTGTTCCACAAGTTACCACCAGATAAATCTATGCCCTATTTACCCTATTTACTCAGCCAGTGCCCCCCCATTTACTCTGTGGCATCTGACTACAGTCCACTGTCTCAGCCCAGCCAGGCAATTCATAAACTTGATCTCTGTCACGGTCGTTGGAATAAATGGACCAAGGCGCAGCGTACTTAGAATTCCACGTGTTTAATAAATATGCAACTCACCAAAAACAATATAGAAGAAAACTTAACGTGACGATCTGGGCTGCTCACAGGCACCTACAGAAAAACAAGATCCCACATAAAAAAAGGGTGGAAAAGGCTGCCTAAATATGATCCCCAATCAGAGACAACGATAGACAGCTGCCTCTGTTAAGAAACCATACCAGGCCAACATAGAAATGCAAAAACTAGAGTACCAACCCTAGTCACACCCTGACCTAACCAAAATAGAGAATAAAAAGGATCTCTAGGGTCAGTGTGTGCTAATCTCCACCTCAGATTTGTATAAACATTACTGTTTGTTTCTCCGACATTTGCAACATTGTTTCAATTTTCAACCTCGATCTCCAGCTGTCCCATAGTTATGAACGCGTCGGGAATCGAGATGAGAGACTGGCAGGCTGCATTTCTCAGCCAGTCGAAATCATGAATCAGCGGTCATCATTTTTATGGATATACAGTTGAAGTCGGAAGGTTCCATACACCATAGCCAAATACATATAAACTCAGTTTTTCACAATTCCTGACATTTAATCCAAGTAAACATTCCCTGTGTTAGGTCAGTTAGGATCATCACTTTATTTTAAGAATGTGAAATGTCAGAATAATAGTAGAGAAAATTATTTAGTTCAACTTTAATTTATTTCAACACATTCCCAGTGGGTCAGAAGTTTACATACACTCAATTAGTATGTGGCAGCATTGCCTTTAAATTGTTTAACTTGGGTCAAACGTTTCATGTAGCCTTCCACAAGCTTCCCACAATAAGTTGGGTGAATATTGGCCCATTTCTCCTTACAGAGCTGGTGTAACTGAGCCTCCTTGCTCACACACACTTTCAGTTCTGGCCATAAATTGTCTATGGGATTGAGATCAGGGCTTTGTGATGGCCCCTCCAATAGATTGACTTTGTTGTCCTTAAGCCATTTTGCCACAACGTTGGAAGTATGCTTGGGGCCATTGTCCATTTGGAGGATCCATTTGCAACCAAACTTTAACTTATGTTAAAGACTGATGTCTTGGGATGTTGCTTCAATATAGCTACATAATTGTCTACCTGATGATGCCATCTATTTTGTGAAGTGTACCAGTCCCTCCTGCAACAAAGCACCCCCACAACATGATGCTGCCACCCCCGTACTTCACGATTGGGATGGTGTTCTTCGGCTTGCAAGCATCCTCCTTTTTCCTCCAAACATAACGATGGTCATTATGGCCAAACAGTTCTATTTTTGTTTCATCAGAACAGTTGCAAACAGTAGTCTGGCTTTTTTTATGGCGGTTTTGGAAGCAGTGGCTTCTTCCTTGCTGAGCAGCCTTTCAGGTTATGTCAATATAGGACTCATTTTACTGTGAACATGGTAGCTTCAGCCATTTTTAAAATGCTCCCAAGGATAAACAAGACTTGTGAAAGTCTACAAATCTTTTTCTGAGGTCTTGGCTGATTTCTTTTGATTTTCCCATGATGTCAAGCAAAGAGGCACTGAGTTTGAAGGTAGGACTTGAAATACCTCCACAGGTACACCTCTAATTGAATCAAATGATGACAATTAGCCTATCAGAAGCTTCTAAATCCATGACATCATTTTCTGAAATGTTCCAAGATGTTTAAAGGCACAGTCAACTTAGTGTATGCAAACTTCTGACCCACTGGAATTGTGATAGTGAATTATAAGTTAAATAATCTGTCTGTAAACATCTGTTGGAAACATTACTTGTCATGCACAAAGTAGATGTCCTAATCGACTTGCCAAAACTATAGTTTGTTTACAAGAAATTTGTGGAGTGGTTGAAAAACAAGTTTTAATGACTCCAACCTAAGTGTATGTAAATTTCCGACTTCAACTGTATATACAAAGAAATGTCAATAGAAAAAATGTCAAACAATGCGAAGTGCAGCTAGTTTGCGGTCTTTCCAGTTTCAGTTTGAAGTGATATTGTTAGCTGTGTTGTTGGCTATGTCCTCTGAATAACCGTGTCCTGACGAGAGAGCGCATTTTCTATTCCAGGCAAAATCACGCCTTATAAACTCATTGTTATGGATGTGTCCAAATAAATGTCACTAGTAAACAGCTTTAACAAATACAAATACTGTTGTTATTCTGGCTTAACTGTTTGAAGTGACTAAATTAGCCGTAATTGGCTCGCTAGCAAGCAAGGCATAAGGACGTTGCCAGCCTGTATGACAATGGAACATTTAGAATGAACGACTGGGTCGTCTCCATACATACAGAACAAAAAGACTGAATGGCTGGCAACCGAACCAATAGAACCAATGACCAGCCGGCTTGCATAGCAACCCTAGATTTGTGTCGGGACTATATCTTGTGGAAGGATGAAATTATATGAATTAATTCATAAATGTAACGTTTTTAATCAAAATATGTAAATCATTATTTGAATATGTTGTTAACCAATTGTATAAAAGTGGTAAATGCCCTTGAAGCCAGTGTTTGGAGGATATATTGGCAGGGTTTGCCGGCTATCGGGCCTGACAACACTCGTGACAATATATCTTCCAAACACTGGCTTCTCGGGCATTATCAATTAACTGTAGGATGAGCATCAGGATGAGAACCTAACTGTGTACACCTGAGCCTCACCTGCCACACAATGTATCTTATTAAAACCCTGGGGACCTGAGGTGACACATCACAGCAACTGGTCATTAATGGCACACACCAACACAATCACACACCCACACATGCACACACTTACATACAGTCCCAGTCAAAAGTTTGGACATCACCTACAGTGCACTCATTCAAGGGTTTTAATTTATTTTTACTGTTTTATACATTGTAGAGTAATAGTGAATACATCAAAACAATTAAATAACGCATATGGAATCATGTAGTGATCAAAAACATGTTAAACAAATTCTTCAAAAGTAGCCACCCTTTGCATTGATGACAGCTTTGCACACTCTTGGCATTTGCTCAACCAGCTTCACCTGGAATGCTTTTCCAACAGTCTTGAAGGAGTTCCCACATATGCTGAGCACTTGTTGGCTGCTTTACCTTCACTCTGCAGTCCAACTCATCCCAAACCATCTCAATTGGGTTGAGGTTGGGTGATTGTGGAGGCCAGATCATCTGATGCAGCACTCCATCACTCTCCTTCTTGGTGAAATAGCTCTTACACAACCTGGAGGTGTGTTGGGTCATTGTCCTGTTGAA
Source organism: Oncorhynchus tshawytscha (assembly GCF_018296145.1). Lineage (NCBI taxonomy): Eukaryota > Metazoa > Chordata > Actinopteri > Salmoniformes > Salmonidae > Oncorhynchus > Oncorhynchus tshawytscha. The sequence continues at coordinate 26,270,742 of NC_056450.1, read as the reverse complement.
AAACAAATGATAGTGAGTCCCACTAAGCGCAAACCAGATGGGATGGCGTATCGCTGCAGAATGCTGTGGTTGCCATGCTGGTTAAGTGTGCCTTGAATTCTAAATAAATCACTGAGAGTGTCACCAGCAAAGCACCCCCACACCATTACAACTCCTCCTCCAAGCTTCACGGTGGGAACCACACATGGAGAGATCATCCGTTCACCCACTCTGCGTTTCACAAAGACACAGCGGTTGGAACCAAAAGTCTCACATTTGGACACATCAGACCAAAGGACAGACCAAGGACATCAGACCAGACCACCGGTCTAATGTCCAATGCTTGTGTTTCTTGGCCCAAGCAAATCTCTTCTTCTTCTTGGTGTCCTTTAGTAGTGGTTTCTTTGCAGCAATTCGACCATGAAGGCCTGATTCACGCAGTCTCCTCTGAACAGTTGATGTTGAGATGTGTCTGTTACTCAAACTCTGTGAAGCATTTATTTGGGCTGCAATTTCTGAGGAAACTCTAATGAACGTATCCTCTGCAGCAGAGGTAACCCTGGGTCTTTCTTTCCTGTGGCGGTTTTCATAAGAGGCAGTTTCATCATAATGCTTGATGGTTTTTGCGACTGCACTGGAAGAAACTTTCAAAGTTCTTGAAATGTTCCATATTGATTTAGGTAAAAACATTAACGTTACATGTCTAAACAAAATACCAAGTTAAAATTTGCTGTTAGTTAGCTAACTTTAGCGGAGGTTAGATGGCTGGCTTGTTAACGTTACTTGATGGATTGTGATTTTTGTAAAAAAAACATTGCCTGCTAATGTTAACATGACATGTCTAAACAAAAGATCCCAAGTTAAAGCTGGCTGGTTACACCTAAAGCACGAGGACCTGCTGCGAGTGGTGAACTTCATCAACAACTACGCAGAGGATAGTGGAATAGTATTACCAGGACGCCACCCAGGACACAAACGCTTTGGTGGAAAGCTGCTCCCATCCGAAGTGACAAAAGCAGCAGTGTGGCGTCTCTACAAGGATTCGATGACAACACTTGGTATGTAAAGCATAAACACATTTTGATTATTTAATTGGCCTCCAACATGATTGGCACTACTTTTATTGACCTCACATTTTTTCTGTATTTTCCAGAGGTACATTTGGTCGGGCGGTCGTCCTTCAGGAATCTGTAGAGAAAATTGCTGCCCCACATCTCAAGCACGAAGTTGAGGACAGACCTCTGCTGGCAGTGCCAGAGGAACAACTCTCAGGTTTTCAGATCTACCAATCTGCCAGAAGCTGTTAAGTCAGCCAAGCTAAAGAAGCACGAGCAGCATCTCCTGCTTGTTCAGAGTGAGCGGTCTGTCTACAAGACGATGGTTGCTGACTGCAAGACCACCTGTCAAGACCTGTAGTTGTCTCTGGGGGCCCCTACGGAACCAGTTGTCTCTGGGGGCCCCTACGGAACCAGTTGTCTCTGGGGGCCCCTACGGAACCAGTTGTCTCTGGGGGCCCTACGGAACCAGTTGTCTCTGGGGGCCCTACGGAACCAGTTGTCTCTGGGGGCCCCTACGGAACCAGTTGTCTCTGGGGGCCCTACGGAACCAGTTGTCTCTGAGGGCCCCTACGGAACCAGTTGTCTCTGGGGGCCCTACGGAACCAGTTGTCTCTGGGGGCCCTACGGAACCAGTTGTCTCTGGGGGCCCTACGGAACCAGTTGTCTCTGGGGGCCCTACGGAACCAGTTGTCTCTGGGGGCCCTACGGAACCAGTTGTCTCTGGGGGCCCCTACGGAACCAGTTGTCTCTGGGGGCCCCTACGGAACCAGTTGTCTCTGAGGGCCCCTACGGAACCAGTTGTCTCTGGGGGCCCTACGGAACCAGTTGTCTCTGGGGGCCCTACGGAACCAGTTGTCTCTGGGGGCCCCTACGGAACCAGTTGTCTCTGGGGGCCCTACGGAACCAGTTGTCTCTGGGGGCCCCTACGGAACCAGTTGTCTCTGGGGGCCCCTACGGAACCAGTTGTCTCTGGGGGCCCCTACGGAACCAGTTGTCTCTGGGGGCCCTACGGAACCAGTTGTCTCTGGGGGCCCCTACGGAACCAGCAAGCAAAGACATCAGGATGCATTACAGCTTTGATTTTGCTCAACAAGTAAGCAACATGTCCTCCTTTATACTGATTAAGAACATAGATGGATAGATAAATATACACAACAAAAATATACAGAAATCATTTAAAAAATATATATATATGTACATATTTGAGAGGCAGGCAAATACATTTCACTGAGCGGTGTAAAGACAGATTGACAGGGGTGAGACAATTAATTGTAAATGATCTTAATGTTCTTTTGTTGTTTGCAGCTGCACTACCCTTCTGAACCTATGCAGCCAGGTCCAATCTACATTTTAACGCCTTGCAAGTGTTGGTTGTTTGGTGTCTGCTGTGAAGGAATACCACAACAAGTCAACTACTTGATTGAAGAAGGCAGCAGCGCAGTCATCAACTACATGCACCATTTCTTCACCAACTACGGAGTTGGGGAAACACATGTGGACCTGAATTTTGATAACTGCAGTGGCCAAAACAATAACAAGTTTGTGCCCTGGTATTGTGCCTGGAGGACCATGCACAAGCTCCACCACAGTCTGGATCAGCTCTACCTGCAGTGCCTCTAGTCAAATGACTCTCTCCTACGTTGCGGCTACAATTTTTTAAATTCTGCTGCTCAGCCACTTTACCCCTGATTGTATGCATATAACTACCTCATCTATCACTGATATCGTGTACATACTGTATATTTTATTTATATTGACACTATCTATTTATGATATTGCTACTATGCAAGTATTTGCAACCATTTACACCTTCTGTAGAGACCATCCACTTAGCAAGACTTGAATATCGTGTGGTCGTAACGTGATTTTGTGACATACCAAAACATTATCATGTGGCCGTAACAAGTGTCCACCACAAATATATGGCGCATGCATCTGTTTACTATACATGTGCACCTCACGCAGCATTCAACTCAGGTTACATGGCCTTAACTTGTGTTTTTTATTTTCATTTCACTTCACCTTTATTTAACCAGGTAGGCTAGTTGAGAACAAGTTCTCATTTGCAACTGCGACCTGGCCAAGATAAAGCAAAGCAGTGTGACACAGACAACAACACAGAGTTACACATGGAGTAAACGATAAACAAGCCAATAACACAATAAACAAGTCAATGACACAATAGAAAAAAATAAAGTCTATATACAGTGTGCAAAAGGCATGAGGTTGTAGGCAATAAATAGGCCATAGGAGCGAATAATTACAATTTAGCAGATTAACACTGGAGTGATAAATGAGCAGATGATGATGTGCAAGTAGAGATACTGGTGTGCAAAAGAGCAGAAAAGTTTTTTTTTTAAACAGTATGGGGATGAGATACTGTAGGTAGATTGGGTGGGCTATTTAAAGATGGATTATGTACAGCTGCAGCAATCGGTTAGCTGCTCAGATAGTTGATGTTTAATGTTGGTGAGGGAAATAAAAGTCTCCAATTTTTGCAATTCGTTCCAGTCACTGGCAGCAGAGAACTGGAAGGAAAGGTGGCCAAATGAGGTGTTGGCTTTGGGGATGATCAGTGAGATATACCTGCTGGAACGTGTGCTACGGGTGGCTGTTGTTATCGTGACCAGTGAACTGAGATAAGGCGGAGCTTTACCTAGCATAGACTTATAGATGACCAGGAGCCAGTGAGTCTTGGCGACGAATATGTAGCGAGGGCCAGCCGACTAGAGCATACAGGTCGCAGTGGTGGGTGGTATAAGGTGATTTGGTAACAAAATGTGAGTCTGCGATAGACTGCATCCAGTTTGCGGAGTAGAGTGTTGGAAGCTATTTTGTAGATGACATGAAGATAGTCAGTTTTACTAGGGTAAGTTTGGCAGCGTGAGTGAAAGGAGGCTTTGTTGCGAAATAGAAAGCCGATTCTAGATTTGATTTTGGATTGGAGATGTTTATTATGAGTCTGGAAGGAGAGTTTACAGTCTAGCCAGACACCTAGGTATCTCTGTCATGGTCGTTGGAATGAATGGACCAAGGCGCAGCGTACTTACAGTTCCATCTGTTTAATAAATATGCAACTCATCAAAAACAATACAGGCGAAAACCAAATGTAACATTCTATGCTATTCACAGGCAGCTACACAAAAACAAGATCCCACAAACGCAGGTGTGAAAAGGCTGCCTAAATATGATCCCCAATCAGAGACAACGATAGACAGCTGCTTCTGATTGGAAACCACACCAGGCCAACAAAGAAATATAAAACATAGATTGCCCACCCTAGTCACACCGTGACCTAACCAAATAGAGAATTAAAATGATCTCTAAGGTCAGGGCGTGACACCTCCATTCTCTATTGAAAAGCAGAGATGACATGTACTTTTCCCGCTTCCCCTGTTTCGAGACACACATGTTATTTAGTATATGTAAAGACAATATTAATTCAAGAATAGCCTGATGGGTGACAATATTAGCCTATCACTTGTGAATGATATATGATCACTTATGAATGATCCCCATCATAAGCATAAGCATCATCAGCATAAGGAAAGAAACAATGCCTTTTCATATTCGCACACCTCATGTAGCCTAGCCAATAGGCCTATATGTTTTGATAAGGTTTGTATCACAACTAAAGTGGACAAATAACTTAAAATGAAGCACATTAATCTGCTTTAAACGGGGTGTAGAATGGCCTCCCGAGTGGCACAGTGCTAACCTGTGCCACTAGAGATACTGGTTCGAGTCCAGGCTCGGTCGCAGCCGATCGCAACTGGGAGACCCATGGGGCGGCGCACAATTGGCCCAGCGTCGTCCGGGTTAGGGGAGGATAGGGCCAGCAGAAATGTTCTTGTCCCATCGCTCACTAGCGACTCCTGTGGTGGGCCGGGCGCAGTGCACGCTGACACGGTTGCCAGGTGTACGGTGTTTCCTCCGAGACAATGGTGTAGCTGGCTTCCGGGTTAAGCGGGCATTGTGTCAAAAAGCAGTGTTGCTTGGCTTGGTTGTGTTTCTTCGCCTCTCCCGAGTCTGTACGGGAATTACCAGGGATGGGACAAGACTGTAACTATCAATTGGATACCATGAAATTGGGGATAAAAAGGGGTAAAAAAATATAACAAAAATGTGAAATGTATAAATTAAATCAAAGGGTGTAGAGCCTAACTGGCATACATAAGCAGCGCATGAGTTTCAAGTTCATAATAAAAGCATTACATGCATGATCACATTTTCTGTCACTTTTGATAATGGTGTTTTCCCTATAGCCTACTGTCATATGCACATTGGTGAGCTTATAATGTGAAGGAATAGCTGAATAGTTTATCAACATTTTAAGCTAAACATATTGATCTGATGTGTCAGCCACATTGTGAAAAAAAATGTTTTTGATGCCAGTGGTTGTATTAATTTGTGATCTATCGTATCTCCAACTGTGGCAGAATATGTTTGGAATATTAATTTCTCGGACAGAATAGAATAGTACTATGGGGGATAGTAGATGGACATAGGCTAGTGCTTTTGCTGTTTGTTAGGCCTACTCACCTTGTTGGCTGACAACATTTATTGTGGACAGTTCTTCCAATATATTCAATATGCACCTCGGAATTGGATAAGGACACGTGCAGTTGCGTTCCCGATGTGTCTGTTTTCATTTGTAGCCTGTGAGAAAGACCCGATCAGGTGATGGAGAGCCATGTGAGTGAGATGTGTTTCAGAGCATGCAGCACTCAGGGAGAAGAGCACAACGCAGCACTCCGGGCCAAGGGCACAAATGCCACTGGGCGCAAAAGGCCTGGATTTTTTAGGGTGCATTACGGTCACACAAAGGGGATAGCGGCGTGAAATTTGAGGCATTATCAAGTGCTTGTCAAATTGTGAATGTGAGACTGATGAAGTGTGTACAGCCTGCACAGCTCATGACTTTCAAGCAACTTTATTCAAATCATCATTAGTCTCATCATGCAGCCTTACAATGTATTAAATATCCAAACATATAGAACAAATAAAGGTACATTAATAACTAAATTATGCATAAAAATCTATCAAGTTCCTTGGCGTACACATCACTGACAAACTGAAATGGTCCACCCACACAGACAGTGTGGAGAAGAAGGCGCAACAACGCCTCTTCAACCTCATGAGGCTGAAGAAATTTGGCTTGGCACCTAAAACCCTCACAAACTTTACAGATGCACAATTGGGAGCATCCTGTCGGGCTGTATCACCACCTGGTATGGCAACTGCAACGCCCACAACCGCAGTTGTGGGGGTAAACTACCTGCCCTACAGGACACCTACAGCACCCGATGTCACAGAAAGGTCAAAAAGATCATCAAGGACAACAACCACCCAAGCCACTGCCTGTTCACCCTGCTATCATCCAGAAGATGAGGTCAGTACAGGTGCATCAAAGCTGGGACAGAGAGACTGAAAAACAGCTTCTATTGCAAGGCCATCAGACTGTTAAATAGCCATCACTAGCACATTACAGGATGAATATATACATTGATTTCAAATCAATGGCCACTTTAATAAATGGAACACTAGTCACTTTAACACTTGAATAATGTTTACATATTTTGCATTACTCATCTCATGTCTATATACTGTATTCTATTCTAGTCTACTGTATCTTAGTCTATGCCGCTCTGAGATCGTCACGGAGCCCTTGGTACTGTTACTCATTCCGTGCACCAGTTTCAGAGGTCTACATCACCGGCCTCTAGGCACTGAACTGTGCCATTACGCACACACCTGGTCCCCATTTCCTCACTGATTTATATTTGTATAAATGTGCCTTTGGTTCACCATTGGGCTGTTGATTATTGTTCCCATGTCCGTTGGTCATGTGAGTACCTGTGCCTTGTTTAGGCTTTCGTGTCGCTTGTAGTGTGCAGATGATTATGGGTCTCGTCCCGTATTGTATCATTGTACGCTTGTGTATTCAGGTCTCGTCCCGTGTATTTTTTCGAGGTACTCCTCACTCTTTTGTTTGGGTCTCAACCCTGTGTTTTGTATACGTGTTTGTTAGGTCTTTGTCCCGTGCCTTAACAGGGCATGCTGTAATTTGGGTAGTAATAGAACAAACTGTTACGCATTCCTGCATCTGTCTCCCAATCCTTTATATGAACGGGACAGACATTTCTCATCCAAATATTTATATATTCTTAATTCCATTCCTTTACTTTAGATGTGTGTATTGCTGTGAAATTGTTAGATATTTCTGCACTGTTGGAGCTAGAATCGCAAGCATTTTGCTACACCCACAATAACATCTGGTAAACATGTGTATATGATTTGATTTTGATTTGATATAGGTGTACATATTTCTTTGTTAACCTCTCAACACAGAATAGACACCTGTGCGCACTTCCTAAAATTGTTGAGGGGAATCTGGTTGATCCTGAGAGTGGTTCCTAAGTGCAGATCTGGCCATGGGAAATCCATAGCAGCTGTACGTGTTTAAAATGTAATTAGCGGATGCTGGAGTTTTCTTTGGGACATACATATTTAATGTGGTTGTAATTGTTCCAGGATCATCTGTTACAACCCTGACCAAGAAAAAGTTCCACGATCAGCACGTGCGGAGCATGCTCCTTTTGGGGGAGAAAACAATTCTGGTTAGGGAGATGGCCCAGCACTGTTCCTCTCTGGTCCTTAGGACCCAGATTTCAAGTGATGGCAGGTTCCTCTCATACCCACCATTTTTCAGCTAGTTTGATTTCACACAAATTCCGATATTGTTCTGTCAATTCCCACCAAGTTAATGTATTTATTTGATCAGTCTTGTGATTTTGTATCTGTATGTTAATAATTTGATGTCTTTCTTTCGTACCTATACTACAGGACATTCTGCAGAAGGACACACAGGTCTACTGAGACTCGCAGAAATTTGGGGCAGGCTTAAGTTACTCAGGCAAATGTCCAAGACTGCTTTGGGTCTGAACTCCTCTCTTATTTTAGATGGGGATGAGGAGGAACAGAAGGGATATGACTACATTAGCAGTGGTGATGATGAAGAGGAGGCAGAAGAGGGAGCAACCTAGGTACTACAGTACCTTTTAATTATACTGATGTTGTTTTGTTGCCTTGAGCTTTTATGAGTTACCATAGTTTTTACATTGTTATTTGTTTTTGTGCGTAGTTGACATTTCAAATAACTGTCTTTTACATGTACATACATTCATTACAGATGGCTTACTATGGCTTCAATACATTTTATTAGGCTTTTTGTTTTTTGTTTGTTTTTCTTACTATGTACTAGACAAGTGCAGTTCAGGTTCCCTTCCTGAGAGCAGGAAGAGTTGCTTCAGAAAACAGCTGTCATACCATCTACCTTCACCAAAAGCCCACTCCATGCAGCTGTGAATCTGTCCCCCACAGTATCACCCTTTCATTTAAGGGGGACTCATTTAATTACATTCTCTGTACCTCTCAGCCCCAGACACTTATTTTTGGCTACAGAGGAAGGATGGTCCTGGGAAAATGTAAGCCCTCTTAAATTCTTAAACAGCACTTTAGATGTAAGGACTGAAAGTCCATGACTTCCACACAATGTTAAACATATGATTGAGCTTTCTTTGGTGTTTATAAACAATGGCGTAATAAAACCTAAGGAGGGAATACGGTGGTCAACAATTGAAGAGTTTATTTCCATCAGAAATATTATGCTTGTGGGTACCTTTATGTGTTTGTAAAATATAACTAATTCCTAGATTTTATACTGGTTTAGTTGCGAAACACCTTATATCCATTGTTTAGTTGGAATATGTTTGTGTCCCGTATATTAACATACAAATTCAAATCATCATAAATCTGGCTTCATGCGATAGTGTTTGGTTAGAGTTAGGTCTCATCCCAAATGGCACCCTATTCCCAAGTGCACTACTTTTGACCAGACCCTATATCTCATATTATTGTACTGTCATATTCTATTGATAAATGTTTAAATATATTTATTTTTAAATATTCATGTCACAAATATATTATTTGTACAGCTCTTTGTTTGTCACATTTGACTGTGTAAAACCTTGCAGTGCTACTTTTTTCTCTGAGAGTGAGGCAGACATATGTAATTGTACTTACCTCATGACATTTTTCATTTATATTCTTGTAGAGTCATTGTGTACACACTGAGTGTACAAAACATTAAGAACACCTGCTCTTTCCATGACAGACTGACCAGGTTAAAGCTATGATCCCTTATTGATGTCACTTGTTAAAGGGGAGGATTTTTAAGCCTTGAGACATGGATTGTGTATGTGTGCCATTCGGAGGGTGAATGGGCAAGACAAAATATTTAAGTGGACTATCTGCCGTTGCCACCACTACAGCAAATTGGCCAAACGTCATCCCACTGCAAAGAAAAAAACATAAATTAATCAAATGTATAAGCTGAGATACAATGAGGAAGGTGCATAGATGGCAGAATCCCAAAATGTTATTGTTAACACTATCCACACTGAGTTTTTAAACTACGGCGAGTGATATGGTTCAATATACCAATGAATCAGCACAATATATTACTTCATTTTTTGCCTGTCTTGAAGCTAAAATTGGCCTCATGTATACCCTGCTAATGACCATACAAAAAACAGTAACGGAGAGCAATGTAACATATGGAGGAATTTGTGGTAAGTGTATGGGGTCCGTCACCTTTATGTACCACTGCTATTGGGAAATCATGGGTACGACCCTGTGTTTTGTGAAATCATGTGAAATGCCTGTACTTGTACCTTTATTTAAACCATCCTCAGGCTATGTGAAATGATTGTACTTGTACCTTTATTTAAACCATCCTCAGGCTATGTGAAATGATTGCACAAAACACAAGGTCCTAATCATGGGACATTGTGATTTTTCTTATAAACAGCCAATGATCTTCAATAATACGTACAGTAGGTTATACGATCACATTTATTTTCTCTTTCTGTGCCTTGCCTGGCCCAACCTTTCTCTGATCACGGACTTCGCTGGCCATACTCCATTGTGCACACTGCAATATCAAAAGCAGAATGACTAAGTTCCCTTTCAACTACAAAAAGACAAGATGACCTTAACTACAAACACTAATCATCTACAGATTTCCTGCTTGGGAATGCAACTGTGAGGATAGCTGAGGCATTGAATGAGCCACAGAGTTCAAAGAGCCAAGAGAAGGGGAGACAGCTATCAGAGACAGACAAGGGAGGGAAATACTGTTCTTGAGTGCAACTTCACATACTGCCCAACTTATCTTACATCTTCAGAAGTATCACTCTGTTGCAGTTACGGAGCCTTATGTACTCAACTACTTCTGATCTAAAAACGGCATCTTAATATATTTTCACTGTTCCTACACCCACCTCAGGCAGCTACCAAGATTTGTTAGAGCAAGACTTTGTTTCGTTTTTAATTTACATATTTTAGTGCCAATAAAGGTACTAAACACAAAGATCAGAATCAGATGTGGATTTGTGAAAATGCTCCAAGGCACTAAACATTCATGTCTTCTTCATCCTTCTTCCTCCCTTTGTGGGGAGGGATAGGGAGTCAACTGAGTTCAGGGTGACAGTGTCATCCGGGCTGTCCGGAGTCAGGGGGGGTATCTGAGTGTGATGTTGTCTGGGCTGTTGTTCACCTGGGAGACTTTGGTCTGGTTGTCGTTGGCCTGGGACACGTCGGTCTACCTGTAGTTTGCCTGGGTGACGTTGGCCTGGGACACGTCAGTCTGCCTGTATTTTGCCTGGGTGACGTTTGCCTGGGTGACGTTGGCCTGGGTGACGTTGGCCTGGGAGACGTTGGCCTGGGAGACGGAGGCCTGACTGTCATTGGCCTGAGGGATGTTAGCCTGGCTTTTGTTGACCTGGGTGATGTTGTTTGGGGTGCCAACAGGGTTAAAGGGTATCCAACCTGAGAGAGGCACAATCAATTATTTAAAAGATCAGAAAGACCACACATTTTAGGAACAATTGCAGACTAAATGTACACCTACTCTACACATGTATTCCCCTTGTTGAAGCAAGCATTCCATACATGGGTTTTTAAACTATGTCAAAAGGAAGTGGCAGAACAAAAACTTAAGGTTAGGAATGGGGGTTGATATTGTTTAGGTACAAGGGTTAGTTAAAGGGAAACTCCACCAAAATAATTTGTATGTTTGTGTATACTGTGTCTAAGACAATTTTCCTAGATTGCACTCACTATATGTTGAGTCATGGGTCACTGGTCACAGGCTTCTCCCTGGAAAGAATCATTGGACCAAAGCTAAGCGTGGTGAGCGTACATTTTCTTTTATTTAGTCAAATGTCCCCAACAAAACAATAAATAACAAACACGACCGTACCGCTTACAAGGGAAATAGTGCCCCTAACACAGACAACTTCCCTCAATGACAAAAGGAGAAAGCTGCCTAAGTATGATTCCCAATCAGAGACAACGATAGACAGCTGTCCCTGATTGAGAACCATACCCGGCCAAAACATAGAAATACAAAAACATAGAAAACAGAACATAGAATGCCCACCCAAGTCACACCCTGACCAAACCAAAATAGAGACATGAAAAGGCTCTCTAAGATCAGGGTGTGACATCAAAGTACATGTGTGACCAGGAATTAGATATGCACAGGTATGGAGGGCATACAGTTTTACCACGGTCACCGTGCACACGTTAAGACTATGGAACTATGATATTGCTATGCTTTTCTTAACAATCCCACCTGTGGATATCGGGAAGGTCAGCCACAACACTGGTTACTAATTTCATCAACACATGGCATGATTTAAGATATATTTCAGCTTTGTAGTTATTATCAATATCCTTTTTCCTCTTCCATCTACAATTCCTTTCTTGCATTTCACAGGGAACTTGAACTGCAAAGGTAACTCCAACTTGTATGCAAGTTTGGTACCAAGAACTAAGCCTGTATTAGTGCATTGTTTATGTTTGTTTGAAAGCAATGTACAGCTTTAAATGTGTTTAAAACTATCATCGACTGCCAAAAGTTGGCAACAAGGTTGGAATTACAACACTAGACTGTGTCAACTGCCTCCCTAAAATATCAAAAGTGTTTCTAGCCATTCACCATGACATCCTGAGAGATTTAGCTAATTAGCTAGGAGAAGCTATCCTAACTATGGTATTAAAAGCAAATTAGGCAATTAAAAAGAAGGATTGAGTTGCCTCTAGACTGTCACGACTTCTGCCGAAGTCGGTTCCTCTCTTTGTTCGGGCGGCGTTCGGCGGACGACGTCACCGGTCTTCTAGGCATCGCCGATCCACCTTTCATTTTCCATTTGTTTTGTCTTGTTTTCTCACACACCTGGTTTACATTCCCTCATTACTTGTTGTGTATTTAACCCTCTGTTCCCCCCATGTGTGTGTGTGAAATTGTTTGTGCTCTCTGACTGGTTCACCACGGGTTATTTTGTACCCATATTCTGTTGTTCTGGGTGCCATTGGTTTTGCACATTAAACCGCTCCAGTTATTACCCAGTTCTGCTCTCCTGTGCCTGACTTCCCTGCAGCAAGTCACACACCTCTTACAGAATTTCACACCCGAATATGGAGTCAGCAGGAGCAGGTGCCCATGGTATAGGGGTTGAGGAGCGCGTCCGGGAGCATGCGGTGATGCTCCACCATCTCGGTGCAACCTTGGACCACGTCGTCCAAACCATGGACCGCTGGGAGAGACATGGAGTTCCTCCAGCGCCTCCACCAGCACAACCGGGGTCTACACTACTCGCACCCCCTGCACCCAGTCCCAGTGGGATTCGTCTCGCCCTTCCCCGGGAGTACGATGGGACGGCTGCACGCTGCCAGGGTTTCCTGTTGCAGCTGGATCTCTGGCAACCTGGCAACCGTCCACCCGGCTCCTTCTGGACGTGAGAAGGTGTCCGCCCTTGTCTCGTGCCTCTCGGGAAAGCCCTGGAGTGGGCCAACGCCATGTGGGGAGAAGGAGATGCGGCGCTGGACCATTTTGAGGATTTCACCCGCCGCCTCCGGGCAGTCTTCAACCACCAACCCGAGGGTAGAGTCTCCTTCCTAGGGTACCGCATTTCCACGTCAGGGGTGGAGATGGAGAGTGACCACATTTCAGCCTTGCGTAATTGGCCGACTCCCACCATGGTAAAGGAAGTGCAGTGGTTTCTAGGGGTTTTGGTCAGGTAGCAGCATCCATTACCTCACTGCTGAAGGGGGGACCGGTACGGCTGCAGTGGTCGGCTGAGGCGGACAGGGCTTTTGGTCACCTGAAGGCTCTGTTTATCTCGGTTCCCGTGCTGGCTCATCCGGATCCCTCTTTGGCGTTCATGTGGAGGTGGACGCGTCCGAGGCTGGAATAGGAGCCGTGCATTCTCAGCACTCGGGCACACCACCAAAGCTCTGCCCCTGTGCTATCTTTTCGAAGAAGCTCAGCCCGGCCGAGCGAAACTGTGATGAGGGGGACCGGGAGCTGTTGGCTGATGTCAAGGCTCTGAAGGCGTGGAGACATTGGCTTGAGGGGGCTAAACACCATTTTCTCATCTGGACTGACCACCGCAATCTGGAGTACATCCGGGCGGCGAGGAGACTGAACCCTCACCAGGCTAGGTGGGCCATGTTCTTTACCCGTTTTGTTTTCACCCTGACCTAAAAGACCAGGTTCCCAGAATGCTAAGGCAGATGCACTGAGCCGGATATATGACAAAGAGGAGCGGTCAATGGATCACACTCCCATACTTCCGGCCTCTTGCCTGGTGGCATCAGTGGTGTGGGAGCTGGACGCGGACATCGAACGGGCGTTACTCCCCACAAGTGTCCAGCTGGGCGCCTGTACGTTCCGTGTGCTGTCCGTGACCATTTGATCTATTGGGCCCACACGTCACCCCCCTCTGGTCACCCTGGCATCGGTCGGACAGTGCGTTGCCTTAGTGGGTACTGGTGGTCCACCTTGGCCAAGGACGTGAGGGTTTATGTTTCCTCCTGCTCGGTGTGCACCCAGTACAAGGCTCCCAGGCACCTGCCCAGAGGGAGGTTACATGGTTGCACCTATCGGTGGACTTCCTGACGGATCTTCCTCCCTCACAGGGCAACATCACCATCCTGGTCGTTTTGGATTGTTTTTCTAAGTCCTGCAGTCTCATCCCTTTGCCCGGTCTCCCTACAACCCTACAGACTGCGGAGGCCCTGTTCACTCACGTCTTCCGGCACTACGGGTTACCTGAGGACATAGTCTTTGATCGGGGTCCCCAGTTCATGTCCAGGGTCTGGAGAGGGTTCATGGAACGTCTGGGGGTTCTCGGTCAGCCTTACCTCAGGTTTTCACCCCGAGAGTAATGGGCAGGTGGAGAGAGTAAACCAGGATGTGGGTAGGTTTCTGCGGTCATATTGCCAGGAGTGGGAGTGGGCGGCATTCATCCCCTGGGTAGAGATGGCCCAAAACTCACTTCGCCACTCCTCCACTAACCTCTCTCCCTTCCAGTGCATGCTGGGGTATCAGCCGGTTCTGGCACCTTGGCATCAGAGCCAGATCGAAGCTCCTGCAGTGGATTAATGGTTTAAGCGCTCAGAGGAGACCTGGGACCCCACCCATGTGCACCCTGATTATAATGTTGTTTTTTTATTCTCATCAATCTACAAACAATACCCCATAACGACTAAGCAACATTTTCAACATTTTTCAAAATGTATAAAAATAGACTGAAATAACTGAAATGTTACAGTATTCAGACTCTGCACTCAGTACTTTGTTGAAGCACCTTTGGCAGCAATTACAGCCTCGAGTCTTCTTGGATATGACACTACAAGTTTGGCACACCTGTATTTGGAGAGTTTCTCCCATTCTTCTCTGCAGATCCTCTCTAGCTCTGTCAGGTTGGATGGGGCGCGTCACTGCACAGCTATTTTCAGGTCTCTCCAGAGATGTTTCGATTGGTTTCAAGACGGGGCTCTGGTTGGGCCACTCAAGGACATTCAGAGACTTGTCGCAAAGCCTCTCCTGCGTTGTCTTGGCTGTGTGCTTAGGATCGTTGTCCTGTTGTAAGGTGAACCTTTGCCCCAGTCTGATGTCCAGAGCTCTCTGGAGCAGGTTTTCATCAAGGGGTCTTTCTGCTCCGTTAATCTTTCCCTTGATCCTGAATAGTCTCCCAGTCCCTGCCGCTAAAAAGCGGTACCGGAGCACCAAGTCTAGGTCCAAAAGGCTTCTTAACAGATCTACCCCCAAGCCATCTTGAAGCATGTGGGGACAGCAGACTGGGATAGGGAGAGATTGCATATGTCCATAAACACACCAGGCAGCTGGTCTGCTCATGCCCTGAGGACGCGGCTAGGGATGCTGTCTGGGCCGGCAGCCTCGCGAGGGTTAATACATTTAAATGTCTTACTCATGTCGGCCACGGAGAAGGAGAGCCCACAGTCCTTGGTAGCGGGCCACGTCAGTGGCACTGTATTATCCTCAAAGCGGGCAAAGAAAGTGTTTAGTTTGTCTGGAAGCAAAACGTTGGTTTCTGTGACGTGGCTGGTTTTCCTTTTACAGCCTGTGATAGTCTGTAGACCCTGCCACATACATCTCGTGTCTGAGCCTTTGATTTGCGACTCCACTTTTTCTCTATAATCACGTTTTGCTTGTATGATTGCCTTGCGGAGGGAATAACCACACTGTTTGTATACAGCCATATTCCCAGTCACCTTTCCATGGTTAAATGCAGTGGTTCGTGCTTTCAGTTTTGCGCGAATGCCGCCATCTATCCACGGTTCTGGTTAGGGTAGGTTTTAATAGTCACAGTGGGTACAACATCTCCTATACACTTCCTTATAAACACACTCAATGTGTCAGCATATATGTCAATATTATTCTCTGTGGCTACCCGAAACATCCCAGTCCGCGTGATCAAAACAATCTTGAAGCGTTGATTCTGATTTGTCAGACCAGACTCGAGGCTTGTCAGCTGTGGTAGACATGCTGGTTAAGTGTGCCTTGAATTCTAAATAAATCACTGACAGTTTCACCAGCAAAGCACCCCCACACCATCACCCCCACACCATCACCCCCACAACATCACTCCTCATCCTCAATGCTTCACAGTGGGAACCACACATGCAGAGATCATCTGTCCACCTACTCTGTGTCTCACAAACACACAGCGGTTGGAACCAGTAATCTCAAATTTGGTCTCATCAGACCAAGGATAGATTTCCCCCAGGCTAATATCCATTGCTTATGTTTCTTGGCCCAAGCAAGTCTCTTCTTCTTATTGATATCCTTTAGTAGTGGTTTCTTTGCAGAAATTCGAACATGAAGACCTGAATCACACAGTCTCCTCTGAACAGTTGATGTGTCTGTTACTTGAACTCTGTGAAGCATTTACTTGGGCTGCAATTTCTGAAGGCTGTTAAATCTAATGAACTTAGCAGCAGAGGTAACTCTGGGTCTTCCTTTCCTGATGGTTTTTGCGACTGCACTTAAAGAAACGTTCAAAGTTCTTGAAATTTTCCGTATTGACTGACCTTCATGATGTCTTAAAGTAATGATGGACTCTCGTTTCTCTTTGCTTATTTAAGCTGTTCTTGTGATAATATGGACTTGGTCTTTTACCAAAAATGGCTATCTTCTGTATACCACCCATACCTTGGCACAACTCAACTGGTTGGCTCGAACTAATTAAGAAGGAAAGAAATTCCACAAATAAACTTTTAACAAGGCACACCTATTAATTGAAATGCATTCCAGGTGACTACCTCATGAAGCACATGAAGTGACTACCTCATGACTACCTCATGAAGGCAAATGGTGACTAATTTGAAGAATCTCAAATATATATTTGATTTGTTTAACATTTCTTTTGTTACTACATGATTCCATATTTGTTATTTATAGTTTTGATGTTTACACTATTATTCTACAATGTAAGAAAGAGTAAACATTTGACTGGTACTGTATGTAAATAAGGTTTTTGTTAATAAATTAGCAAAAAAATAAATAAAAAATGTTTTAATTTTGTCATTATGAGGTATTGTGTACAGATTGATGAGGAACACAATGAATTGAATAAATTTTAGAATTAGGCTGTAACGTATCAAAATGTGGAAAAAGTCAAGAGGTCTGAATATTTTCAGAATGCACTGTATCATGTGGCTTACAATGGGACTGATTTCTGTCTGTGTGTGTGTGTGTTCGTGCTTGCATGCATGCGCAAGTTAAACAAAATAATGTTGACTCACCCTACTTGTAGATTAGTTGAATGCCAAGGCCATTCTCCTTTCTTTCATGTTTGCAAAATGGTTTATGGTTCTGTCATACAGTACTCTTTTAGTTTTAGTTTTCATAGGCTACCTTGCTAAAAATGCATGGGCAAAAAGGAATCAGCTAAGTTAGCTAGCTAGTTAAAAGGCTACAAATTGAAATTAAATCATCACAGACCAGTGGCTCAATATATTAATTAATGGTTAGATCAGAATTGCCTTCATAATCATTGGACTGTACAGAGAATTCAGTCAAAACCCCAAGTCCAAATCCAATCTCCATCCATGGCTTAGGAAAGGGCTGATTTAGCAAGCTAGCTACTGCAGGACATCAACACAAGCAGACCAGAAACAGAAACGTTTGACTGACAACGATGACATTTAGCTTAGGATGTGACTTGATTGGTGTAAGGCAAATCCAAACTGACTTTCCTTGGGGGGCATTTTTCTGTGCCAGGACAACCCACAATTGAGCTCAGCTCAACGCTGATTGGCTAATTATTTTATTTTGAAAAATGATCAAGGGAGGCCAAATGCTTGCTAGCATCAATCAATCAAATGCTATGGCGGCAACATGTCATTCTCTTTTGTTCCAGATAGCATCAGATACATGGGCTACACATACTGAGACAGAGGGGCACTGTTTCCCTCACTCGGATGATTTCTCCTGTGAGATTCAGCCACATGCTAATTGACACAGAGAGACGAAAGGTAAATTAATTTAGAATTTTTATCAATTTTATTGGTCAACAATGTCTAGAAATGCACATGTTTTGTGCTCTTGTAGGAGGTAATCACTCCACCATTGCTGACTACACATTATCTGTAATGGGGCTAATAAATCACTTACAAGCAAAGGATATGAACAAATGTACAAATGTGCTCACGTCGCTACATGTAGCTCTCTCTTTGATCTCAAAACAAGCTCATCTAATTACAACCGCTGAAGGGCACAGATTCGTACAGTACATTGCACTGGTCTATTTGCATATAGGCGTACTGCAGCTCTGACTGGTTATGGCGCACAGGTCTGTGTAGAAGAGTATGGGCCTGAGTAGTGCCTGTCAATGCAATAGAATCCTACTCTCCACTGCATTCTGCCTACAACAAATGCATAGTTAGTTTTGTTTCAGTATGTTGCATTGAAAGGGGCTAATATTGCGTTGATTCGATCACAATTCCCACAGTAAAGGGAAACGTTGATAGTGCTAACTAACAAGGAAATCTCTAGTGGAGTGAAGTTCACTCTGGTTCTTCTCTGCCTGGGCAGTCCCGGGGACCACGCAGTCCTGTGCAGCGAACAGCTTAGAGAGAACAGTGGGTAGAACCCACTGTGGAAAGTGTTTTACATGGAACCAAAAGGGGTTGTTCAAAGGGTTCTCCTATGGGGGTAGCCGAAGAACCCTTTTAGGTTCTAGATAGCACCTTTTTTTAAAGAGTGTAACCCTTAAGCCTAAAATAGCATTTTAACTCATTCAGAACATGATAAAAGTTAAGAATTTTCTAAAATCTTCTTGTTTTCCTACCTTGTTAGGACATTCTGGTGATTTGTTAGCACATTAGGGTCCTGATAATGTACACACACACACACACACGCACACAGGATCAAACACGCCTGTTCTGCCTGGAGGGATAGTGGGCCGTCCCTCACATACATCCCTCACATAAGTGTCTCAAGCTGAGTTGTTGTCATTCACCCAGAGGATATCAAGCGGAACGGTCCAAAATGGGGAAGTTGTCCTTGCTTCAGCTGATAGTGAGTACAAAACCAGCTTCTACAGAATTAATTGTGCTAAAGTAGATTAGCATTGACAAAATAGGCACATTTGTCTAAACCAGGGGTTGTAACTAAAATTATTTTCCAATCGTTTCGTTCTGAACAGAACCCTAATTTTTTGTGTTCAGTTTCACTGTTCCGACCAGCAAAATAAAGTTCTGAAACGTTTCGACCCAAAATAAGTCATGGTTAATATTGTTCCTCTCTGTTCCTCTCAATTTAAAAAAAACATTTTTTTACATTTAGCTTGACATTAAATCGCTTCACCAATGGATAGAGTAGCTTGCTGTGGAGCGGGCTAGCTATGTACATGCATTGTTCCTAGAAGTGTAGTGTAGGGTGCGACATGCGACCTACATTTTGAGGATGAAGAGAGCTCTGGGCATGAAGCACTGGGCATCTTGTTGTTATGACATGCATTATCTGAATTAGACCCACAGAATTATACCTACGGAGGATCGGCTTCTATGAAGGAACTTTGAATTTCAGAGAGTTGGCTTAACTAATGTTGGACCAGAGCTAGCTCTTGATCATGAATCTCAGATCCATTACATTACACATAATGTCACCTAGAGTTTTCCAGTGCTAGATCAGAGCTAGCTAATAAGCTAGCTAGCTAACAAGATTGTATGTGTGGAGCAACACCCGAATTAAAATAAAAACACTTCTTACCTTTTTGTAGTTGATAAATACAATGTGAAACGTGATAACTATAATATTGTTAACTGGCATTGAAAAAGTGTATCCATTGTTCTCTAATTAAAATCTCTCACTAATTTCTGAATCACGCCTGTAACGTCAGTAGCTACAGTACCCTATGCATGCTTCAGAGGGAGGGGCAGGTGGGCTTCACACACACACACACACACACACACAGGCAAAGATTTTCAGCAGGCAGACACATTTCTGAGTGACAGTGAGGGTTTTGCATAGGCGCTTGTTGTGTTTTTTTTGTGGGATTGGAAAAAAATGTCCAGAGTGTAAAACTACATTATAACCTGTTCCCATGCTTTAAAATAACAGTTCTGAACAATATAGATCACTTTTGTTCTCGGTTCTGGTAATGTTCCTCAAAAAATGTTATTTTCTGATTTTCGGTTCTGTTCTATGAACCGGTTCCAACCCCTGGTATAAATGTAAACATACCTGAAATATTGATCACAGAAGTGTCATCTGGGTGCAATATATCATGTTATAACATTAGTATGCCACTCTGCAATGCTTGAGTGTTTTCTCTCTGAATGTTGAAAGGTTTTTAGTATATCTAGCCTACCTCATAAACAATGGCACAAAATACCTACCAGGGGTTTTAACCCTCCAGGCAGTCCTGGGCAATTCCAGTCCTCAGGGCTTGATTGGTGTCACACTTTTCTCAATCCCTAACAAACACACCTGACTTAAACTATTTGCATTTTTAACTGAAGATCATGATTAGTTGATTATTGGAGTCAGGTGTGTTAGCTGGGGCTTTTCATTGTATTTAACGAGGCAAGTCAGTTAAGAACAAATTCTTATTTACAATGACGGCCTAGGAAGAGTTGGTTAACTGCCTTGTTCAGGGGCGGAACAACAGATTTTTCCTTTGTCAGCTCAGGGATTCAATCTAGAAACCTTTTGGTTTCTGGCCCAACACTCTAACCACTAGGCTACCTGGTGCTGTTGATGTTCAGTTAGGCTACATATAGGCATATACCCATTACACTTTGGACAAATGGGAGATTTCATTGCCATCTGATTGACATTGTCTTGAAAACTTCATTGGGATCGGTGTCCCTTCCACGGGACGGTTGAGCTGACGCAAGCTAATAAGATTAGCATGAGGTTGTAAGAAACAAGAACATTTCCCAGGACATAGACATATCTGACGTTGGCAGAAAGCTTAAATTATTGTTAATCTAACTGCACTGTCCAATTTACAGTAGCTATTACAGTGAAAGAATAGCATGCTACTGTTTGAGGAGAACACAGTTTTGAACATGAAAAGTTATTAATAAACAAATTAGGCAAATTTGGGCAGTTTTGATACAACATTTTGAACAGAAATGCAATGGTTCATTGGATCATTCTGAAACTTTGCACATACACTGCTGCCATCTAGTGGTCAAAATCTAAATTGCACCTGGGCTGGAATAATACATTATGGCCTTTCTCTTGTGTTTCAAAGGTGATGGTACAAAAAAATACACAAAAAAATGTTTTTTTCTCCTACATTCCTTTCACATTTCCACAAAGTGTTTCCTTTCAAGTGGTACCAAGAATATGCATATCCTTGCTAAAGAGCCTGAGCTACAGGCAGTTAGATTTGGGTCTGTCATTTTAGGCGAAAATTGAAAAAAGGGGCGGATCCTTCAGAGGTTTTAAGTGTGAGTGTGCAAGGATGCCTATTATTTTAGATTCAGCTGCGAAGTGTGCTTCAGGCCAGTAGACTACAAATCAAAACATCAACAACTGATGGGAAGAGACTATTTTCCCTAGTCTTCGAATCTCTGCTTCTGTCTGTTGGAGCATCAGTCAAGTTCATCCAAGTTTTACAAAGCTGATTATGTCCATATTAGCTGTCTAGCTAGCCGAATCACCTCAGAGAAATTAGCTAGCTGTACTGTAGGCTAGCTGAATCTAGCTTGCAAACTGGTATTATCTGGTGAACTTTTTTCAACTAGACTTTCCGTTGAAAATCATGTCAGGCGTAAGTAATTATGCTATCCAATGCTCTGCACACACTCTACTTAACTGTAAATATACCATCTTCCCTTAAACTTTTACTACCATTATTTTGTGAAGCTTGTCTCCTCTCATCTCTCACCTCATTTACAGTGACATGTCCGTTCACCTAACTTCACAGCATCACTTACTTAAATATGCTAAATAACTTTCTTGGAATGTTAATGCAAAACTACTCTCTACTAAAACGACCAGTCTGAGCATGTAGGGAGTTCACTGAGCTTTGAATCAATAGTGACTTTGAAAATCTCCCATGATAATTGGGACATCATTGAATGGGTGTTGATAGCTGAGTATGCAGGGCTTCTGGAGGATGAATAAACCTGAAGTCTTTATCAGAGGCCGTGGTGGTGAGAATGCAAGTGCCCTCATTTCACGTCCTACTTTGTAACATTCTCCAGAATTTAATCGATCACAGATCTATCGAATTGCATTTTCACTCTGAACTTCTTTACTGGACTGAGCCAAAACTGTCAATGTGTAGCGGACAGCCTTCATTGGGGTGTAGCCCCACATTCTCAAACTACTTATTATGTAATATACATGTCAATTGATTGCAGTAAATATAATTCCAAATCAATTGTTATAAACCTTCACCTTGCCTTCAACCGTAAGAGCTTTGCTTAAATCATCATAATTACACACCCCATTGCGTTTTAATGCCTGACCCTGAATAAACATATTATTCAGCTTTTTAATTTGTCAATTTGTGGTGCAACTTTTCAATTTGACCATCACTTGACCAACTACAAGTGTCCATCTCTTAGTTTTCCTTCTAATTAAATGTACATTTGAGTAAGTTAGCAGACAGTCTTATTCAGAGCAATTAGGGATAAGTGCCTTGCTTAAGGACACATCAACAGACCTTTCACTTAGTCAGCTCAGAGATTCAAACACACAACCTTTTGGTTACTAGCCCAATGCTATTAACCACTAGGCTACCTCATTGGATGATTCATTAGGTATAATCTGTGTTTTTTATTATGTCTATACAAATGTCTATGAACAGTGTTCGAGAGAGAGAGAGAGAGAGAGAGAGAGAGAGAGATCATGTCTCCCAGAGGTCTGTCACCTGCAATGACTCACCTGCAGGCTATTGGATCGAACACAGGGTGGGAATATGACTGGATGAACCACACCTTCATCTTTATGTATTTTATTTTTTTACTATGCACACATATATTCTCTCTAATTGCATGTTTGCACTGTTTATGTCATCAGGT
This sequence comes from Oncorhynchus tshawytscha, assembly GCF_018296145.1. NCBI lineage: Eukaryota > Metazoa > Chordata > Actinopteri > Salmoniformes > Salmonidae > Oncorhynchus > Oncorhynchus tshawytscha. The sequence continues at coordinate 26,247,784 of NC_056450.1, read as the reverse complement.
CTCAATCATGGTTGCATTAGCACTGGCACACGATACTGGCAACTATACAATGAACAAGCGGGAAAAGCGGGTATGTCATGGGCATTTCCAGAAAAAAAGAGAACAATTTGAAATACATTTTTGAGTTTAAAGAAAGAAGTACAATGGCCCTCATCCCCTTTCCTAAAGGAGCTGCTGGTGCGTTCCAAAAGAAGGTGGGTCCTGTCCACCATTGAGCTAGTGGAGGAGGACCCTGGACCTTTTCCCAAGATAGCCACACAGGTAAAAGCATCATACACCACCAAACAAGGTACAAAGGCACTGGGCACATAAATAGTCTAATAGTCATTCATCAGAAGAACAGTTGCTTCCAACATAACTCTGTAGTGAGTCATACTGTAAACCCTGGACCCATTTTAGGCTTCTCCTAAACCAGGGATCCAGTATTCATAACACTGCAAACTGCTCATCAACAAGGCTGTCTTTCCAGATATTCAACGATAGAACACCAATGCTCATAAACAACTACCAGTTCCGAATAAGTGGAACCGGAGTGACCGAGGAACCGATGGGCGTGTTCTCCATCGGCGAAACGGACGGAGTGGTTTCTGTACACAAGTCCATCGACAGGGAGACATACCCCTTCTTTCACGTGAGCATCAACACACGCAGACAGAAGGACGGACAGACAGACAGACGGACGAACAGACAGATAAAATAAAAACTACAGATAAACTACAGAACAGACAGATAAAACTATCTTCACCAAAAAGAATATCTAAACATAAATTGACAATCATAATATTATTTCCTACAGATTAATTTTGACATCATGGACAAGGAGACTGGTAATCCCGTGGACAGGACTCTGGGGTTCGACGTGGCGATTAAGGACATCAATGACAATGAGCCTTACTTTGAGAACCTTGTCACGAAAGCCAGTGTGAAAGAAAGTTTACCAGAGGGTCAGTACACAGAAAGGCTGTAAATCATATGCCTGCATATAGGCCTTGCACAAAATATGCTTAACTAGACTGTTCGCACAAGAACCAATCAGTCATTGCGTTCGGCTGAGAAATCAAGTGGCAAGTGGGTGCTCTTTTTGAGCAGAGAGAACATGTAAAGGGGAACTAATTTCCCCTTCTCTCCTCTTCTCTCCTCTTCCCCAATATTTCTCCTCATCCTTCCTGATCTTCCCCTCCTGCCCTCGTCTCCCCGTCTTAGGCTATCTGCCAGTGCCTCTGATAGTCAAGGACAGGGATGAGGCGAACACAGAGAACTCCGCCATCAGTTTAAGGGTGTTGTCTCAGGAGCCAGCTGAGCCCCAGATCAACTTGAAGCAGGTGGAGGGCACCAAGATGAGCCAGCTCACCTTCACCGGCTGCTTCGACTACGACGTGAGATTCCACTACAACACACACGCACACTCAGACAAGCCATTACATGCACAGACACACACCCACTTGACGCACCCATGCACAAACACATACACAAAACATTATGAACATGACATGGGGAGTCTGACCAGGGGAATCCAGGTGACAGCTATGATCCCTTATTGATGTCACTTGTTAAATCCACTTCAATCAGTGTAGATGACGTGGAGGAGACAGGTTAAAGAAGGGTGTTTTAGCCTTGAAACAAATGAGACATGAATTGTGTATGTGCCATTCAGAGAGTGAATGGGCAAGACAACATATTCGAGCCCCTTTTTGAATGAGGTAAGGTAGTAGGTGCCAGGTGCCAGGTTTGTGTCAAGAACTGCAATGCTGTTGGGTTTTTCATGCTCAACAGTTTCCTGTGTGTATCAAGAATGGTCCACCACCCAAAGGTCATCCAGCCAACTTGACACAACTGTGGGAAGCATTGGAGTCAACATGGGCCAGCATCCCTGTTGAACACTTTCAACACCTTTTAGAGTCCATGCCCCAAAGAATTGAGGCTGTTCTGAGGGGAAAAAAGGGGGTGTAACTCAATATTACAAAGGTGTTCTTAATATGTATTTTAAAATGGTGGGATCAATATTTAATTTATTTTGTTCTTCATGTAGAAAGTAAAGATGTATAAAGTGACTGTTGAAGCTAAGGATCATGGGAAACCAGCCCTGTCCTCAACTGCCGTGGTCAACCTCCACATAATGGACTCCAACACTCACCAGCCAGTGTTCAAAAACAAGACTGTAAGTTCCAAGTTGGTTGACTGGTTGATTGACTGATTCAATGATTTGTTGGTTGATTGATCAACTGATTGATTGAGTGAACATGTCTTAAGTAATTTGTGAAACACAAATATTTACTTTACCTTCTTTCTGTGCAGTACAATACTCAGGTTATGGAGATGGAGTCCAATAGGGAGATACTCAGAGTGGCTGTGACTGATGCAGACACCCCCAACACCCCCGCATGGCGGGCTGTTTACTCCATTGTGAAGGGGAACGAGGAAGGGAACTATAAGATTGAGACCGACCCCAAGACCAACGAGGGTATACTGACTGTCATCAAGGTGAGTCTGTTTGACCTTATGACCTTATACAAGTTTCTGAGCATCAACGTCACTTACAGATATGCCATTTTAATTTGATCACTCTGTTGTTGCAGATCATTTTCCTGCACAACAGTAAATGCAAACTTCCAGTGTATTCAAAGTTTAAAAAGGCTTCAAAAGTTTGTAATTTCCACCTTAAAATGTCAGACTTGATTTGCCCTGATGAGAAATGTATAAACCCCTACATAAATGACCATTAATTATACTCCACATATTAACTCACATGTCTTGTTGCTGCAGGATTACTTTCCTGCTGTGAGAAACTGGTCAGATTAAGATAGTATTAGTTCCAAGTAGTTTTTTAAATTTTTGTTCTGTATTGACTTATTGACTACATTTCCCAGGGGAAGGATTTTGAGAAGACGACGGTGACCAACGTGGAGATCGCCGTGGAGAACGAGGAGCCTCTGTTTGTGTGTGGCTCAGGAGGGCCCAACTCCCCTAAAACCCTGACCGCGCTCCCCCAGACAGTGAACGTGGCGGTGAAGGTGATTGACGTGAACGACCCCCCGGAGTTTGACAAAAATGTGGTAGACGTGTACGTGAAGGAGGAGGAGGTGACAGGGAAGGTGCTGTACACGCCCAAGGTCACTGACGTTGACTCAGATGTGGGAAAAAATCAGGTAGGTGGCAACATGTGATGACTCAGATTCACCTGGGTTGTGAAATTGATTACCACAACTTATTTTGTATGTACAGTATGCATTCAAAGTAAGCATCTATCTGTCCCATCCATGTCCTGACCAGGTATGAGTTAGTTGAGGACCCAGCAGGCTGGGTCACCATAGATAACAAGACAGGAGCGGTTACCACAGTGAAGAAGATGGACCGGGAGTCACCTCACGTCAACAAAGACAACATATACACTATCCTAATCCATGCCATAGATGACGGTTAGTGCGTGAGGTGTGCGTTTGTCTGTGTCTGTGTGTGAGTGTGAGTGTTTGTGTGTGTGCCTGCGTGTGCACCTGTGTGCGTGTGAACATGCATGTAGCTGTGTGTGTACGTACGTATGCATATGTACAGTATATGCTATTGAGCATAATAAAGTATTTAAAGAATCTCTTCCTTTCTCAGGCAAACCTCCTGCCACAGCTACAGGCACCATTCTGGTTCACCTGGGGGATATCAATGATAACATACCCTCTTTGGTGGAGAAGGAGCTGGTCATGTGTGGTAACAAAGTGATTGTGCCAGTAGAAGACAAGGACAAACCTCCCTTTGGATGCCCCTGTTCCTTCTCCCTGGGAGTGGACAATGGAGACAAAACACTGAAGAGCCACTGGAAACTGGACCCTGCCAATGGTCAGCAGAATCACACACACCCATAAACACACGCACGCACGCACATACATACACACACACACACACACACACACACCAAAGCACTGCTTTTATCCATCTACTATCTCCATACAACCTGCTAACCTAGAAAATACCACTACTCAGACGCCAGGTCCTTACGGCCAATATACCACAGCTAAGGGCTGTATCCAGGCACTCTGGGTTGAGTCATGCGTAAGAACAGCCCTTAGCCATGGTATTTTGGCCATGTTCCACACCCCCCCAGGACTTATTGCTTAATTAACCTCCTACCTTCTTTTCCTCTCCGTTCACCACTCTCTGTCGCTCTCCCCCCGGTGGTCAGGTATGGAGGCGGGTCTGGTCAGTCTGAAGACCCTGCCGTACGGTAACTACACGGTGCCTCTGGTGATCCTCGACCAGCAAAGCCAGGAGGCACATCACATTGTCCAGGTGATAGTGTGTGACTGTGGGAAAGGAGACAAGTGTAGGGCCACTCTCCCCCGAAGCTCCAACCTGGGCCCTGCCGCTATAGGACTACTGCTGGCTGGACTGCTGCTCCTCTTACGTGAGTTAGAAGGGACTAGGAATGGAGTACTGTATATAGGGATAAGGGATAGTTATAGAGTAGAAGGATAATCAGTAAGTCAGTTACTCAGACACTCGTAGAACTTAGTGCTTGTGGCCTGAAATTCAGAGTGGAAAAAATGAAGAGAGACACCAACTAAATCACATCTATCAAATTGAGAGCAAACTTTTGATGCATTATTGTAATTAAAACATGTTGATAGATAGCAGTGATACAGCATGCTATGAAAAGTTATAAAAACATGACTAAACATCCATTCATTTTTGTATGGTAAAATGCTATGAGATATGACTGTTAGTGGTGACTCTGTGGTTGTATGTCCCTCTCCCAGTGCTACTGCTTTTCCTCCTGCTGTGTGAGTGTGGCGGTAAGACGTTCACACACCTCCCCCTCAACCTGCAAGAAGAGGGCAACCAGACTCTCATCAAATACAACGAGGAGTCAGGGGGCAGTGCATGCAAGGTGTGTGTGGGTGTATATGTTCACGTGCATGCGTGCATGTATATCTACAGTATTTGTGCCGAATGTATACATTAAGTTATGTGTCTGGGTGTTCAGCACAAAGACAGGAGTGTACAATACAATCACTTACTGAGCTGTCATGTGTAGGGATGCAAACGGAGGGTATATTAATAATGGAAACGTTCTAAGTTTACCAGTAAACTACCAGAATTTGTGTGTCTTTCACAGATGTTATGTTATCTATCACAAGACATCTCGCGGCCTTCTTGGGTACTTCAGAATATCACAGGTGTCTGTAACTATCAATGGCACTCTGTGTGGCCTTATCACATGTAAAATATGTAATAATTAAACAAGATTATTTTAAAATAAAAAATCGAATGACAAAGCTGTAAAACATCATCCTAAATATAAACCATCAACTTAGTGAATACCATTGGTGAATACCAGTGAATACCATTGGTGTTTAATATGAGGGTTTCAGCATGAAATAACCTTTATATATATATTTTACACACTTGTAGTTATTTTACTATGTCAGTATGTAGTTACTTTACCATGTCAGTATGTAGTTACTTTACTATGTCAGTATGTAGTTACTTTACTATGTCAGTATGTAGTTATTTTACTATGTCAGTATGTAGTTACTTTACTATGTCAGTATGTAGTTATTTTACCATGTCAGTATGTAGTTATTTTACTATTCATATGTAGTTACTTTACTATGTCAGTATTAGTTACTTTACTATGTCAATGTTTTTTACTATGTCAGTATGTAGTTATTTTATTATGTCTATGTATTTGTTGTCAATGTTTTGGCGTCTGGTGGCAGTTGTGAAAAAGTCAATAGTTGAAGAGTTTCAGAGGTAATTGAAAAAAATGCCATGTTAGTTAGATGCTTTATTCATGAATTTGGCTACTTTCTTTTGAACCGTATGGTCTGTCTACTAGATACTCATGGATGATATTGACACAGATATATAATATATATATATACATTTAAGTTATTCAAGTATAATTGACCAAAGTTACAATAGGTTGCCATAGATGTTCTGTAAATAACCAAAATTACTGAAGATTCCGGTAACTTTGGTAAATCACCAGTAGCTTTGTAACCCTAGTCATGTTATTGTTGTCATTGAGTCTGGGTAAGACATGTTTTTACTGTTTGCAAGACAGGTATTCTTCCTCTGGTATGTGAACAGTTTGTAGTCTGACGTGATGTTTCATCTTGTAATAACTTTCAATGTTCATTTTCTCTCCTCATCTCTTTTCTTCTTCATTTCCTCTTCTCGTCTCTTTCCTCTCCTCATCTCTTACTCTTTCCTCTCCTCATCTCTTTTCTCTGTCCTCTTCTCGTCTCTTCCTCTCCTCATCTCTTTTCTCTTTCCTCTCCTCATCTCTTTTCTCATCTCTTTTCTCTTCCTCTCCTCATCTCTTTTCTCATCTCTTTTCTCTTCCTCTCCTCATCTCTTTTCCCTTTCCTCTCCTCATCTCTTTTCTCTTTCCTCTCCTCATCTCTTTTCTCTTTCCTCTCCTCATCTCTTTTGTCATCTCTTTTCTCTTCCTCTCCTCATCTCTTTTCTCTTTCCTCTCCTCATCTCTTTTCTCTTTCCTCTCCTCATCTCTTTTCTCTTTCCTCTCCTCATCTCTTTTCTCTTTCCTCTTCTCCTCATCTCTTTTCTCTTTCCTCTCCTCATCTCTTTCATCTTTCCTCTCCTCATCTCCTTCCTCTCCTCATCTATTTTCTCTCCTCATCTCTTTCCTCTCATCTCTCATCTCTTTTCTCTTTCCGCTCCTCATCTCTTTCCTATTTCCTCTCCTCATCTCCTTATCTCTTTCCTCTCCTCATCTCTTTTCTCTCCTCTCCTCATCTCTTTCCTATCCTCATCTCTTTTCTCTCCTCATATCTTTCTTCTTTCCTCATCTCTCTCCTCATCTCTTCTCTTTCCTCTCCTCATCTCTTTTCTCTTTCCTCTCCTCACTTCTTTCCTCTTTCCTCCTTCCTCTCCTCAACTATTTCCTCTCCTCTCCTCATCTCTTTCCTATCCTCATCTCTTTTCTCTCCTCATATCTTTCTTCTTTCCTCATCTCTTCTCTTTCCTCTCCTCATCTCTTTCCTCTCCTCATCTCTTTCCTCTTTCCTCTCTCTTTTCTCTTTCATCTTTTCTCTATCCTCATTTCTTTCCTCTCCTCATCTCTTTCCTCTTTTCTCTCCTCATCTCTATCCTATCCTCATCTCTTTCTCTTTCCTCTACTCATATCTTTCCTATTTTCTCTCCTCATCTCTTTCCTCTTCTCGTCTCTTTCCACTCCTCATCTCTTTTCTCTTTCCTCTCCTCTGCAATCATAAACTCTTGTTCTTTTCTTATCCTCTCTACTTACCTCTCCTGTCTCCTCTCTTCCACTCTTATACCCATATCCTCCTTTTTTTCTTCTCTCCCTCTCCTCCTGTCCCTACCTTTTAGGGTGAGCCCATGTTGATCCTGACCCCCACCACTCCTAACAGGGAGGTGATAGATGGAATGAAGCAGACCACCCCAGGCATACCGGTAAACTGGCCACTATTCTTACTTTCTTCTTCTTTTTCATTCTTTCTGTAACTCATATTTTTCCGTGTCACAACCCTTATTTAAAAAGACAAAAACAGTCTATGGTCAAACACAGGGTCTGAGATTTTTCAATGTCGTATCTGTGGGTGTATTCTGCACGGTTAGGTGGAGTTGTGAGAGAGCGTGTGAGAGAGCGTGTGAGAGTGTGTGAGGTGTCATATGATGGAGGGGAAAGGAATTAATGTCACGACAGTTACAGGTAATTAGTGGTTTCTGTGTAGGGTGTGTGCTTCCTTCTAAAACGTACTGTATGTATGGTAATCACTGAATGAAGCAGGTTCGGTCACTATTAGCATCATTTAGTTTCTGTAGTACCAATGAGAGAGTTAAAGAGATCACATCCATGATTTTGGTGTGACTCATGAGAACATGTGCCACATGCAGAGTGAGTAAGCCTACAACACTGACCACATTCTCCAAACCACATTTATATGGTAAGGCTGACTGTGCAGGGAAGATGACTCATCTGCTCAAAGAATGTGTTAGAGCGCCCAGAACAGGTTGCAGTTCCACTGTAAAATGTGCTTTTAGAAACCTAAACATTTGCTTACAAGTCTTGGAGGAGACTTGCATTTTGTAAAGGGTGAATATTAATTATAGAATACCGTACAGATGTGACTACTAAAGAGCTAAGTATAGGCCACATCTAAGTAGTGTGTACCAGAGATGTATAGAGTGTACGGATATTATGGAGCGAATTAGTATGCACTAAGATATTGAGTGTATTGGATTGTGTAGGACACAGCGTGCATGGTGAAGTAGGCCCGGTGGACCACATCAGTGAGATTCAGAAGATTTAGAAGGGCGCTGACTAACATACACTATGTCCAAAGTACGTGGACACCTACTCGTTGAACATCTCATTCCAAAATCATGGGCATTAATATGGATTTGGTCCCGCCCTTGCTGCTATAACGGCCTTCACTCTTCTGGGAATGCTTTCCACTAGATGTTGGAACATTGCTGCGGGGACTTGCTTCCATTCAGCCACAAGAGCATTTGTGCGGTCGAGCACTGATGTTGGCCGACTAAGCCTGGCTCGCAGTCGGTGTTCCAATTCATCCCAAAAGTGCTCAATGGAGTTGAGGTTAGGGCTCTGTGCAGGCCAGTCAAGTTCTTCCATACCGATCTTGACAAATCATTTCAGTATGGACCTCACTTTGTGCATGGGGGAATTGTCATGTTGAAACAGGAAATGGCCTTCACCAAACTGTTGCCACAAAGTTGGAAGCACAGAATCATCTAGAATGTAATTGTATGCTGTAGCATTAAGATTTCCCTTCACTGGAACTAAGCGGCCTAGCCCGAACCATCAAAAACAGCCCCAGACCATTATTCCTCCTCCACCAAACTTTACAGTTGGCACTATGCATGGGCAGGTAGCGTTCTCCTGATATCCGCCAAACCCAAATTCGTCCACCGGACTGCCAGAAAGTGAAACTAGATTCATCACTCCAGAGAACACATTTCCACTGCTCCAGACTCCAATGGCAGCAAGCTTTACACCACTTCAGCCGACGCTTGGCATTGCGCATGGTGATCTTAGGCTTGTGTGGGCGGCTGCTCGGCCATGGAAACCTATTTCATGAAGCTCCCGATGAACAGTTATTGAGCTGACATTGCTTCCAGTGGCAGATTGGAACTCGGTAGTGAGTGTTGCAACCAAGGACAGACATATTTTACGTGCTACGCGCTTCAGCACTCGGCAGTCCCGTTCTGTGAGCTTGTGTGGTCTATCTCTTCGCGGCTGAGCCGTTGTTGCTCCTACACTTCAGAATAACAGCACTTACATTTGACCGGGGGAAGCTCTAGCAGGGCAGAAATTTGACAAACTGACTTGTTGGAAAGGTGCCATCCTATGACGGTGCCATGTTGAAGGTCACTGAGCTCTTCAGTCAATGTTTGTTTGTGGAGATTGCATGGCTGTGTGCTCGATTTTGTTCACCTGTCAGCAACGGGTGTGACTGAAATATCTGAATCCACTAATTTGAAGTGGTGTCCACATATCTTTTGTATATATAATGTAACATTAAATGATAGTTTCCTAAGATTTAGGGATTTACAAGCAATATGTATCATATGCTTGCCCATGGAGAATGAGTTGGAGCCAAGTATCCTATCTGTAAGATAGTGCTACTGTTTGAACAGAACTACCTATTATATACCTGTCCCTACCTTTCTATGTTTCTATCTACTACAGAAGTAGGATTCTAATTTGAGCCAGTTTGCTACAGCAGGAAAATAATTCTGCAGCAACAGGAAATGTGATTTATTATGTGGATTATAATTAATGGACAGTTTTGTAGGGGTTGATAGATTTTCGTAAGGGAAAATCAAGTCTGAAATTTCACAGTGGAAATTACAAACTTCCGAAGCCTTTTAAAACCTCAAATACACTATAAGTGAAAAGTTCTCCTGCAACAGGGGGATCAAATAAAGATCCTACATCTGTACTACACCACTTCATTTGCCACCGTTAGAGAACTTCTACTCCACATACCTGTATATCATATTATGTGGCTCAGTTGGTACAGTAGAGCATGGCGCTTGCAATGCCAGGGTTGTGGGTTTGATTCCCACGGGGGACCAGCATGGAGAAAACAAATAATGAAATGTAGGAATTCATTAACTGTAAGTCGCTCTGGATAAGAGTGTCTGCTAAGTGACTCAAATGTAAATATTATTATATTCTTAATTGTGTCACCACCAACAACAAGACTAGTTACTATATCTTCTACCATCTTACTACAACACTTTGATCACAGTCTAAATAACTGTTGTTTATGCTGTGCTTAATTCTTGCTCTCTGATTGGACAGTTTACTCAGAAGAATAATGAGATGACCCAAGAGACCAATGAGATGTACAGAACCACAGGGAGGACCATTGTGAGTGACATCCTTACTGACAATGACAATTTTCAAGCATTGAGGTATCAGCCTTAGGTCCACACAATGCAAACATGAATGCATTATTTTAAAACTTTTTGTTAAAGTATGTGTTTTTAAATACCTTGAAATACTTTCCCCTTTTGGATGCATCTCATCTCTAGTCGATGGAAGTCTCACATCACATCAAACCACTTGGGCAGTGTGAAATACTTGCAGTTCATGCCTGCCCTTGTTCACTGGCTACAGCTCAATCTGAACTGTGGGAAACGTTGTTTCAGGGAGGATATTAGCCTGTTTTATTTAGCTTGACCCCGTTGGTCTGTCCTGACTGGTCAATAGCACTGATACGCATTGCATTTGACCTCTGTCAACTATTTGTGAGAGACATTTCAAAGAGTGAAGATCTTAAATGCCCTTCCTACCTGTCTCAGTGGTATACTTTCCGTAGTTCTACACTGAGTGGTACTACATCACAGTGTACATAACAGAATTTAACTCTTCGTAATCCTCAGTTATGCTTTCATTTTGCACTTTGTGCATTTTCCCTTTTACTATGTCATTATCTAACATGCTCATACCATGTTAGATACTTAACGCAACAAAATAGTGGTGACAACAGTGGTACACAATTCAGTCAGCTGATGGAGTAGGGCATCAGTCTACATTAAAATGTATATAACCTTTCAAGTTCTGATGTCACATGCATTTCTTGCAAACTATAAACAATGCAGTAATCAATATCGATGTAATACTAAAAAAAAAAAAAAAGTAGAACAAAAACACACAAGAAATAAAAATAAGAAATAAGAAGAACATGAGAGTAAGTAAGTAAGCATACGAGATACAGGGTCAGCTCCAGTACCATATTTACAATGTGCAGGAATTTTTTATTTTTTATTTTACCTTTATTTAACCAGGTAGGCAAGTTGAGAACAAGTTCTCATTTACAATTGCGACCTGGCCAAGATAAAGCAAAGCAGTTCGACAGATACAAAGACACAGAGTTACACATGGAGTAAAACAAATATACAGTCAATAATACAGTATAAACAAGTCTATATACAATGTGAGCAAATGAGGTGAGAAGGGAGGTAAAGGCAAAAAAAGGCCATGGTGGCAAAGTAAATACAATATAGCAAGTAAAACACTGGAATGGTATTTTGCAATGGAAGAATGTGCAAAGTAGAAATAAAAATAATGGGGTGCAAAGGAGCAAAATAAATAAATAAATAAAAATTAAATACAGTTGGGAAAGAGGTAGTTGTTTGGGCTAAATTATAGGTGGGCTATGTACAGGAGCAGTAATCTGTGAGCTGCTCTGACAGTTGGTGCTTAAAACATAGTGAGGGAGATAAGTGTTTCCAGTTTCAGAGATTTTTGTAGTTCGTTCCAGTCATTGGCAGCAGAGAACTGGAAGGAGAGGCGGCCAAAGAAAGAATTGGTTTTGGGGGTGACAAGAGAGATATACCTGCTGGAGCGTGTGCTACAGGTGGGAGATGCTATGGTGACCAGCGAGCTGAGATAAGGGGGGACTTTACCTAGCAGGGTCTTGTAGATGACATGGAGCCAGTGGGTTTGGCGACGAGTATGAAGCGAGGGCCAGCCAACGAGAGCGTACAGGTCGCAATGGTGGGTAGTATATGGGGCTTTGGTGACAAAACGGATTGCACTGTGATAGACTGCATCCAATTTGTTGAGTAGGGTATTGGAGGCTATTTTGTAAATGACATCGCCAAAGTTGAGGATTGGTAGGATGGTCAGTTTTACAAGGGTATGTTTGGCAGCATGAGTGAAGGATGCTTTGTTGCGAAATAGGAAGCCAATTCTAGATTTAACTTTGGATTGGAGATGTTTGATATGGGTCTGGAAGGAGAGTTTACAGTCTAACCAGACACCTAAGTATTTGTAGTTGTCCACGTATTCTAAGTCAGAGCCGTCCAGAGTAGTGATGTTGGACAGGCGGGTAGGTGCAGGTAGCGATCGGTTGAAGAGCATGCATTTAGTTTTACTTGTATTTAAGAGCAATTGGAGGCCACGGAAGGAGAGTTGTATGGCATTGAAGCTTGCCTGGAGGGTTGTTAACACAGTGTCCAAAGAAGGGCCGGAAGTATACAGAATGGTGTCGTCTGCGTAGAGGTGGATCAGAGACTCACCAGCAGCAAGAGCGACCTCATTGATGTATACAGAGAAGTGTCGGTCCAAGAATTGAACCGGGATACTGGATCACTAGAAGTAGATATGTACTGTATAGGGGTAAGGTGACTAGGCATCAGGATATATGATAAACAGAGTAGCAGCAGAGTAAATTATGATTGGATATGAGTGGGTGAGTGTAGCGTCAGTATAAATGTATGTGTGTGTGTGAGCAAACTATGGAGTGAGTGTTTACGTGTGTTGGAGTGTCAGTGTGTGTGACAAGGGTTAACTCAGTGCGTGTAGCCATTTAGTTAGCTACTTTGTTAGCTATTTAGCAGTCTTATGGCTTGGGAATAGAAGATGTTCAGGAGCCTGTTGGTGTCAGACTTGATGCACCGGTACCACTTGCTGTGCGAAAGTAGAGAGAAAAGTCTATGGCTTGGGTGGCTTGAGTCTTCAACGATTTTCCAGGCCTTCCTTTCACACCGCCTGATAGAGGTTCTGGATGGCGGGGAGCTCGGCCCCAATGACCTACTGGGCTGTTCATGCCACCCTCTATAGCGCCATGTGATCGAGGGCGGTGTTATTGCCATACCAGGCAGTCATGCAGCCAGTCAAGGTGTTCTCAATGGTACAGCTGTAGAACTTTTTGAGGATTTGAGGGCCCTTGCCAAACCTTATCAACCTCCTGAGGTAGAAGAGGAACTGTCAACATTTTAAGTCCTGAGTGATTTAGACACCCGCTCTACTGCAGCCCTGTTGAAGTGGATGGGGGTGTGCCCCCCATTTCCTGTTATCCACGATCAACTCCTTGGTCTTACTGACGCTGAGGGATAGATTGTTGTGCCAGGTCACTGACCTCCTCCCTGTAGGCTGTCTTATCAATGCCGAAGATCAGGCCTACCTACATCGTGTCGTCAGCAAACTTGATGATGGTGTTGGAATCATAGCCACCAGTCGTTGATGAACAGGGAGTACAGGAGGGGACTAAGCACACACCCCTGTGGGGCCCCCATGTTGTGGGTCAGTGTGGCAGAGGTAATGTTGCCTACCCTCACCACCTGGGTGTTTAGTCCCAGGGTTGTAAGCTTGGTTATGAGTTTAGAGGGGACAATGGCATTGAACACTGAGCTGTAGTCAATGAACAACATTCTCACATAGGTATTCCTTTTATCTATGTGGGTGAGGGTAGTGTGGCGTACAATTGAGATTGTGTCATCTATGGATCTGTTGGTGCGGTATACAAATTGGAGTTGATGTGTGCCATATCCAGCCTCTCAAACCACCACATGATTACAAATGTGAGTGCAACAGGGCGGTAGTCATTGTGGCATGAAGCCTTATAGTTCTTGGGAACAGGAGTGATGGTGGATATCTTAAAACATGTGGAGATTACAGACTGGAACAGGGAGAGGTTGAAAATTACTGTGAATATGCCTGCCAGCTGTTCTGCACATGCTCTGAGAATGTGCCCTAGAATACTGTCCGGCCCCGCGGCCTTGTGACTGTTGACCTGATTAAAGACTTTAGTCACGTCGACCTCGGAGAGCGATATCACCCAATCATCTGGGTTCGGTGACGGCCCTCACACCCGGCACAATGTTGGTATTGTCGAAGCATACATAAAATGCAATGAGTTCGTCTGATAGAGAGGCAATGATGGGCAGTTTACGGCTGGGTCTTCCTTTGTAATTCGTAATGGACTGTAGCCACTGCCACATGCGGCGGGCATCTAAGCATGTGTAATATGATTCCCCCTTATTCCTATATTGTCCTTTTGCTCGTTTGATGACTCTGCGGAGGACATAGCAGGACTTTTTGTACTTGTTCCAGTCCTCAGCCGTAGCCTCGGGGTTGGCTGCGAAAGCCCTGTCTGCGGTAGCCCTATCCTGTAGTTTAGGGCCAACCTCAGTGTTAATCCAGGGCTTTTGATTGGGGACGCAGCGAACCTTCACTGTGGGGACAAATTTGCCGACGCATTTCCTAATGAAGCCGGTGAGGGAAGTTGTTAGCTTGTTGATGTTATCGGCGGAGTCTCAAAACATATTCCAATCAGCGCTAGCAAAGTAGTCCTGTAGCATATTCTCTGATTCTTGTAACCATTTTTCAATGAATTGTGTCACGGGTACTTTCTGTTTGAACTTCTGCTTGTAAACAGGAAGCAGGAGTACAGAGTTATGATCTGATTTGCGGATGAATGGCGGATGAGGGAGGGCCTTGTATGCTTGCTTGTGGGTAAAATAACAGTGGTCAACGACTTTATCACCCCTAGTGGTGAGGGAGACCGAGAGCCATGTTTCAGAAATGCAGAGAATATTGCAGTTCGAGAATCACTTTAGAAGCAAATTATTATCAAGTAACATTGGAAAGTACAATAGAGGGAAGAGGTGGCCGGTTTTCCCTTTGCCTTACACTCTTCAGGATCCTTCCTCTCTTGCCTCTGTAATGCCGGCGTTTCCTCTTGCGTATCCCAAAAATTGGGTCAGAATTACAAAAAGGGCTCAGGGCAGATGAGTTGAAGATGAAGGCTGAATTTAGGTAATTAACTGCTGATCTGATGTTCAAATGTTCTTGTCGGTTGTAAAAAATGATAGAGGATACATTTAATGAAAATAAAGTAAAAATGAATGACAAAAGAATCACAAAATAGTGAAGTTGGGTCAGAGCTTGCAAAACAGCGGCCATCCAGTACAGTCCCAGCAGCAGCGCCTGTGTCTCAGAACTCAACCTCCATCTCTCCCCAGGTCACCCAGATGTCCTCGTCAGGAGAGGGAGGGTTCTCAGGAGGGGGAACATTCCAGAGAATGGGCGAGGCCAACGGAACTCTGAGAAGCCAGGGTGGGCGGGGCATGGTGAGTGACATCTCCAGGCAGCCACTAGAGGGAAACATAACCCTCCTTTTATGAATTCTTTACCATAGTGCTGTATGATTTGACAGGTGTATAGATACAGGTTATTACAGATTAACTACAGGTTATCAAGGATTTATACAGTGAAGTGGGTGCATTAATGCAGTCGATCCTTATAATATGAATGTGTATTTTCTAATTGCAGTACCAGACTACAAGCAGGAACAATACCATGAGGGTAAGTGTTGCCGTGCACTATCAGGATGTGGTCGACTTGACACCACACCATTGACACATACATACACACGACATACACTGTTGTTCCTCCATCAATCATCCATGTTTGTTTTTTTGTGTTTTCTCCACTCTCTCCTCAGAGTAACTCTTCGAGGTATTCCCGTTCCTTCGGCTTGCTGTCAAACCAGCACATCTCAGAGCACATAGACCGGGTAAGAGACCAAAAAAGTGTTCAACAAATTAAAATATATTTAATATTTGAGATTCTTCAAAGTAGCCAACCTTTGTCTTTATGACAGCTTTGCACACTCTTGGCATTCTCTCAACCAGCTTCATGAGGTAGTCAGTCTTGAAGAAATTCCCACATATGCTGAGCACTTGTTGGCTGCTTTTCCTTCACTCTGCGGTCCAACTCATCCCAAACCATCTCAATTGGGTTGAGATAGGGTGAATGTGGAGGCCAGGTCATCTGATGCAGCACTCCGTCACTCTCCTTTTTGGTCAAATAGCCCTTACACAGCCTGAAGGTGTGTTTTGGGTCATTGTCCTGTTGAAAACAAATTATAGTCCCACTAAGTGCAAACCAGATGGGATTGTGCATTGCTGCATAATGCTGTTGCAGTCATGTTGGTTAAGTGTGCATTGAATTCTTAATAAATCACAGACAGTGTCACCAGCAAAGCACCACAACATCACACCTCCTCCTCCATGCTTCACGGTGGGAACCACACATGCGGACATCCTCCGTTCACCTACTCTGCGTCTCACAAAGACACGGTGGTTGGAACCAAAAATCTCAAATTTGGATTCATCAGACCAAAGGACAGATTTCCACCAGTCTAATGTCCATTTCTCGTGTTTCTTGGCCTAAGCATGTCTCTTCTTCTTATTGGTGTCCTTTAGTAGTGGTTTCTTTGCAGCAATTCAACCACGAAGGCCTAATTCATGCAGTCTCCTCTGAACAGTTGATGTTGAGATGTGTCTGTTACTTGAACTCCGTGAAGCATTTATTTGGGCTTAAATCTGAGTTGCAGTTAATTGCCGATTTCTGAGGCTGGTAACTTATCCTATGCAGCAGAGGCAACTCTAGATCTGCCTTTCCTGTGGTGGTCCTCATGAGAGCCAGTTTCATCATAGGGCTGATGGTTTTTGGGACTGCATTTGATGAAACTTTCAAAGTTCTTGAAATGTTCCGCATTGACTGACCTTCATGTCTTAAAGTAATGATGGACTGTCGTTTCTCTTTGCTTATTTGAGCTGTTCTTGCCATAATATGGACTTGGTCTTTTAACAAATAGGGTGATCTTCAGTTTAATTTTTTTTATTTAACTAGGCAAGTCAGTTAAGAACACATTTTTATTTACAGTGACGGCCCACCCCGGCCAAACCCTAACGTTGGGTCAATTGTGCTCCGCCCTATGGGCCTCCCAATCACAGCCGGTTGTGATACAGCCTGGAATCGAACCAGGGTCTGGAGTGACGCTTCTAGCACTGAGATGCAGTGCCTTAGACTGTTGCGCTACACTGGAGCCCACTGTATACCACCCCTACCTTGTCACAACACAACTGATTGGCTCAGATGCATTATGAAGGAAATAAATTCCCCAAATGAACGTTTAACAAGGCACACCTCTTAATTGAAATGCATCCCAGGTGACTACCTCATGAAACTGGTTGAGAGAATGCCAAGAGTTTGCAAAGCTGTCATCAAGGCAAAGGGTGGCTTGTTTGAAGAATCTGAAATCTAAAATATATTTTGCCTTGGTTAACACTTTTTTGGTTACTACATGATTCCATATGTGTTATGTCATGGTTTTGATGTCTTCACTATTATTCTACAATGTAGAAAATAGTAAAAATAAAGAAAAACCCTTGAATGAGTAGGTGTGTCCAAACATTTGACTGGTACTGTATGTGACATGCAGAAAATGTCATGGTGACATGTGGAAAAGGTTACATACAGTAAGTAGCCTGGGGTGTTGGAACAGAGAGAGACATTTAGGTAAAGATGTGTGTGATGCACCATGTGGTCTTGAAAACAAGAACAAATGGTGGTAATATTTGTCTTATCATTAATACAAATTCTGTAATGTAAGAAGTATCCCTCTATTGGATCTATTACATATAAATGGCCTACTTGTTTAGTTACTAGTATTGAGAGTTTTATCAGACTTTGTAGAATCTAATTCAAATATGATTTAAGATAACTTTTTCTAACATTGACACATTGGATCTCCAGAAGCTGCATATGATTGGAGACGAGGTGGACTACCAACCCTACGGGTATGGCTACGAGGGGACAGGCAGCAAGTGCCAGTCACTGGACGAGCTGTCGCTAAACAATCTAGATGACAACCTGGAGTTCCTGGGGGACCTGGGGTCAAAGTTCAACACCTTGGGGGGCATCTGTCGGCAGGACATGCAGGAGAGGAACATCAGGCTGTAGACACGCACACACATGAACACAAACACAAACACACACAACTGGCTGGACTGGGACTGGAGATGGTTCTAACGTAACTGCTCTACAACACTGATAGGGTGAGAGCCATCAGCTGGAGAAGAGGACACACCAAACATCGTCCATTGAGATTCTGGATCATGCTTTGCGTCATATACGACAGAGGGGAAAAAAATACCGACCAAAACCAAGCTGGATTGGCTTTTACCCACACAAGGAGGGACTGGGAGAGACACTTTCGATATTTTGGATGTCTGAAGACACAATGAATCACTGCACTGAATAAACCACATCATGCTCGAATGGATTTATGTTTTGACCGGGCCGGGGTGTGTTTGTATGGTGATTGTTTTGCAGTGGTGTAAAGTAAGTACTTGAGCATAAATACTTTATAGTACTTTTTGACAACTTTTATTTTTACTCCAATACATTACAAAAGAAAATAACTCATTACATTTTGTACTCATTACATTTTGAATGCTTGGCAGGACAGGAACATTTTCCAATTCACACAATTGTCAAGAGAACATCCCTGGTCATCGATAGGGTCTTTAATCTGGCAACCTCACTAAACACAAATGCTTTGTTTGTAAATAATGTCTGAGTGTTGGAGTGTACCCCTGGCTATCCGTACATTTTACTGGGTGACTTTCACGTTTACTTGAGTACTTTTTTATTAAGGTATCTTTACTTTTGCTCAAGTATTACAATTGGGTACTTTCCCACCACTGTTGTTTTGTTGTTTAATGTGTTTTTTATCATCACGCTTCACAGTACTTTTCAGCAGCAGCTTATCATCTCTTGATCTACGAGCTAAGCCAGAATGGGATAACTTCGATGCCAACACTTGAATGGAAACGTCAACATCACCTCTGTGGGAGTTTTACTATTGTGCGAATGATAATTCATAACCTCTCTGTTTAGGATAATGATTTACACATGTTGCTTTCAACTAATTTCTTGACCTCGATGGAGTAGAATCCAACACGATATATCTGGTAGTATAGAATTGGGACACAGCAGATTCAGGAGAACAATTGATAGCTATATTGGAATCATCACCTATCTGCAGAAAAGTGACAATGCCTAACCATGGCTAATCTGAGAGCCTGGAACCAGTGTGTGCTCTGTCCTCACCAAACCTTTAAGAGCAATCAAAGCTGTGCTGTTGTGTATCCTAAACATAACGTAAAGGTTCACTGTATAATACTAGACTTGGTTTCCTTCACTTTTGCGCACTGGTCTTTTTTTTCTTTTTGACTTGCTTCTCTTTTACTCCCTGCTAACGTCCACTATGCCGCTTTTGTATCAGTAGTCAATATATCAAAATGTTTTTGTTTATATTTCAAATTTGATTAAAGTATGCGCGTCATGGAAATGTGTCTCCGTATCTCTCAGCCATACCTCACAACAAACACGATTATGATCCTAAACGGTTTTCAAGGTTAGTCACACTAAACATGACATGAAATCACTTCAATGACATGGATTCCTTGGAACACCCCCTTGTGTTCTCCGTAAAACTGACCCACTGTAACAATTCATGTGAATAGGAGAAGGTCATTTTTTTGTGTAGTCCTGGCACTAATTTGCCCACTCTTTTGCAGGATATCTTAAAACGTGTAGTGTATTTGAGGTTTAAAAAGGCTTCGGAAGTTCATAATTTCCACGTTGACATTTCAGACTTGATTTTCTCTTATGAAGAATATATCAACCCCTACAAAAATGGCCATTAATTATAATCCACATAATAATGCACATTTGCTGTTGCTGCAGGATTATTTTCCTGCTATAGCAAACTGGCTCAAATTAAGATCTAAATTTGTACCCATATCTAACCCATTCTAATGATCCCTCAGCAAACTGAGTTTGAATCATGCTGATAGTACATGCTCTGACCCTCCCTTCTTGTTGATGATACAGACAAAGTTGTAGAACAGGTTCTGTAATACTACAGAATAGAGGAGTGGAGAGACCTAGGGTGTAGAGGTGCGGTACAAGACTTGATTCTGTAAAGTTTGTGCCATATAAAAAACAGTATGCACACAACATCAAGCACTAGATAATATTGTCCTCTATGTTGCAGTAGAGCTGCAACTTTATGTAATACATATCCTAAGCAGAGGATCGATAAGGAGCTAACAGTTTGATTTGTTTATAATACATATGCATTTGCTAGAAAACCATTTTCTATTAGTAACATTATTGCAAGTCCTAATATTTTTTTTATACAGTATCCACCTTCTAAAGTAAATGACATTGGGGCTGAATTGACTTCCCGTCACGGATGGACTGGGACAAGAATTCAGCCCTGGCATTTTATCCTATTAGACTGTCCTAGAGATATTAATGACACTCAGGTGTGTCCAATATATCAAATCAAATCATACTTTTGTAATGAAACAGCAGGGAGCAGGTCTCGAACCCTTGACCTTCGAGCCAGAGGTCCGGCGCGCTATCGACTGTGCCGCAAAAGCATGCTCGAGCGGCAGGGTCGATTTCCGCGCTTATAAACCCAGGGTCGTTACACTTTATTTGCCACATGCACCGAAGACAAGAAGGGGGGGGGGTGTCAATGTAAATTGTCCCAATTTTTATGAATTGCTCAGCAGTCTAATGTCTTGGGGATAGAAGCTGTTGAGGAGCCTTTTGGTACTAGACTTGCTTGCCTTAGGGTAGCAGAGAAAACACTCTATAACTTGGGTGACTGGAGTCTCTGATGGTTTGGAGTTGTGCCTTGCCATGCAGTCGAGGGTGAACAGGAAGTACAGGAGGGGACTGAGCATGCACCCTTGGGGAGCTCCAGTGTTGATGATGATCAGAGTGGCAGATGTGTTGCAACCTACCCTCACCACCTGGAGGCAGCCCGTCAGGAAGTCCAGGATCCAGTTGCAGAGGGAGGTGTTTAGTCCCAGGATCCTTAGCTTAGTGACGAGCTTTGAGGGTACTATGGTGTTGAACGCTGAGCTGTAGTCAATGAATAGCATTCTCACATAAGTGTTCCTTTTCTCCAGGTGGGAAAGGGCAGTGTGGGGTGCAATAGAGATTGCATCATCTGTGGATCTGTTTGGGCAGAATGCAAATTGGAGTGGGTCTAGGGTTTCTGGGATAATGGTGTTGATGTGAGCCATTACCAACCTTTCAAAGCACTTCATGGCTATGGACGTGAGTGCCACGGATCTGTAGTCATTTAGGCAGGTTGCCTTTGTGTTCTTGGGCACAGGGACTATGGTGGTCTGCTTGAAACATGTTAGTATTACAGACTCAATCACAGACATGTTGAAAATGTCAGTGAACACACCTGCCAGTTGGTCAGCACATGCCCGGAGCACACGTCCTGGTAATCTGTCTGGCCCCGCATCCTTGTGTATGTTGACCTGCTTAAAGGTCTTACTCATGTCAGCCTCAGAGAGCCTGATCACACAGTCGTCCAGAACAGCTGATGCTCTCATGCATGCCTCACTGTTGCTTGCCTCGAAGCGAGCATAGAAGTGATTTAGCTCATCTGGTAGGCTCATGTCACTGGGCAGCTCACGGCTGTGCTTCCCTTTGTAGTCTGTAATAGTTTGCAAGCCCTACCACATAAGACGAGTGTCGGAGTCGGTGTAGTATGATTCGATCTTAGCCCTGCATTGACGCTTTGCCTGTTTGATGGTTCGTCACAGGGCATAGCAGGATTTCTTGTAAGCTTCCGCGTTAGAGTCCCGCACCTTGAAAGCGGCAGCTCTACCCTTTAGCTCAGTGCGAATGTTGCCTGTAATCCATGGCTTCTGGTTGGGGTATGTACATACAGGCACTGTGGGGACGACATCCTCAATGCACTTACTGATAAAGCCAGGGACTGATGTGGTGTACTCCTCAATGCCATCGGAAGAATCCCTGAACGTGTGTGATAGTCTGTGATAGCAAAACAGTCCTGTAGTTTAGCATCTGATTTATCTGACCACTTTTTTATAGACCGAGTCACTGGTGCTTCCTGCTTTAATTTTTGCTTGTAAGCAGGAATCAGGAGGATAGTGTTGTGGTTGGATTTACCAAATGGAGTGTGAGGGAGGGCTTTGTATGAGTGTCTCTGTGTGTGGAGTACAGGTGATCTAGAATTATTTTCCCTCTGGTTGCACATTTAACATGTTGATAGAAATTTGGAAGAACTGATTTAAGTTTCCTTGCATTAAAGTCTCCGGCCACTAGGAGTGCCGCCTCTGGGTGAGTGGTTTTCTTGTTTGCTTATTTCCTTATACAGCTGACTGAGTGCGGTCTTAGTGCCAGCATCTGTCTGTGGTGGTAAATAAACAGCCACGAAAAGTATACCTGAAAAGTCTCTAGGCAATTATTGTGGCCTGCAATCTATCACAATATGCCCTACTTCAGGCAAGCAAAATCTAGCGACTTCCTTAGATTTGTTTACAAATATGCACAGACCACCCCACCTTGTCTTACCGGAGTGTGCTGTTCTATCTTGCAAGTGCAGCGTATATCCAGCTACAGTGGGGCAAAAAATTTTTTAGTCAGCCAGAATACTGTCACTCATGGGGACACTCCGTATTTTCTGCTGGCTTGCCCCACCACCACAGAAAGCACTGAGCTAGGCTGAAACACCTGCATTATTCAAGAAAACAAAAAAGAGACCATGTTTGTACTTGGTTTTATTAACTCATATATATATATATTATTATTTTTTACATTGTTTGCAAACTGATGTGTGACACGTATTAATACCAAAATAACATGCAAAACAGGCAAGCCCAAAGAATGTTATTATTTTTTTGCCAAAAATGTGGGGGTCCATCACTCTCCTTCTTGGTCAAATAGCCCTTGCACAGCCTGGAGGTGTGTTTTGGGTCATTGTCCTGTTGAAAAACAAATGATAGTCCCACTAAGCACAACCCAAATGGGATGGTGTATTGCTCGTGTTTCTTGGCCGAAGCAAGTCTCTTCTTCACATTGGAAGTCTGAATCACGCTGTCTCCTCTGAAGAGTTGATGTTGAGATGTGTCTGTTACTTGAACTCTGAAGTATTTATTTGGGCTGCAAATTCTGAGGTGCAGTTAACTCTAATGTTAACTATAATGAACGTATCCTCCTCCAGAGGTAACTCTAGGTGTTTCGTTCCTGTGGCGGTCCTCATGAGAGCCAGTTTCATCATAGCGCTTGATGGTTTTTGCGACTGCACTTGAATTTCTTGAAATTTTCTGGATTGACTTACCTTCATGTCTTAAAGTAATGATGGACTGTCATTTCTCTTTGCTTATTTGAGCGGTTCTTGCCATAATATGGACTCTGACTTTTAACAAATAGGGTTATCTTCTGTATACCAAACCTACCTTGTCACAACACAACTGATTGTCTCAAATGCATTAAGGAAATAAATTCCACGAAGGCACACCTGCTAATTGAAATGTATTCCAAGTGACTACCTCATGAAGCTGGTTGAGAGAATGATGCCAAGAGTGTGCAAAGCTGTCATCAAGGCAAAGGGTGGCTACTTTGAAGAATGTCAAATGTAAAATATATTTTGATTTGTTTAACACTTTCATGGTCACTACATGATTCCATATGTGTTATTTAATAGTTTTGATGTCTTCACTATTCTACAATGTAGAAAATAGTTAAAAAACAAAGAAAAACCCTTGAATGAGTAGGTGTGTCCAAATATTTGACTGGTACTGTAGTTAATGCATGACTGACTAAGGCCTCAGAGAGAGAGTAAAAGAGAGTAAAAGAGAGATAAATACTGAAGCCAGGACACATCTCTTGAGCTGTTTTTTCACCTCAGGTGGACTGTATCTGTATTGTACTTAGGGATCAAGTCCACACTGTGGCATTGGAGTAACATAATTTCACACATCTGGATACATGATGGGGATGACAACTACATGTCTGCTCATGATACTGGTAAGGAATTGATGTTTGCTATCGATTATCTGCTGATTAGAGGGATGCAGGGTTAATGGACTGACGGGCAGACAGACACAGTGGTTTATCATGCGCAACTATTAATTTGGACACAGTTTGGGAAGACCATTTGAGATTCCCTCTGGTGACTTGTGGAATAGGAGTTTTATTGTGAGAGAGACCGAACCATCTGTGTTCATTCAGACTAGGATTTAAATGACCAATGGCAGTCGGTGACGTTAATAGTTTTATTTTATGAGCATGGCCATTTCTATTACAGCATATTGAACTCTGGTGAACTCTATCTCCTCTATCTGGTGAACTCTATCCCTTCATTAACCTCCAATCCCTCCCTTCTCCAGAGGATGTTAATTCTGCAGATTCCCGGAGAGGAGCTGGGGGACTATGCCCCCCCCCCCCTACGCTAAAGAGGGGGACCTAGAGACCGACCTCCAGCTAGGTGCTATTGCCATCCCGAGACCCCCTTCGACCAGGAAAAGCTACTCTACTAGGGCGCCAGGTTCAACACGCTGGCCTCCATTTGCAACACCCCATACCCCAGCACATCCTAAGCCCACCTCGCCCTCACCCTCTTGGGCAAGAGGCTCTGCCAGGAGTGGCTAGCTAGCATGGGCATAACAGGCTAGGTACCGGCTGCTTTCATGGATTATAAATTGAACTGGATCACTCATGCTTAAAAATGAGGTAGAACAGCAAACCTGCTCTTGGAAAATCTGGATAACAACAAGCAATGTTAACCTTACTTTTTTTTAAAGCATAAAATACACAGGACTATGGAGATCATTGACCAATACAAAGACCAAGATGGAACTCAGTGCTGGAAGGAAAATAAATGCAATTTACCAATGGATCTTACATGGGCAGTAGCTATGTACAGCTGTGCCCTAGGGAGCCTGGTTGTACTTATCAGGCATGCTACATTCTACTCTATTGTACACTGGCCAGGGCCCACTGGTTTGACCAGCCAGCAAAAAAACAAAAGGATTTCTGCACCGAGAACAGACCAGGGAAGTGAGCAACGTGGAGTGGAAAATACTTGAATGTCAATTACTTTTTAGCTCTGATTTTACAAATGCGATGGCTGCAATGAAATAGTGCTATAACGGTGAATGAGAGAGAAATAGGTCATTCTTTTAACATACCATCTCTTACCCACATATGGCAAGACAAATAGTCTGATGTTATATATGATGGTCATGTTTAAGATTATTATCAATTAAACACTTGGGCTTAAGTCCAGTTGTTTTATTTGGGTGTATATTTTGAGGTTGTCTTTTAATGTGTATTCTATATGGCATGTAAATAAGGGTAAGCACAAATTGAGTTCTGTGGCATATTTTCATACGCCTCAAGTCACGGTATCAATGAAACAACCATCTTCGCAAAATATGAATTTACTGTAATTTAATGTTAAATTCCCAACCATCAGCAGCATCAACATGTCCATAGCGAAACTTAAGCACAAGTGTGTGTGTGTTGTGTATTCACTTGGGAATGTAGCCAGCCTGCAGGAACCAGTGGTAGGCAGAGAGAGCACTGGGTGTGATCTCCTGCTCCACCTGGAAACCTTTCTGTGGGTAGTCACGGATCCTCTCTAGAACACCTGGAACACACGTTTACACCTTACTCACCGCATCATACTCTGGTCTGTTGTTTCTACACGTCTTTTAGAATATTTGATTCTGAAATCCTTCATACATTCCTGCACTAGAAAGATGACAGGTGGGCTTACCATATAAAAATGTATTTTCCATGGTCTAAATGCTTTAAGACAACACACAAGTCCTGGGATTATGGACAGAGTACATACCTAGCATGTATGTGATGAGGTCTGTGGCAGTGCCCACAGTGGGATGGGGGTAGGCAGAGATGCCCATCTGGGGGGAGGTAACGATGGCATGCGTGTGTTCCCCTTGGTCAGGCCACTGGCGCAGGAATGTTGCAGAGACCCTGCGCTCCATAAAGGGCTGCTGGACCAGGATCACCCTGTTGGCTGGGGTAGACATGACAACCACAAATGGATACATGACAAAATATACATCGGCATACTGTACATAGGAATCACAGGAGGTTGGTGGCACCTTAACTGAGGAGGACGGGCTCGTGGTAATGTCTGGAGTGGAATGGTTGGAATGGTTTCCATGCGTTTGATGCCAATCCATGGAAACCATGCGTTTGATGCCATTCCATGGAAACCATGCGTTTGATGCCATTCCATGGAAACCATGCGTTTGATGCCATTCCATGGAAACCATGCGTTTGATGCCATTCCATTTTTTCCGTTCAGGCCATTATTATGAGCCGTCCTCCCCTCAACAGCCTCCTGTAATAGGAATACAATATTGGCTTGGCTGAAATGTGTTCCAGTGATTCAGTTGTGCTGTCCTGCCCCCTAGCTGTAGAATAACGCAACAACAATAACATATATTTTATAAGAAAGGTTCTCCATCATTGTGTCTAATGAGGAGAGTCTCACCTGGGATGTTTCTCTCCTTGAGGAGCCTGTATGAGAAGCAGATGTTGTCTCCAGTGTTGGTGGCCTCTGTCTCCAGCAGTATGTTCACCCTGGGCACTCCCATCCTCAGAGCCACATCCAGGAACACGTCAGCCTCTGGCCTCGACCACACACCTGGACCACACAAGACACACATCAGACATTAGAGACATTAGGTAGAAAAATGGAATATGTGCGTGCCTTTGTGCTTTCTTGCATTGGCAGAAAGAGGGACAGAAAGAGAGAATGATGCTCAGTCTTGCTGACCTGCAGTCTGGTTGCCTTGGTAACCAGTGAAGAGCAGCCAAGGAGCCCACCCTTCCAGGAAGAGAGCAGCTGACCTCTCCGCCACACGCACATCATGGCAACCCAGGCCTATTATGACATCACTCTGAGATCAGACAGGATTATGATGCAATTTCAGATACATAAATTATGATATCACTATGACAGGATTATGGCACTTCAACAGAGGACATCATGGCATTTCAAATTATGACATCACTGACAGAACATACATGATTATTCAACAGAGGAGACAGCATTGATTGTTACAAAACCCTGAGAGAAAATCTAGGAGTATGACATCATCCTAAAAGAGTACAGATCATTATGTTGTTATTTTTGGTGAAGCCAGAAGAGCATATCATATAATCATATCAAATCAAAAGATAATGGGGAAGGATGTAGCATCATACTGCTTACAATTCTGATTGCAGTTCATTTTAAATCCAGTCAAAACGTATCTTATGTGTCTGTACAATCAGATATGAAGGCTTGCCTTTTCCAGAGAATGGGGCAGACAAAGGTAGTCCCACAGAATTCTGGCCCACTTCTCACTCTCTTTGTCCATTTCTCTCACATGCTGGTCTGTGGGAGCGAAAGACACTTCAAATGCAGAACCAAATGGAATAAACAACATGATACTGAATGAATCAATACTTAAAAGTAGACCTTTTCACAGGTCAACAATGTCCTCATTAAATACATGTGTGGAGAGGAGGCACTCCACCTCACCTCAGGGGAGAACAAACTGAGCTGTAGTGGAGGCCCGTCGAGTTGACAATGAACATGTGATGCAACAGCAGCATGCAGACCACAATAACAGCGCCCTGAGGGCAGGTGTCGTGGGTCATCCATTTAAATTACAGACGTCTGCTGAAGAAGTGACCATGCTCAACACACTACACTACACTGCACCAGTGTTAAACTCATTAACTCCCTGAACATCATTCAGAAGCCATTAGAATTGCCGTTCTATTTCTCATTTGTCGCAAGGATGAAAGCTTTACACACCCCAGCGGCTCTCTATCCAGGTCTCTTTCTTTCATCCTGCGCGATACTCTCCCTATCTCGACTGTTCTCATTCACCTGTCAATGTTTTCTTACCCAGGATGCACTGCCAATGTTCCGGCATATTCCACTTCAGATTCCACTCTATGGCATTATTGTGATTGGCTAGTCTAAATTATATCCAGCTGCTCAGTCTAACTCTCATTGGCTAATTTACATTTCACTCTTTATTAGACCGGCTGATTAGGCCTCCTTTCTCTTATTCGATTGGTTGGTGGGTCTCTGTAATGCCGCGTTCAAAACAACTAGGAACTGGTAAATCTCCGGCTATAGCGTGTTCAAGGCAACTGGGAACTAGGGGGAAAACGATATCCGATTAGGATAAATCGTTTTGAAAGGTCATCCAACACGGAATTCTAAAACGGAAACTAGAGTTCCGACTTTCTGACCTGAAGATCACTGATGTCATGATTTGACCACATTTCTTTCTGAGTTCCCAGTTATTAGCTAGCTTGTTTAACATTGACATATTGTCAAATTAGCTACATTATACATATTGATAAGATCAATATGTATTGTAATAAACTGATTTATTGTCATCTTTTGGTTGAAAAGGTAAAAGGTCAGTGAGTGAAAAGTCACAACTTGGCAAACACAAGTTTCCCACTTGTAATTACGATTTGGTGTGTCTATCAAGCGAAATTTCCCACAGGGAACTTGGAGCTTCGGATAATTCTTATAGCACGAACGCGGCATTAGTTTATAACTGTCTTTGTCCATTTTTATTTGACTCTGACTGGTCTGAGTGTAGGCTGATGATTGTGTTTCTAAGTGGAGTAGAAAGAAGTAGACACAAATCTGAAAGGTTCCAAAGTGAAAGATCTGTGAGAAACCATCAACAGAGCGCTACTGCTGTTAAAGCCTAGCTATTTCCTGCTAACCTGCTTGCACACCCACTCAAGTTTAAATTGGATGTTGTTTTGTTTGTCACATGACTAGACCCAACCCCATCCATAACACAAGCGCTACATTTTATTTTATCCCCTTCTATTCTCTAATTGTTTCCCCTTTACATACATTTGCTCCACCTAGTTTCTGCCATATAACAAGGACAGAGGGATCAGTTTTCTAGAATGAAACCTAGCCATGGTGTGCCAGCCCATACCTGATCTCGTTTGCTCTCCGAGGTCAAAGGTCAGCAGAAACTCACTGCTGTTTTGTTTTTCAACCAAGAAACACATAAAAATCCTTTAGCGAAGGTGACAGATGCATCAATGAGAATTCCTGTCATTATACTGAAATATATAAAACGCAACAATTTAAGATTTTAATGAGCTACAGTTCATATAAGGAAACCTGTTGCGTTAATATTTTTTTATCAGCGTAGTTAAAATAATCCAAATGTCTAAGATGTACCAGTACTTGCATTTTTGATGAAGTGTGTTTCTAGACATCCATGGGGTAAAATGTGTGATGTTGATATAAGGGAAAACACAAGTACATATGACATCACAATAACTATCTGATGTCATCAGTACTGACCCTTGTACACAGATCTCAGTACTTGTGTAAATAAAACAATGAGGAATCAGATTTACTGAAACGCATTTATTAAATCAATTCCATTTTCACAGTTGAATAAATACACTGCTCAAAAAAATAAAGGGAACACTTAAACAACAATGTAACTCCAAGTCAATCACACTTCTGTGAAATCAAACTGTCCACTTAGGAAGCAACACTGATTGACAATAAATTTCACATGCTGTTGTGCAAATGGAATAGACAACAGGTGGAAATTCTAGGCAATTAGCAAGACACCCCCAATAAAGGAGTGGTTCTGCAGTTGGTGACCACAGACCACTTCTCAGTTCCTATGCTTCCTGGCTGATGTTTTGGTCACTTTTGAATGCTGGCAGTGCTTTTACTCTAGTGGTAGCATGAGACGGAGTCTACAACCCACACAAGTGGCTCAGGTAATGCAGCTCATCCAGGATGGCACATAAATGCGAGATGTGGCAAGAAGGTTTGCTGTGTCTGTCAGCGTAGTGTCCAGGCGCTACCAGGAGACAGGCCAGTACATCAGGAGACGTGGAGGAGGCCGTAGGAGGGCAACAACCCAGCAGCAGGACTGCTACCTCCGCCTTTGTGCAAGGAGGAGCACTGCCAGAGCCCTGCAAAATGACCTCCAGCAGGCCACAAATGTGCATGTGTCTCCTCAAACGGTCAGAAACAAACTCCATGAGGGTGGTATGAGGGCCTGACGTCCACAGGTGGGGGTTGTGCTTACAGCCCAACACCGTGCAGGACGTTTGGCATTTGCCAGAGAACACCAAGATTGGCAAATTCGCCACTGGCGTCCTGTGCTCTTCACAGATGAAAACAGGTTCACACTGAGCATTTGTGACAGACGTGACAGAGTCTGGAGAAGCTGTGGAGAACGTTCTGCTGCCTGCAACATCCTCCAGCATGACTGGTTTGGCAGTGGGTCAGTCATGGTGTGGGGTGGCATTTCTTTGGGGGGGCCAAGTGCTTGCCAGAGGTAGCCTGACTGCCATTAGGTACTGAGATGAGATCCTCAGACCCCTTGTGAGACCATGAGTTCCTCCTAATGCAAGACAATGCTAGACCTCATGTGGGTGGAGTGTGTCAGCAGTTCCTGCAAGAGGAAGGCATTGATGCTATGGACTGGCCCGCCTGTTCCCCAGACCTGAATCCAATTGAGCACATCTGGGACATCATCTCGCTCCATCCACCAACGCCACAGACTGTCCAGGAGTTGGCGGAGGCTTTAGTCCAGGTCTGGGAGGAGATCCCTCAGGAGACCATCCGCCACCTCATCAGGAGAATGCCTAGGCATTGTAGGGAGGTCATACAAGCACGTGGAGGCCACACACACTACTGAGCCTCATTTTGACTTGTTTTAAGGACATTACATCAAAGTTGGATCAGCCTGTAGTGTGGTTTTCCACATTCATTTTGAGTGTGACTCCAAATCCAGACCTCCATGGGTTGATAAATTTGATTTCCATTGATCATGTGTGATTTTGTTGTCAGCACATTCAACTACATAAAGAAAAGTATTTAATAAGAATATTTCATTCATTGAGATGTGTTATTTTAGTGTTCCCTTTATTTTTTTGAGCAGTGTATTTATTTAGTTCTATAATTTAAACAAAATACACTTAGCAGGTGGGGCGCAGTGAGGAAAAGGCATGGAAGTCTTTCAGTCCTTTTCCAGGGCAGACCTACTACCTGGTGGGCATGTCCTGCCCACTGCCCTGTCCATGGGTCTGTAGATAGCCATCATATAACTCCCTGAGGTGCAGGATCAGCTCCTCTGTGTTCTGGCCGGTGAGGGCAGACACAGGGATCACCCTGTGTGCCACGTGGCCCCGGAGGGCCTCAAGGTTTCCCCGAGCCCCAGGCAGGTCCATTTTGTTGGCTACGATAGCGTGAGGCCGGTGGGTGAGGCCGGGCTCATACTGGTCCAGCTCATAGCGCAGTTGTTGGAGCTGAGTCCAGGGTTCTGGGGAGGACAGGTCCAGGACAAAGAGAAGGAAGCGACAGCGCTCAATATGGCGCAGGAAGGAGATCCCTAGGCCTCGGTTCAGATGGGCCCCACAGATGATACCAGGAATGTCAGCCACTAGACAAGAGGATGGGGACAGTAAAACTACAACACCAACCTTTGTGCCCAACATAATATACAACACTAAAATCAAAAACTGCTTTACCTGCCACTTGCTCATGGTCCCTGTAGTTGACAATACCCACATGGGGGTTAAGGGTGGTAAAAGGGTAGGCAGCCACAGCAGGCCTGGCATTGGATATGGCCCTTAGAAGGGAAGACTTCCCTGCATTGGGAAACCCAACCTGGAGTGGAAGACACACACCAACAGGTAAATCAAGAAAATGTTATACATTTTTGGGGGATAGACTACATACCATTTATATTTCTACAATATTATTTTAACCAGCCCACATTTAATAAGATGGGCCTAGTCAGTGGAGTGAGTCCCTCTTCCGTGTCTCACCAGTCCGGCGTGGGCCATGGTGCGCAGCTCCAGCTGGAGGACCCTCTCCTGTCCCCTCTCTCCCAGGGTGGCTGTCATGGGGGCGCGGTTCTCATTGGACAGGAAGAAGCGGTTTCCCTTTCCCCCCGCCCCCCCAAACACAGCCACATACTCCTGGTTGTGCTGGGAGAGGTCTGACACCGTCTTCCCTTGCTCCTTCACCACCGTGCCCACTGGCACCTGCACCATCACAAAATACCAAACAATATTCAGTTACACTATTTTACAGTCGGCATTTTAGTATCTGGTATTTGTGGCAATTACACAGCTAAACGATAGTTTAAAAAAAATAATAATAATATAAAGAACCCCTAATTAAAAGCAACACCCCAGCTGTAGTCATGGGAACTAACTCACAGCGATGTAGGTTGAGCTGGCGTTGCGTCCGTAGCAGTTCTTACTGCCTCCTGAATCGCCGTTGTCTCCTTTGTAAACAGGGGCGACCTGCGCCAGGGATTTCACCTGCAGGTCGACTGGAGGCACGCAAATCACAGATATTCGGAAATAGGACTTGATGGCTTGAAGTACACATACGAAAACCGTCTCCAATGCCCTGGTTAAAATATCCCTACAAATTAAAAAAAATGTTCTTCGGTCTGATTATATCCTTGTGTGAAATTGTAAGCCTATTGTGGATATCCTGATGATCAAAATATTGATCTGAATAGCCAAAACGAGAGCACCTCAGAAGACCAACATATTGTAACGAGATTATAAACAATGTATAAACAGTAGAGGTCGACCGATTAATCGGAATAGCCGATTAATTAAGGACGATTTCAAGGTTTCATAACAATCGGAAATCTGTATTTTTGGGCGTCGATTTTGCCAATTTTTTATACCTTTATTTAACTAGGCAAGTCAGTTAAGAACACATTCTTATTTTCAATGACGGCCTAGGAACGGTGGGGTAACTGCCTTGTTCAGGGGCAGAACGACACATTTTCACCTTGTCAGCTCGGGGGATCCAATCTTGCAACCTTACAGTTAACTATTCCAACGCTATAACCACCTGCCTCTTGTTGCACTCCACAAGGAGACTGCCTGTTACGCGAATGCAGTAGAAGCCAAGGTAAGTTGCTAGCTAGCATTAAACTTATCTCATAAAAAACAATCACATGGTTGATGATATTACTAGTTTATCTAGCGTGTCCTGCGTTGCATATAATCGATGCAAAGCTGGGGGATGATTTAACAAATGCGCATTTGCGAAAAAAGCACAATCGTTGGACGACTGTACCTAACCATAAACACCAATGCCTTTCTTAAAATCAATACACACAGAAGTATATTTTTAAACCTGCATATTTAGCTAAAAGAAATCCAGGTTAGCAGGCAATATTAACCAGGTGAAATTGTGTCACTTCTCTTGCGTTCATTACACAGAGTCAGGGTATTTGCAACAGTTTGGGCAGCCTGGCTCATTGCGAACTAATTTGCCAGAATTTTACGTAATTATGACATAACATTGAATGTTGTGCAATGTAACAAGAATATCTAGACTTAGGGATGCCACCCGTTAGATAAAATACAGAACGGTTACTTATTTCACTGAAATAATAAACATTTTGTTTTCGATGATAGTTTCCGGATTCGACCATATTAATGACCAAAGGCTCGTATTTCTGTGTGTTATGTTATAACTAAGTCTATGATTTGATAGAGCAGTCTGAGCGATGGTAGGCAGCAGCAGGCTCGTAAGCATTCATTCAAATAGCACTTTCGTGCGTTTTTCCAGCAGCTCTTCAAGTCTATCAGCCTAATGGCTGGTGTAACCGATGTGAAGTGGCTAGCTAGTTAGCGGGGTGCGCGCTAATAGCGTTTCAAACGTCACTCCCTCTGAGACTTGGAGTAGTTATTCCCCTTGCTCTGCAAGGGCCGCGGCTTTTGTGGAGCGATGGGTAACGCTGCTTCGAGTGTGGCTGTGGTCGATGTGTTCCTGGTTCGAGCCCAGGTAGCGGCGAGGACAGGGACGGAAGCTATACTGTTACACTGGCAATACTATAATGCCTATAAGAACATCCAATAGTCAAAGGTATATGAAATACAAATGGTATAGAGAGAAATAGTCCTATAAATACTATATTAACTACTACCTAAAACCTCTTACCTTGGAATATTGAAGTCTCATGTTAAAAGGAACCACCAACTTTCATATGTTCTCATGTTCTGAGCAAGGAACTCAAACATTAGCTTCTTTACATGGCACATACTGCACTTTTACTTCTCCAACACTTTGTTTTTGCATTATTTAAACCAAATTGAACATGTTTCATTATTTATTTGAGGCTAAATTGATTTTTATCGATATATTATATTAAGTTAAAATAAATGTTCATTCAGTATTGTTGTAATTGTCATTATTACAAATAAAAATGTTTTTAAAAAATAATAAAAAAAGATTGGCCGATTAATCGGTATCGGATTTTTTTGGTCCTCCAATAATCGGTCGACCTCTAATAAACAATTCTGTTTGGGAACAGTGCAACACTTGAGTGTAACGGTGTGTCTGACACACCTTTGATGATTATGTTCCCACCATCTCCTCCATTCCCTCCGTCTGGTCCACCCCACTCTTTCCGGGGCTCACTGTGGAAGGTGCAGGCCCCTTTTCCACCTGCTCCAGCCAGTAGCTTTACATTGCGGTGGTCCACAAAGTGGCGAGTCTGAGCAACACAGAGAGAGAGACCCAAAGTGAACATTAACATAAGCTTAGTTAACTAGCCACCTGCAGTCTATATACACAAGTCATTGGTCTAAACTCATATCACACTGGACTGGCATAGCACCAATGTTTCATCTTAACTCATAGTGTCATCAATATCTACTTATCCATGTGTGAGTGCATGATAGAGCAGAAGACCAAGAAAACAAGCAGAAGACCAAGAAAACAAGCAATCTAAACAAACTAGCTAACT
This sequence comes from Oncorhynchus tshawytscha, assembly GCF_018296145.1. Classification (NCBI taxonomy): domain Eukaryota; kingdom Metazoa; phylum Chordata; class Actinopteri; order Salmoniformes; family Salmonidae; genus Oncorhynchus; species Oncorhynchus tshawytscha. The sequence continues at coordinate 26,213,026 of NC_056450.1, read as the reverse complement.
TGGGTATTGCAAATATAAACAAACCAACGTGTGCTTGGCTAGTGTGATGAGGACAGAGGATATGATAGCCATCTACCTAGTATATCATGACATACCAGTTTCTTTTCTGAAAGTTCTTTCTTTTTAGAAATTCGAGGTTTGGCGCACAATGCACAGGACGTGCTGACATTCATGATTCCAGTTGTTTTCCTCTGTGCTGCCAAGTTGCTTTTGAGCCCTAGCAACAAGCTGCCAATGAACTCGTGCCTAACGCAAACTTGTGCAAATAGTCGACTTATCTCTTGGACAAACCATCTTCGGCTTTGAAATCTGGTCAATATAGTTAACATTGCAAAGTAATCAAATGTAATCTCAGAGCATAGACCGTAGTTATTTCGTAGTGAGACAGCCAGTGTAGCCCTGACCTCGGCAAAAACCAAAACGTGCACCCAGAAAACCCTGCGTTAGACCAGCTGTAGCCTGCGAGCTAATGTTAGCTACTATTGCTAGTTAACGAAATCACCGTCAATAAACCGACTAGCTAATTAAATCGCTAACAAATGAAAACAATAATCTATCTAGAGTTTACACATAACATCTGCAACTCTAAGTAATATGTAGCTTTTAGATCAAATGAGCTACACGGTACCTATGTTGAACGTCATCTTCCACCAGATCTACCTACGGGACCTACGGAGGGTCAAAAAGCACAGCAAATCACAGGGATGGGTCTACACATTGCTTCTTAATACATAATACAATACGGATACAAAACTAGCGGAAAGTCGATTTATTTTACGTATTAAAACAGTAAAATAAATCGAAGCTGAACAAGCAGCTACACATTCATAATTGGTTATATATATACAGTACCAGTCAAAAAAAAAATTATATTTGAAATTCTTCAATGTTTATTTATTTATTTTATTTAACCAGGTAGGCAAGTTGAGAACAAGTTCTCATTTACAATTGCGACCTGGCTAAGTTAAAGCAAAGCAGTTCGACACATACAACGACACAGAGTTACACATGGAGTAAAACAAATATACAGTCAATAATACAGTATAAACATGTGAGCAAATGAGGTGAGATAAGGGAGGTAAAGGCAAAAAAAAAGGCCATGGTGGCAAAGTAAATACAATATAGCAAGTAAAACACTGGAATGGTAGATTTGCAGTGAAAGAAAAATAATGGGGTGCAAAGGAGCACAATAAATAAATAAATACAGCAGGGAAAGAGGTAGTTGTTTGGGCTAAATTGTAGGTGGGCTATGTACAGGTGCAGTAATCTGTGAGCTGCTCTGACAGTTGGTGTTTAAAGCTAGTGAGGGAGATAAGTGTTTCCAGTTTCAGAGATTTTTGTAGTTCGTTCCTGTCATTGGCAGCAGAGAACTGGAAGGAGAGGCGGCCAAAGAAATAATTGGTTTTGGGGGTGACCAGAGAGATATACCTGCTGGAGCGCGTGCTACAGTTGGGTGATGCTGTGGTGACCAGCGAGCTGAGATAAGGGGGGACTTTACCTAGCAGGGACTTGTAGATGACATGGAGCCAGTGGGTTTGGCGACGAGTATGAAGCGAGGGCCAGCCAACGAGAGTGTACAGGTCGCAATGGTGGGTAGTATATGGGGCTTTGGTGACAAAACGGATTGCACTGTGATAGACTGCATCCAATTTGTTGAGTCGGGTATTGGAGGCTATTTTGTAAATGACATCGCCAAAGTCGAGGATTGGTAGGATGGTCAGTTTTACAAGGGTATGTTTGGCAGCATGAGTGAAGGATGCTTTGTTGCGAAATAGGAAGCCAATTCTAGATTTAACTTTGGATTGGAGATGTTTGATGTGGGTCTGGAAGGAGAGTTTACAGTCTAACCAGACACCTAGGTATTTGTAGTTGTTCACATATTCTAAGTCAGAGCCGTCCAGAGTAGTGATGTTGGACAGGCGGGCAGGTGCAGGCAGTGATCGGTTGAAGAGCATGCATTTTGTTTTACTTGTATTTAAGAGCAATTGGAGGCCACGGAAGGAGAGTTGTATGGCATTGAAGCTTGCCTGGAGGGTTGTTAACACAAGTGTCCAAAGAAGGGCCAGAAGTATACAGAATGGTGTCGTCTGCGTAGAGGTGGATCAGAGACTCACCAGCAGCAAGAGCGACATCATTGATGTATACAGAGAAGAGAGTCGGTCCAAGAATTGAACCCTGTGGGACCCCCATAGAGACTGCCAAAGGTCCGGACAGCAGACCCTCCGATTTGACAGACTGAACTCTGTCAGAGAAGTAGTTGGTGAACCAGACGAGGCAATCATTTGAGAAACCAAGGGTGTCGAGTCTGCCGATGAGGATGTGGTGATTGACAGAGTCGAAAGCCTTGGCCAGATCAATGAATACGGCTGCACAGTAATGTTTCTTATCGATGGCTGTTAAGATATCGTTTAGGACCTTGAGTGTGGCTGAGGTGCACCCGTGACCAGCTCGGAAACCGGATTGCACAGCGGAGAAGGTACGGTGGGATTCGAAATGGTCAGTGATCTGTTTATTAACTTGACTTTCGAAGACTTTAGAGAGGCAGGGCAGGATGGATATAGGTCTATAACAGTTTGGGTCTAGAGTGTCACCCCCTTTGAAGAGGGGGATGACCGCGGCAGCTTTCCAATCTTTAGGGATCTCGGACGATACGAAAGAGAGGTTTAATAACAGACTGGTAATAGGGGTTGCAACAATGGCGGCGGATAGTTTTAGAAATAGAGGGTCCAGATTGTCTAGCCCAGTTGATTTGTACGGGTCCAGGTTTTTCAGCTCTTTCAGAACATCTGCAATCTGGATTTGGGTGAAGGAGAAGCTGGGGAGGCTCGGGCAAGTAGCTGCGGGGGGGACTGAGCTGTTGGCTGGGGTAACCAGGAGGAAAGCATGGCCAGCCGTAGAGAAATGCTTATTGAAATGTTAGATTATCATGGATTTATCGGTGGTGACCGTGTTACCTAGCCTCAGAGTAGTGGGCAGCTGGGAGGAGGTGCTCTTGTTCTCCATTGACTTTACAGTGTCCCAAAACTTTTTGGAGTTAGAGCTACAGGATGCAAATTTCTCTTTGAAAAAGATAGCCTTTGCGTTCCTGTCTGACTGTGTGTATTGGTTCCTGACTTCTCTGAACAGTTGCATATCACGGGGACTATTCGATGTTATTCGCAGGGACTATTCACGGGGACTACTCTTGTCCAGATGAGATAGGGCAGTGTGACTGCAATTGTATTGTCTGTGGATCTATTGGGGCGGTATGCAAATTGAAGTGGGTCTAGAGTATCAGGTAATGTGGAGGTGATATGATCCTTACCTAGCCTCTCAAAGCACTTCATGATGACAGAAGTGAGTGCTACGGGGCGATAGTCATTTAGTTCAGTTACCTTTGCTTTCTTGGGTAAAGGGACAATGATGGACATCTTGAAGCAAGTGGGGACAGCAGACTGGGATAGGGAGAGATTGAATATGTCTGGAAACACTCCAGCCAGCTGGTCTGCACATGCTCTGAGGACACGGCTAAGGATAATAATACATTATTATGCTATTTAAAGAAGCCTATGATTGTCACTGTATAGTTAATTTAACATACAGGTGAGCTGTTTGACAGCCAGATATTCCCACTGTCTTGGTAAGTTATGGCAACTTCCAGGTTGTGCTGTCCCCTTTTGAGATTCATATAATTTCAGCACCATATAGGAGAGTTCTAGTCTGACATTACTACAATTATTACAGAGGATATATTAATGGTGGCCTATACAACAAAGCATACCATGATTTTCAAAAATGATAAAATCTTTTGAGGTAAAAAAAAAACACTACAAAATCTTTTTACAAAATCTCTTTATTGTACTTTGTCAATAAATAATAAGGCAATGTGTTTGTATGACAAACTGATTTGACAATTGTCTTCTACAACACTAAGGCCTTACCCCCGAACTTGATCTATGATCACGTCAAATATAGTCAATTGAGCAAGACAAATGGCAAACTTTTTAGTTGCTGGAACCCAAATATGTCAGTATGTCATATGCACTCACAGACATAGGCTATGACTACATCAATTTCGTAAGAATGTAATTTTTAAAAATGAAAAATCCATTCATGTGGGCTAAGACAGTTGAAGCAAAATCCAAACCCAATTGGCAACAATAATACTTTGGGTTATGTATTCAACAAGACACAAGGCTAATAAGACTTTCATTTTTGTACTCTAATAGGCTATAGACTCAAAAATGTGTGGTAGCACACAGAAAATCTAATTACAAGCCTACTGATAATATCACTCTGCTCCAATGACTGACTGTATTGCTCGTATTGAAAAGGTGTTGTACCGATTGCCAAACACATTCTTCTGTTTGGAAATCATTTCTTAGAAACAACTTGAATGACACTATGATAAATAAAAGTGCATTACAGAGAATGAAACAGAATAATAAATACTGAAACATCTGATAATTAAATAAAATTAATTGTATATTGATAAATAAATATAGGATGAAAAAAGTTCCAATATACCATATAAAAGTTAAATTATTTAGCTTAATTTAAAAAACACTTAGTTAAAAAATAGAAAGGCAATCAGACCAAATTTAAGAATGAACAAAAGGGGTTGATCATGGACATGGATTTTCCATACTGTATTATGTGATGAGATTATGATGGTGTTGATACACTATATATACAAAAGTATGTGGACCCCATCAAATTAGTGGATTCAGCTATTTTAGCCACACCCGTTGCTGACAGGTGTATAAAGTCGAGCACACAGCCATGCAATCTCCATACACAAACATTGGCAGTAGAATGGCCTTACTGAAGAGCTCAGTGACTTTCAACATGACACCGCCCCCTTTCTAGCAAGTCAGTTTGTGAAATTTCGGCCCTGCTAGAGCTGCCCCGGTGAACTGTAAGTGCTGTTATTGTGAAGTGGAAACGTCTAGGAGTAACAACAGCTCAGCCGCGAAGTAGTAGGCCACACAAGCTCACAGAACGGGACTGACAGAAGCTGAAGTTGCAACACTCACTACTGAGTTCCAAACTGCCTCTGGAAGCAACGTCAGCACAATAACTGTTCATCGGGAGCTTCATGAAATTGGTTTCCATGGTCGAGCAGCCGCACACAAGCCTAAGATCAACATGTGCAATGCAAAGCGTCGGCTGGAGTGGTATAAAGCTCACCGCCATTGGACTCTGGAGCAGTGGAAACACGTTCTCTGGAGTGATGAATCATGCTTCACCATCTGGCAGTCTGTTCGATGAGCAGGTGTCCACATACTTTTGGCAATGTAGTGTAGTTGATGCACACTTGTCAATTCACCAGCTATTTCGTCTATTACCTTACTTAAACATTGGTTCTTCTTACACAAAGAGAGTGTTAACACAAAACAGTCGGTCACACCACACACTGACCTACACAACTTCACAGATTTAAAAAAACACAACCTGAAGACAGGTTGAACACCACCGACAAGCCCCATTTTCACCTTAATCAAAGTACACTTATCAAGAGTCAACTCTAAGTTATTCTCTACACTGAATAATAGATGCTGAATGTATTATATTAGATCAATCTTATGTAAATGTGAACAACCTAATTGGCACATTTCCAATTACATTCTTAAAGAGAGGATAGCACTTGTATTGTGCACCCTGTGAAAGACAAAGACAGAAAGGGAGGATATGAGGAGCCAGGTAGAGGCTGATAGAGGTCATAGACCAAGGAAGGAAGACATTTAGAGGCAGGTTTAACATTTCACATGAGTTTAAAACACATATAGTGCCCATGTTAATATAATAATACTATTGAGGATGCCCCGATTTGTTACCAGATACCCCCCTAATTCAAAGCCTCTTATAGAGGGTGAGGAGAGAAAGCAGAGATGAGAGGTGCTTCATATAGGATCTCCTGAACCAGTTAACCTCTACTCAGCTAGAAAATATTGAACAAGCGGACAATGGAGCTGATATTCTAGCCTTCTAATCTGTCTCTCAGCAAACTAAAAGGATTCAGAGCTTAATATAACTAATTTACTCAGACTGGTTTACATATGACTGTTAAGGGGCATTCACAGAAGTGTTCCCTTGCCTAACCTGTCCACCAGTTTGCCCAGGAGGTGGTGCCTTATTGCTGGTAGTTTCCATATTGACCCTAAGGGAGTGGGAGGTAGAAAAGAAAACACAAATCTTTAGTCATTTCAGGTCAGCATGAGATGGGGAATACTTTCGATCATTAATACTTTCTCATGATTAAAAGCAACCCATGGGCATCGCCATTGTGGTAATTTGCGGTGTGAGTTGCCCAATTTACCCAATGTTTGGTTGGACAGCACCGTCCTCCTCAAAACGTGGGGTCAGGGGTAGCTGTAGCTGTACCTGTTCGTAAGCGTAGGGCCTCTGTGTCTGTGCCCCAGGGGCAGCCTGGGAGGAACGGTAGGAGCTATACTGCTGGCCCTGACCCTGCTGGTACTGGGAGTACTGGGACGACGCACCCTGACCTGGACCTGGAGACCAAATCAGTCAATCAACCAAGTATTCAATCACTCTGACAGTAAAACAATCATCTTCTCAAAATACCAATTTACTGATTTAATGTTCAATTCCCAACCATCCCAACTATCTGCATCAACATGTCCATAGCTAAACATAGGCAAGTGCGCACCTGTGTGTGTGTTCCTTACCATAGCCCTGTTGCTGTGTGCTGTAGCCCTGCTGTGAGGGGTACTGTTGTTGGCTGAAGGGCTGCTGCTGACCTGAGCCATGCTGGTACTGGGCTTGCTGCTGACTGTACTGGGAGTTGCCTGGGGGTCAGAAGTAGGGATGTAACTACTTCAAGATTGACTTCAGACTTGTATTAAGCGGACTGTAGTTCCTCGTGGACAGATGCACATAACATAAATAGTAATCAAGCATCTGCTATATTTTACTTCTGGGTGTCTGAGATGAGGCCTAGTGTGGCAGATAGCTAGCAGCTACAATACTATCACAACCTTTATGCTTATTAGGCATGAGTCTGATGTGGTTTGGGAACATACCTCCTTCGTAGTAGTGCTGTGAGGACTCGTCAAAGGGCCTCTCATAGCCGTGTTCACCGTAGGACGACTGTTGGTAGGAGTACTCGCCATGACCTGGAGTGGGCAGGAATGAGCACGTGCCAAAACCACTCTATTATAAACAATGTGGGTCCTCACACATATGCTAGAGAGCTTGGTCCTCTCACAGTTCATAAAGCTTATACATACATATGTGTGCACCCATAAGATGACAAGAGAACAAACAGACATTTGCCGTGCCTCGGACACTCAAATACGAACTCACATTTAAACAAAGCACACACAAACACCCTACATTCAGTTGGGGCTTTGGGAAATCTCTGGGACCAACTGCAAGTTTAGGTACACCAAAGGGGAACACTATTAACAGAGACACACCAGGAGGTAACAGTTCTGGGACCAACCTCTGCCCTTTGCCATAACAATCATAATCCATCCATATTATGACCGTACAAAAGACTCCCATTAAACTCCCACAAGAAGATAAAGAAAAGACAAGAAGCCAGAGGATTGATTTATTGAGTTCAGCACTGAAGACAGGGCAGTGGGATAACACAGACGGGAAGGCATGTATATGTGTGTGTGTGTGATTGAGATGTCTGAAAGGTGTGTATGTGTTTGGAGTGGTTGTGTGTGTGGGGGTCAAGGCTCTGAATGATTACCATCAGGGTAATACTGCTGGTTTATGGGCTCACTGGAGCTCTGAGTGTGTCCATACTGCTCTCCGTAGAACTCGTCTTGTCCCATGTACTGCAGTGCACATCCTGCAAGACAGGTGACACCAGGATTGGTTAATCAGCTGGTCCGACCAATGGGGCTCTGTTGGTGACTAAAGGAGGCTGGGCCAGGACACTTTGGGAGTTGGAGAGTTGGAGGGGAGTGTCTGCGTGTTTGGTTTTACTATCCTTCTGGGGACCAGAAGTCCTCACAAGAATAATAAACAAGGAAAATTCAGACAAGTGTGGACATTTCACCGGTTCCATGAAGGAAAATTACTATTTTAGGCTTGGGGGTTAGAATTAGGGTTAGGAGTTAGGTTTAGGAGTTAGGGTTAGGGCTTAAGGGTTAGGTAAAATAGGATTTGTTATTCAATTGTTTGGTCCCCACAAAGATAGTAAAACAAAAGTGTGTTGGTTCTTCTATCTTTGTGGGGACCAGAAGTCCTCACAAGGATAATGAAACAAGGAGAATTCAGACATGTGGGGACCTTTCACAAGTCCCAAGAAGGAAAATGACTATTTTAGTCTTAGGGGTTAGGTTTAGGAGTTAGGGTTAAATCCTTAAATCCCCCAAAGTCCCTACAAGTAAGGTAAAACAAGGACAATTCTTCCTTGTGGGGACATTTCCCACATCCTCATGAAGACAAAGGCTATTTTAAGAATAGCGGTTAGGGTTACAATTAGAGTAAGTGGTTACTCTAGTTAGGTTTAGGGCTGGTGTTAAGGTTAGGGAAAATAGCTCCCCATGAGGATAGAATAGCAAAATGTGTGTGAGTGTGAGAGAGAATGAGAGGCACGAGAGTGAGAGACAATGCGTGCCTGCGTGCATTAGTATGTGCATGAGTGTGTGTATGTGCGTATGAGAGTGAGAGAGAGGAGAAGTGGCGTCATATGGGTGCTAATGATGTCATGAGAAGCTTTTTTGTGGTTGAATGACTGAAGTTCAAGTAAAATTAGACTGAATACATGATAGTGTAGGAGGCGGTAAGTAGACTGAAGTCTCTTTGTTGAAACCCACGTATTCTGGTTTTCACTTATTTTGTTCCGAAGGATGGCTATTCCCTACTCTATCTGAAATGTGAATTGATAATGTTTGTGTTGGGAAGAAAATGGCTGCCATTTGAGTCCAATCATTCTCATTTCAGAATGTTCAGCCCTATCCAAACCATGATCTGAAAAATTATAGATTCCTATGAGAATTCAATTAAATATGACTTTCTGAAAAGATCAATGACAGAGATGGAAGTTTTCAGAAATCTGAGCAGGTCAATCACATGAGAAAGCAGTGGTGTTGGTGGTGGTTTTGGTGGTGTTATTGGTGGTGTTGGTCTTGGTGGTGTTGTTGGTGGTGGTGTTGGTGGTGTTGTTGGTGGTCTGCAAAAACTACAAATGCCATTCCTTCCTTTTACATCACAAACTACCAACTCAAAAACATTTTTTTATTTTTGTTGCCAAATGTATTGCTGGAAATATCGTTATATCTGCAAGATAGAAACTCACAGTCTCGCAAAATATAAATATTCTACAACATATTGATCCTATGACATAATGCAAAAGGACCATTATCACAGCAGTCAACAGCTAGAGAAGAAAGCATCTTCCATGGCAAAAGAAAGTCTTCTTAAATCTCCAATGATAAATCTCCATTGTCAGAGATGAACTATACACCGGCAACAATTTGCCACATAAAAAAGTCTGACAGTGTTAGAAAGACAATCTCCAAGCGTGATATCCGACAATACAATACCCAATATCACCAGACACAGTCGAGAGAAGCGCCTTAGCAACAACCATTCGACCAATCAGAGGATGGCTTGTGAGCTGGTCACTTAACCCAACTCGGAATCAGAACAATACAGTCCATGTAGACAGGACCCAGTGACTGTACCTGGACAAGCTGGGATAAGACCAGGGTAAGTCACAACATACAACCCAGGGCTAGTGACCTCTGTTGCCCTGGAGACAGTGTCTCAGAAATCCAGTACAGACAAGCTACTGACGAGTCTCTGTGAGGAACGTGTCTAGCCCACATCCCACACCAAACAAGGGGATGTTGGGGGACTATTTTTAGGCACATGCTGACACAGCGTGGGTAACGTGATTTACAGAGACTGGGACTCCAAGTGACAACAGCCATAAATCTTCAGTCTGCTTCTTCCTAAAGTCATTGGCAGACCATTACCATAGGTCAGATCCTCTAGGCTACACACCTGCGATACCATGGTAACGTACATGCATCATTGACAGATTACATCCACCCTACATATCATAGTCTGTTTTTTAGGCGCACACTTCCTAAACGCCTGCTAACTATTAACATCTCAAAGTTTCACCCCACATCCATGTCCTTTGCAATCACTTTGGCTACATCTTTCACAAGTAATCACCTACACCCAAAACCATACAGCCATCTTCTCCACCGATAGGCCACAGTGAGCCACATGCATCCCTGCAGACTTAGCATGCCCCTGCAGCTCTTAACCAAAATGCAGCAGCCTGTAGGAACACAGAGAAAGACATGGTCACCTACCTTGCTGTGTGTGTCGGTAAGTCCCCATGGGCCTCTGGCTCACCATACTGTTGCCTTGTCCGCTCTGCCCCAACATGCCCATAGCAGTCTGTTGGCCCTGGTAGTGCTGCTGCCCGGCCCCAGTCTGGGACGACGGGTAATGAGGCTGCTGCATCATGGAGACTAGAGGATGGTGGGGGGAAGGGCCGTTATAGGGTGAGATCTTATACATCAACACACACACCCAATGTCAACATCATCATCGTCTTCATTATTGTCGTCATCATTCATAACCAGAACAGAAATTGGGGGAGTAAATCTCTGCAGTAAATGCAAAAGAAGCCAGAGAGGGGTCAGTGCATAAAACAGAGATAAATACACATTGACAACCAGGGAGACGAGGGCGGGCTGCAGGGATGCATGTCAGGGGTTAGAGGCCAGGAGAGGAGAGGAGAGCCTGAAGCAGGGTGGTGACTGGGATTGGGGACGATACTAGACTCCAGAGGGAGGAAGGGGATGCCTAACAGTCTGATGAACTGAATATGTTTGGATCTTCTTGTCGTTCATACGGGACAATGCGATATTCAGAGGTTATGGATTGTGAAGTTCAAGCGTATAAAGACTAGAGAAGGTTTTCTAAAAGCTAGGGAAGAGAAGGGAGGTTATAGAGAACGATGTGGAAGAGTTGTGGAGGTGGAATACCTTCAGGGTTCCCTGGATCAGTCAATAATTCACTGGTGTCCTGTCTAAATCATTACAATCGTCATTTTCTAGAATCCTCAGAGAGAGCACAACTCCCTATCGCTCCCTCCCTCTCTTTGCCCTGCTGAGAGCTAGGCCAAAACTACAACCTCACGCAAACTCCAGAATACACTCCACTCTCAGATTCACATCTTTCATTCTAAGATTCATCCTCCAATGTTCATCCTCTCAGCTTCCCTTTCTCCTTGATCATCCCCCCTTCCCCTCCAGAGCTTTGACATATACTGTAGTGGGGGCTGGCCAAACACACTCCCTGATCTAGGAGTGGACTCGTCATTCACTAGTAACGTACTTAGCAACAAGACTCACTAGAGGCCAGCAAAATAGAACAGCCAAATTAGAAATCATGTATTTCCAAAGGAATTGTGTTTTCAATTATTGAATATCATTGGCTTTGATGGCGTATTGCTATGCCACTGGTCCTTGGTCTCTGGTTCCTCTGCACCTGGCTGGCTCACCTGGGTTGGACTGCATGTTGAGGTTGCTGCGGGAGGAGGAAGGAGAGGAAGAACCGTAGCCTGGGCTTGGGCCAGGCCCCTGGATCATGCTGCCCTGGGAAGAGGGGGGCACGGGGTGGCTGTAGCCCAAGGCTGAGCTGTGGGTGCTGGCCGGCAGGCTGAGGGACGTGGAGGAGAGCCCAGCCGACTGTGTCTGACCCGCATGCTGCTGCTGCTGCATGGGAGCGTGGCTGGGGCCTGACAACACACTGAGCAGTCAAAGCAGCCAGACCCTCAGGCACACGCAATGCCACCATGGCCACAGGCACCACAGAAGCGCAACACATTCAGTTCATCGCTACACCACAGGAGACTCGTGTAGGACTAAATTAAGAGGTTTGGGGTGCTGAGATTATGCAGAGACACTTAACGAGAGAAGAATTAGTGGAAACAAGGAGGGACAGATTGACAAGAGGAAAAATACCTGTATGGATACATAAAGGTGCATCTCAATAGTCTAAATTGGCTTCCTCTCCATTTTTCCATTCCTTAATGTGCAATACCATGAGAGAACTGGCCAGGTGAAAGCAAATGTACAGTTAGCATCTGCCAAATTGCATCCATTTATCCTGTCTTAAGGGATCAGTGCAGCTGAAGAAGATTATGAAGATATTAGAATAAGAAGCCACTTTAAACTATCAATATGCACCCATAAAATGATGTCTGCAGAGATGAGAAGACTTGAGATCCGAGATGCTGCCAAACTATAGGGGGGTGAATTGGAGGGGCAGACAGACAGACCATGCAGCAGACAGTCAGTTGAGCAGAGAAACCAGCAGTGAGATTGTACTCACGTACAGACAAAGGTGTGTGAGTGTGTGTGGATGGAGTTGTGTGTGTGTGTTCGTGTGTGGAGATGGGGGTCTCACCATTGCTCATCTGACTCTGCATCATGGAGGGGGGGGGCAGGCCAGGTGTCATGGCGTCGTTGAGGTTACTCTGGGAGTGTATGGGCCCACTGCCCCCGTTCTGCCCCATCCCTCCAGGACCCATACTCCCCATGTTAGGGGTAGGAGGCTGGCAAAAAAGGAAGAGAGGAGAGATGTGAATTTACATCTCTCAAGAATTGTGTTACAGAAAAATAACAGCTCTAAGGGTGAGGGAGGAAGAAAGACATTAAAAGAGAGGTGTGTGGTGAGAGGAATTGAGAGATAACGAGAGAGAGAGAAAAAAAATACTAAATTGCGTAACTCCATGCAGACTTACCGCAGGTAACAGTGACTGCATGTTCTGATTAGAATCTGCTATCGTAGCCAGATAGACCAGGTTTCTGTGAAGAATCTGCTGATACCTATCAAAGCACAGAAATACTTTAACATAATGACTATCATTAACCTGTGATATACTATCTTCATGCTTAAAACATCTTCATCCAAGTATACATCTGCTTTGACTGGAAACCTGATGTTGAATAAGGTTCTATGTCGGGTAGAAATGAGCGTTTCAATCAGGAAAGTTTCCTCTCACGATCTCTACAAGCCAGAATGTTGAATAAAATACCATTTTAAAGTACTTTACCGTTTGTCCGCGCGGTTGGTCCTTTTGGTTGTAGGAATGTGAGACAATATATCCACAGGAAAGTATAACTACATCAACTTTCAAAGCGCTGGTAGGGCGTTCAGATTTCTTTCACCTGAAGCATGTGTACAAGATAAACATACATCCACAGAAACATGCATACTTTCTTGAACTCTTGCATGTGTTTACAAGGTTCTGCGCATTATTCAAATGATAGACAGTTCAAATGCCTTGTTTAATTTTTCTGTAGATATGTATGTATGTGTATGTATACCGTGTACAGTAAGTATATGTATACATATGTACAGTACCAGTAAAAAGTTTGGACAAACCTACTCATTCAAGGGTTTTTCTTTATTTTTACTATTTTCTACATTGTAGAATAATAGTGAAGACATCAAAACTATTAAATAACACATATGGAATCATGTACTAACCAAAAAAGTTTCAAATAAATCAAAATATATTTAAAGTAGGCACCCTTTACCTTGATGACAACTTAGCACACTATTGGCATTCTCTCAACCAGCTTTATGTGGTAGTCATCTGTAATGCATTTCAATTAACTGGTGTGCCTTGTTAAAAGTTAATGCATTTGAGACAATCAGTTGTGTTGTGACAAGGTAGGGGTGGTATACAGAAGATAGCCCTTTTTGGTAAAAGACCAATCCATATTATGGCAAGAACAGCTCAAATAAGCAAAGACTAAACAACAGTCCATTACTTTAAGACATGAAGGTAAGTCTATTCGGAAAATGTCAAGAACTTTCAAGTGCAGTTGCAAAAACCAAGTGCTATTATGAAACTGAGGACCGCCACAGGAAAGGAAGACCCAGAGTTACCTCTGCTGCAGAGGATAAGTTCATTAGATTGCAGCCCAAATAAATACTTCACATAATAAAAGTAAAAGAGACATCTCAACATCAACTGTTCAGAGGAGACTGAGTAAATCAGACCTTCATGGTCGAAGAAGAGACCTGCTTAGGCCAAGAAACACGAGCAATGGCCATTAGATCGGTGGAAATCGGTCCTTTGGTCTGATGAGTCCAAATTTGAGATTTTTGGTTCCAACCACCGTGTCTTTGTGAGACGCAGAGTAGGTGATGTCCGCATGTGTGGTTCCCACCGTGAAGCATGGAGGAGGAGGTGTGATGTTGTGGGGGTGCTTTGCTGGTGACACTGTCTGTGATTTATTTAGAATTCAAGGCACACTTAAACAGCATAGCTACCACAGCATTCTGCAGCAATACGCCATCCCATCTGGTTTGCGCTTAGTGACCATAAACACACCTTCAGGCTGTGTAAGGGCTATTTGACAAATAAGAAGATTGATGGTGCTGCATCAGATAACCTGGCCTCCACAATCACCCGACCTCAATCCAATTGACATGGTTTGGGATGAGCTGGACTACAGAGTGAAGGAAAAGCAGCCAACAAGTGCTCAGCATATGTAGAAACTCCTTCCAGACTGTTGGAAAAGCATTCCTCATGAAGCTGGTTGAGAGATTGTCAAAAGTGGGCAAAGCTGTCATCAAAATATTTAACACTTTTGGTTGCTACCTGATTCCATGTGTTATTCAATAGTTTTTATGTTTTCACTATTATTCTGCAATTTAGAAAATAATAAAAATAAAGAAAAACCCTTGAATGAGTAGGTGTGTCCAAACCTTTAACTAGTACTATATAAAAAAAATATATATATATATACTGTATATGTATGTATGTATGTATGTAAGTGGTGACCCGTCATTCATTCATAATCATTTTTGGGGCGGCTTGCCTGTATGGCATGTTATTTTGGAATTAATACGTGTCACATAGTGCTTTCTGTGGTGGGGCAAGCCAGCAGAAAATACGGAGCGTTACGCCATGATTGGCTCAGTGTTCTGTCACTCATGGGGACACTAAGTCACTGCCAAGTCTAAGGGTAGACTTAAAAAATTCTAGCACCTTGGGTGCTGCCATAAAGGTACATTAGAAGTGCCTATCCAAGAAGGTTCAAGGTCATTGGCCACAGATAAAATTATGTCAAATTACGTTATCTACAGTAGCTTTGACATCATACTTTCAAAATCTTAGCTAGCAGTCATCATCATGAATCAAGTCGAAAATCTACTGGCAAATAATGTTTAATCCTTGAAGAGAAAAAATGAAGAGAAATCATAGATAAAACATATCAGTGGTCATTGGCCATTGGACATAAACATTACAGAACAAGTTGGTCCCACAGCTGGGACCGAGAGACTGAAAAACAGCTTCTATCTCAAGGCCATCAGACTGTTAAACAGCCACCACTAACATTGAGTGGCTACTGCCAACACACTGTCAATGACACTGACTCTACTCCAGCCACTTTAATAATGGGAATTGATGGGAAATGATGTAAATATATCACTAGCCACTTTAAACAATGCTACCTTATATAATGTTACTTACCCTACATTATTCATCTCATATGCATACGTAGATACTGTACTCTATATCATCGACTGCATCCTTATGTAATACATGTATCACTAGCCACTTTAACTATGCCACTTGGTTTACATACTCATCTCATATGTATATACTGTACTCGATATCATCTACTGTATCTTGCCTATGCTGCTCTGTACCATCACTCATTCATATATCCTTATGTACATATTCTTTATCCCCTTACACTGTGTATAAGACAGTAGTTTTTTTGGAATTGTTAGTTAGATTACTTGTTCGTTATTACTGCATTGTCGGAACTAGAAGCACAAGCATTTCGCTACACTCGCATTAACATCTGCTAACCATGTGTATGTGACAAATAAAATTTGATTTGATTTGAAATGACAAATTCAAAATGATAAACATTCAACATTGGGCATTCTGTCAATGAAGCATGATTTGTATCGTGCTCAAAACAAATGTTAACCCAGAACTGCAAAAATGTGACTTCCATGAGTTCAAGACAACTGGGAAGCCGGGAATAAACAAGCTTCGACTGTGAAAATACGTTTTGAACGGTCATCCAACTCGGAATTGTAAATCCGGCCTCTTTTGAGAGCTGCGACCTAAAGATCAATGACATTGTCATGACTCGACCATATTTTTTTCAGAGTTCCCAGTTGTTTTGAAAGCACCATGAATCCAGAGAATGCCAGACTTTGATGATACAATTTGCCGACGAAGGACAGCCGCGCCACCTTCCTGTTCAAGTGAGAACACCAGAACAAGGTGAGTCCAAAAATGTATTGTATGCTACTGCATAAATGATGTAATATGCCAGGGAGATATGTATACTGTAGCTAAGAATGTAATACTAAGTGTATGTTGTGTAGTAAGATGTTAGTAGATCATGTGCCTCACCCAAATAATTTTATTACGCCTACTGTTCTGACTTGGTGGTACACATGTAGCCTTTAACCTGTTTTAGAGAAATGTAAACATAGAATATTGTAAGAGCTTTCATTGTCTGAAAATCAAAAGAAATCAGCCAAGACCTCAGAAAAAAAATCATACACCTCCACAAGTCTGGTTCATCCTTGGGAGCAATTTCCAAATGCCTGAAGGTACCACATTCATCTGTACAAACAACAGTACGCAAGTATAAACAACATAGGACCACGCAGCCATCATACCGCTCAGGAAGGAGACGTGTTCTGTCTCTTAGAGATTAACGTACTTTGGTGCAAATCAATCCCAGAACAACAGCAAAGGACCTTGTGAAGATACTGGAGGAAACAGGTACAAAAGTATCTATATCCACAGTAAAACGAGTCCTATATCGACATAACCTGAAAGGCCGGTCAGCAAGGAAGAAGCCACTGCTCCAAAACCACCATACAAAAGCCAGACTACGGTTTGGGGGACAAAGAACTGCAAATTAGGACAAATATCATACTTTTTGGAGAAATGTCCTCTGGTGGTCTGATGAAACAAAAATAGAACTGTTTGGCCATAATGACCATCGTTATGTTTGGAGGGAAAAGGGGGAGGCTTGCAAGCCGAAGAACACCATCCCAACCGTGAAGCACGGGGGTGGCAGCATCATGTTGTGGGGGTGCTTCGCTGCAGGAGGGACTGGTGCACTTCACAAAATAGACGGCATCATGAGGAGGGAAAATTATGTGGATATATTGAAGCAACATCTCAAGACATCAGTCAGGAAGCTAAAGCTTGGTCGTAAATGGGTCTTCCAAATGGACAATGACCCCAAGCATATTTCAAAAGTGGTGGAAAATGGCTTAAGGACAACAAAGTCAAGGTATTGGAGTGGCCATCACAAGCCCTGACCTCATCCTGTAGAGAATTTGTGGGCAGAACTGAAAGAGCGTGTGCGAGCAAAAAGGCCTACAAACCTGACTCAGTTTCACCAGCTCTGTCAGGAAGAATGGGACAAAATTCACCCAACTTATTGTGGGAAGCTTGTGGAAGTCTACCCTAAACATGTGACCTAAGTTAAACAATTTAGAGGCAATGCTACCAAATATTAATTGAATGTATCTAAACTTCTGACCCACTAGGAATGTGATGGAAAAAAAACTGAAATAAATCATTCTCTCTACTATTATTCTGACATTTCACATTCATAAAATAAAGTGGTGATCCTAACTGACCTAAAACAGGGATTTTTTATTAGGATTAAATGTCAGGAATTGTGAAAAACTGAGATTAAATGTATTTGGCTAAGGTGTATGTAAACTTCCAACTTCAACTGTATGTGTATATGTACAGTGCATTCGAAAAGTATTCAGACCCCTTGACTTTTTCAACATTTTGTTACATTACAGCCTTATTCTTAAGTTAATTCACAAAAAAATATATAATCTTCAAACTACACACAATACCCCATAATGACAAAATGAAAACAGGTTTTCAGAATGTTTGAACATTTATTAAAAATAGAAAACAGAAATACCTTATTTACATACTGTTCAAAAGGTTGGGGTCACTTAGAAATGTCCTTGTTTTTGAAAGAAAAGCTAATTTTTTGTCCATTAAAATAGCATCAAATGAATCAGTGTTGACATTGGTAATGTTGTAAATGACTATTGTAGCTGGAAACGGCAGATTTTTAATGGAATATCTACATAGGCGTACAGAGGCCCATTATCAGCAACCATCACTCCTGTGTTCCAATGGCACGTTGTGTTAGCTTATCCAAGTTTATCATTTTAAAAAGCTAATTGATCATTAGAAAACCCTTTTGCAATTATGTTAGCACAGCTGAAATCTGTTGTTCTGATTAAGGAAGCAATACAACTGGTCTTCTTTAACCTAGTTGAATGTCTGGAGCATCAGCATTTGTGGGTTCGATTACAGACTCAAAATGGCCAGAAACAAATAACTTTCTTCTGAAACTCATCAGTCTATTCTTGTTCTGAGAAAGGAAGGCTATTCCATGCGAGAAATTGCCAAGAAACTGAAGATCTTGTACAACGCTGTGTACTACTCCCTTCACAGAACAGCACAAACTGGCGCTAACCAGAATAGAAAGAGGAGTGGGAATCCCTGGTGCACAACTGAGCAAGAGGACAAGTACATTAGTGTCTAGTTTGAGAAACAGACACCTCACAAGTTCTCAACTGGCAGCTTCATTAAATAGTACCCGCAATACACAAGTCTCAACTTTAACAGTGAAGAGGCGACTCCGGGATGCTGGCCTTCTAGGCAGAATTGCAAAGAAAAAGCCATATCTCAGACTGGCCAATAAAAATATAAGATTAAGATGGGTGAAAGAACACAGACACTGGACAAAGGAACTCTGCCTAGAAGGCCAGCATCCCGGAGTCGCCTCTTCACTGTTGACGTTAAGACTGTGGTACCACCTGTGGTAAATTCAATTGATTGGACATGATTTGGAAAGGCACACATCTGTCTATATAAGGTCCCACAGTTTGCAGTGCATGTCAGAGCAATTGTCCATAGAGCTCCGAGACAGGATTGTGTCGAGGCACAGATCTGGGGAAGGGTACCAAAATAATTCTGCAGCATTGAAGGTCCCCAAGAACACAGTTGCCTCCATCATTCTTAAATGGAAGAAGTTTGGAACCATCAAGACTGTTCTTGGAGCTGGCCGCCTGAAAACTGAGTAATAGGGGGAGAAGGGCCTTGGTCAGGGAGGTGACCAAGAACCAGAAGGACAAACATCTCTGCAGCAGTCCACCAATCAGGCCTTTATGGTAGAGTGGCTGTAATCTCTTCCATAGGTGCTTCAACAAAGTAATGAGTAAAGGGTCTGAATACTTATGTAAATGTGATATAAGTTTTGTATTGTTAAAAAATTTGCAAAAAATTCTAAAAAGCTGTTTTTGCATTGTCATCACAGGGTATTGTGTGTAGATTTATGAAGGGAAAAAAACAATTTTATCAATTTTACAATAAGACTAACGTAACAACATGTGAAAAAAATCAAGGGGTTTGAATACTTTCCAAATGCATGTATATATATATATATATATATATATATATATATATATATATATATATATATATATATATATATATATATATAGTATATATATATATATATATATATATATATATATATATATATGTAGTGCCTTGCAAAAGTATTCATCCTCTTTCGTGTTTTTCTTATTTTTATAACCTGTAATTTAAATGCATTTTTACTTGGATTTCATGTGATGGACATACACAAAATAGTCCAAACTGGTGAAGTGAAATGAAAAATAACTAACGGAAAAGGGGTGCATGCATATGTATTCACCCCCTTTGCTATGAAGCCCCTAAATAAGATCTGGTGCAACCAATTACCTTCAGAAGTAATTTAATTAGTTAAATAATGTCCACCTGTGTGCAATCTAAGTGTCACATGATCTGTCACATCATCTCAATATACACTGCTCAAAAAAATAAAGGGAACACTTAAACAACAATGTAACTCCAAGTCAATCACACTTCTGTGAAATCAAACTGTCCACTTAGGAAGCAACACTGATTGACAATACATTTCACATGCTGTTGTGCAAATGGAATACATTTGCAAATGGAATACACACAACAGGTGGAAATTATAGACATTTAGCAAGACACTCCCAATAAGGGAGTGGTTCTGCAGGTGGGGACCACAGACCACTTCTCAGTTCCTATGATTCCTGGCTGATGTTTTGGTCACTTTTGAATGCTGGCGGTGCTTTCACTCTAGTGGTAGCATGAGACGGAGTCCACAACCCACACAAGTGGCTCAGGTATTGCAGCTCATCCAGGATGGCACATCAATGCGAGATGTGGCAAGAAGGTTTGCTGTGTCTGTCAGCGTAGTGTCCAGAGCATGGAGGCGCTACCAGGAGACAGGCCAGTACATCAGGAGACGT
This sequence comes from Oncorhynchus tshawytscha, assembly GCF_018296145.1. NCBI lineage: Eukaryota > Metazoa > Chordata > Actinopteri > Salmoniformes > Salmonidae > Oncorhynchus > Oncorhynchus tshawytscha. The sequence continues at coordinate 26,192,671 of NC_056450.1, read as the reverse complement.
GGAGGAGGCCGTAGGAGGGCAACAACCCAGCAGCAGGACCACTACCTCCGCCTTTGTGCAAGGAGGAGCAGGAGGAGCACTACCAGAGCCCTGCAAAATGACCTCCAGCAGGCCACAAATGTGCATGTGTCTGCTCAAACGGTCAGAAACAGACTCCATGAGGGTGGTATAAGGGCCCGACGTCCACAGGTGGGGGTTGTGCTTACAGCCCAACACCGTGCAGGACGTTTGGCATTTGCCAGAGAACACCAAGATTGGCAAATTCGCCACTGGCGCCCTGTGCTCTTCACAGATGAAAGCAGATTCACACTGAGCACATGTGACAGATGTGACAGTCTGGAAACGCCGTGGAGAACGTTCTGCTGCCTGCAACATCCTCCAGCATGACCGGTTTGGCGGTGGGTCAGTCATGGTTTGGGGTGGCATTTCTTTGGGGGGCCGCACAGCCCTCCATGTGCTTGCCAGAGGTAGCCTGACTGCCATTAGGTACCAAGATGAGATCCACAGACCCCTTGTGAGACCATATGCTGGTGTGGTTGGCCCTGGGTTCCTCCTAATGCAAGACAATGCTAGACCTCATGTGGCTGGAGTGTGTCAGCAGTTCCTGCAAGAGGAAGGCATTGAGGCTATGGACTGGCCCGCACGTTCCCCAGACCTGAATCCAATTGAGCACATCTGGGACATCATGTCTCGCTCCATCCACCAACGCCACGTTGCACCACAGACTGTCCAGGAGTTGGCGGATGCTTTAGTCCAGGTCTGGGAGGAGATCCCTCAGGAGACCATCCGCCATCTCATCAGGAGCATGCCCAGGCATTGTAGGGAAGTCATACAGGCACGTGGAGGCCACACACTACTGAGTCTCATTTTGACTTGTTTTAAGGACATTACATCAAAGTTGGATCAGCCTGTAGTGTGGTTTTCCACTTTAATTTTTGAGTGTGACTCCAAATCCAGACCTCCATGGGTTGATAAATTTGATTTCCATTGATAATTTTTGTGTGATTTTGTTGTCAGCACATTCAACTATGTAAAGAAAAAAGTATTTAATAAGAATATTTGATTCATTCAGATCTAGGATGTGTTATTTTAGTGTTCCCTTTATTTTTTTGAGCAGTGTATATACACCTGTTCTGAAAGGCCCCAGAGTCTAAGCAAGGGGCACCACCAAGCAAGCGGCACCATGAAGACCATGGAGCTCTCCAAACAGGTCAGGGACAAAGTTGTGGAGAAGTACAGATTGGGATTGGGTTATAAAAAAATATCTGAAACTTTGAACATCCCACGGAGCACCATTAAATTCTTTATTTAAAAAATGGAAAAAATATGGCACCACAACAAACCTGCCAATAGAGGGACGCCCACCAAAACTCACAGACCAGGCAAGGAGGGCATTAATCAGAGAGGCAACAAACAGAACCATTTTAAGCCGTACACTCCACAGAGCTGGGCTTTACGAAAGAGTGGCCAGAAAAAAAGCCATTGCTTAAAGAAAAAAATAAGCAAACACGTTTGGTGTTCACCAAAAGGCATGTGGGAGACTCCCCAAACATATGGAAGAAGGTACTATGGTCAGATGAGACTAAAATTGAGCTTTTTGTCTGGCACAAACCCAACACCTCTCATCACCCCGAGGGCACCACCCCACAGTAAAAGATGGTGGTGGCAGCATCATGCTGTGGGGATGTTTTTCATTGGCAGGAACTGGTCAGAACTGAAGGAATGGTGTATGGCGCTAAATACAGGGAAATTCTTGACAGAGTCAACATTCAGGAAACAGACAAAGACTAAGACAAGAAGAGTCAGCACATGGGAACAAAAATGACAAATGACAATTAATGCTGAAGCAGGGAACAGAGTGGGGAACCAGACAGATATAGGGGAGGTAATGACAGAGGTGATTGAGTCCAGGTGAGTCCAATAATTGCTGATGCGTGTGACGGGAGGAAGGCAGGTGTGCGTTATGATGGTGTCAGGAGTGAGTAAAACTGGGAAGCTTGGCGCCTTCGAGCACCAGGGAGGGGGAGCTGGATTAGGCGTGACAGTACCCCCCCCTCTAGGGGCACCACCCGGCGTCCCACCTGGGCGAGCCTGACAGGCCTGCCCGAGGCACGGGCGCTGGACAAGCCGGCTGGGCGTAAACTCCCGATGAACCGGGAGAGGCATGGGAGCCTGGCGAGCCAGCTGAGGCATAGGAGCCCAACGATCTGGGCTGGGGCGTGAAAACCTGTCGATCCCGCTGAGGCGTGGGAACCCAGTGATCCGTCTGAGGCATAGCAGCCTGACGAGCCGGCTGGACGTAAATCCCTGACGATCCGGCTGAGGCCTGACGTAGGATGGGTGCCTCCCGAGCCAACCGGGGCAAGAAACCCCTCTAGCCAGCTAGGGCATGACAGGCCGACGAGCTGGCTTAGGCACCCCCGGGTCCATCGGTGGCGGCCCCCGGACCAAACGTCACCACCTACCGGAAAGCCAGCACTCCCCGAAGCTTTGTTTGGGGGCTTCAGCATTCTGTAAAGACTGACGCCAGAGATGAGAAGCAGGTACCGGGAGTCCATATTTAATCAGGAAACAGACAATGACCAAGACAAGAACAGCGTCAGCACACGGGTACAAAACGACAAACGGCAATTAATGTTGAAGCAGGGAACCAGACATATATACGGGAGGTATTGACAGAGGTGATTGAGTCAAGGTGAGTCCAATAATCGCTGTTGCGCGTGACGGGGGAAAGGTGTGCGTAATGATGGTGGCAGGAGTGTGTAATGTGGGGAGCCTGGCGCAAGGCGCCAGTGAGGGGGAGTGGGAACAGGCGTGACAGGTATGTGTATGCATATATGTAATTGTATGTATGTATATTATTTACTGCTCTAGGGATATAATTACTGTGTGGATAACCTTGTTTATTATTATGTATTGATTTTTATCTTTAATTTTGTTCACTTTTTATGTGATGCGCACGGCAGAAAACCCCGGAAGAACAATTATCACTGAATTATCACAGTTAATTATTGTATTGTTTGTTTATGTGTCAATTAATCCCATAAGGGATGGGTTGCCAACTGGCGATTTGACGCGAAAAGTAATTCATTCATTCATCAGAACTTTGAAAAGTTTATGTAATTATACTTTCCTGTGGATATATTGTCTCACATTCCTACCGCCAAAAGTACCAACCGCACGGACAACCGGTAAAGTATGATAAAATATAATTTAATTCAACATCAGGAAAGGAAACTTTCCTGATGCAAACACTCATTTCTGCCCAAAGTGGAATTCAATGCAATTCAACATCGAGTTTCCAGGCAAACATCTGCTATACAGTAACCTATAACATGCATATGTGCACAACAGTAGGCCTATGAAGACAGATGTGACACCTACTGTGTGCATTCTGCTGTTTTTCCTTTGTTCTGGTAATCCATTATACATTGTATCAGATGGTGATTTTCATCCAGCATCTTTGGGAGGTCCAAAAAAGGTAACACATCACTTGACACACAGAGTCATAACACATTATGACACGGTGATAACGTGCCATAATATGTTATAACAGCTGGCATAACCTGTTATAATATGGTCATAACACTGTCATGACACACACATTATATATATATATATGTATATATATACACAAACAGTAGTGGCCAAAAGTTTTGAGAATGACACAAATATTAATTTTCACTCAGTATGCTGCCTCAGTTTGTATGATGGCAATTTGCATATACTCCAGAATGATATACTCCAGAGTGATCAGATGAATTGCAATTAATTAATTAATTAATCCGCCCCCAAAAAATTCCACCTGACATCCAGCTGACATCATGTCAGTGATTCTCTCGTTAACACAGGTGTGAGTGTTGACGAGGACAAGGGTGGAGATCACTCTGTCATGCTGATTGAGTTTGAATAACAGACTGGAAGCTTCTAAGGGAGGGTGGTGCTTGGAATCATTGTTCTTCCTCTGTCAACCATGGTTTCCTTCAAGGAGACAAGTGCCATCATCATTGCTTTGCACAAAAAGGGCTGCACATGCAAGGATATTGCTGCCAGTAAGATTGCACCTAAATCAACCATTTATCGGATCATAAAGAACTTCAAGGAGAGCGGTTAAATTGATGTGAAGAAGGCTTCAGGGCGCCCAAGAAAGTCCAGCAAGCACCAGGACCATCTCCTAAAGTTGATTCAGCTGTGGGATAGGGGCACCACCAGTACAGAGCTTGCTCAGGAATGGCAGCAGGCAGGTGTGAGTGCACCTGCATGCACAGTGAGGCAAAGACTTGTAGGATGGCCTAGTGTCAAGAAGGGCAGCAAAGAAGCCACTTCTCTCCAGGAAAAACATCAGGGACAGACTGATATACTGCAAAAGGTGCAGGGATTTGACTGCTGAGGACTGGGATAAAGTCATTTTCTCTGATGAATCCCCTTACCAATTGTTTGGGGCATCCGGAAAAAAGCTTGTCCGGAGAAGACAAGGTGAGCGCTACCATCAGTCCTGTGTCATGCCAACAGTAAAGCATCATGAGACCATTCATGTGTGGGGTTGCTTCTCAGCCAAGGGAGATGGCTCACTAACAATTTTGCCAAAGAACACAGCCATGAGTAAAGAATGGTACCAACACATCCTCTGAGAGCAACTTCTCCCAACCATCCAGGAACAGTTTGGTGATGAACAATGCCTTTTCCAGCATGATGGAGCACCTTGCTATAAGGCAAAAGTGATAACTAAGTAGCTCAGGGAACAAAACATCGATATTTTGGGTCCATGGCCAGGAACCTCCCCAGACCTTAATCCCATTGAGACCTTGTGGTCAATCCTCAAGAGGCGGGTGGACAAACAGAAACCCACAAATTTGGACAAACTCCAAGCATTGATTATGCAAGAATGGGCTGCCATCAGTCAGGATGTGGCCCAGAAGTTAATTGACAGCATGCCAGGGCGGATTGCAGAGGTCTTGAAAAAGAAGGGTCAACACTGCAAATATTGACGCTTCGCATCAACTTCATGTAATTGTCAATAAAAGCCTTTGACACTTACGAAATGCTTGTAATAATAGTTTAGTATTCCATAGTAACATCTGACAAAAATATCTAAAGACACTGAAGCAGCAAACTTTGTGGAAATTAATATTTGTGTCATTCTCAAAACTTTTGGCCACGACTGTATATATATATATATATATATATATATATATATATATATATATATATATATATATATATTAGACCTATATTTTATGGCTGGTTATGACACCTACATAATAGTGTAAAAACCCACAAAACCTAATTGTGTAAAAACCCACAAAACCTATCACACAAGGCAAAACATTCCATTACACCATAGCCTACTTTTCAACAGTCTGTTTATGCTGTTTAACATTGAGTTAATTATCATTGTTATTGCTCACACATTGTTCAGACATGCACCTACCCCAATGCTCTGTTGCTGATGACTGGAATGAATGCAGGAGCAGATGTTAGGAGTGTGTATTGGAGGTGAAGTCAGGTGCAGGAGAGCAGAGTGTAGTGAACAGGCACACTTTTTATTCCGGGCAAAATGACAGCACAAAGTAACATATAATATGCCGAAAACACAGAACATAGAACAAAAAGTAATGCGCGTAACAATATCCACAATATCAAAATACACGTAACACAAACAATCCTACACAAAGACATGATGGGGAACAGAGGAATAAATACATATGAATTGATTGGGGAATGAATACCAGGTTTGCAGGGAACAAGACAAAACAAATGGATACGTGAAAAATGGAGCGGCGATGGCTAGAAAGCCAAACGCCGCCAGAACAAGGAGAGGAACCGACTTCGGCGGAAGTCGTGACAGCAGATATCAGGAGAAGGACAAGGCACCCTCTTCTTGACTGATGACTGATATAAGGGCTTGTACGTGATAGGCCTATCTGGCTTATATGATTATGGTCAAAAAGAGTATATTATTAGTCCAAGTAAAGTGACACAGGATGGTTATAATTCTTCTTGACAGTGTCATAAAGTGTATTTTCTACAAGTTAATTAAAATATGATGAAAAAAAACCATGACTGTAAAGAATTCATTATAACATCAAAGGACTTGAGAAACAAACTTTCAAACCAAAGAAAACTTATTGGCAGGGAATAAAATTATTTGAATAAATGACACCTACACTCTTATGTCAGTGTCAGAACCAGCCATAAGATAACGCAATATACACTACATGACCAAAGGTATGTGGACACATACTTGTCGAACATTTCATTCCAAAATCATGGGGATTAATATGGAGTTGGCCCGCACTTTCAGCTATAACAGCCTCCACTCTTCTGGGAAGGCTTTCTACTAGATGCTGGAACATTACTGTGGGGACTTGTTTCCATTCAGCCACAAGAGCATTAGTGAGGTCGGACACCGATGTTGGGCAATTAGGCCTGGCTCGCAGTCTGCGTTCCAATTCATCCCAAAGGTGGTTGATGGGGTTGAGGTCAGGGCTCTGTGCAGGCCAGTCAAGTTCTTCCACATTGATTTCGACAAACCATTTATGTATGGACCTCGCTTTGGGCATGGGGGCATTGTCATGCTGAAACAGGAAAGGTCCTTCCCCAAACTGTTGCCACAAAGTTGGAAGCACAGAATCGGCTAGAATGTCATTGTATGCTGTAGAATTAAGATTTCCCTTCACTGGAACCAAGGGGCCTAACACGAACCATGAAAAACAGCCCCAGACCATTATCCCTCATGCACCAAACTTTACAGTTGCATTGGGGGAGGTAGTGTTCTCCTGGCATCCACCAAACCCAGATTTGTTCACCGGACTGCCAGATGGTAAAGGGTGATTAATCACTCCAGATGCTCCAGAGTCCAATGGTGGCGAGCTTTACACCACTCCGGCAGACGTTTTGCATTGCGCATGGTGATCTTAGGCTTGTGTGCAGCTGCTCGGCCATGGAAACCCATTTCATGAAGCTCCCGACTAACAGTTATTTTGCTGATATTGCTTCCAGAGGCAGTTTGGAACTCAGTATTGAGTGTTGCAGCCGAGGACAGACAATTTCTACATTCTATGCACTTCTGCACTCGGCAGACCCATTCTGTGAGCTTGTGTGGCCTACCACTTCGCGGCTGAGCCGTTGATGCTCCTAGATGTTTCCACTTCACAATAACTGCACGTACATTTGGCTGGAGCAGCTCTAGCAGGGCAGAAATTGGCGGACTGACATGTTGGAAAGGTGGCATCATATCACGGTGCCAGGTTGAAAGTCCCTGAGCTCTCCAGTAAGGCCATTCTACTGCCATTGTTTGACTATGGAGATTGCATGGCTGTGTGCTCGATTTTATACACCTGTCAGCAACAGGTGTGGCTGAAATATCTGAATCCACTGGGTGTCCACATACTTTTGTATATATAGTGTATGTCACAACAGGTGTAAATATATGGGTCATGACCATATTATGACAGGTTATGACAAGTTATGTCAGCTATTATGACATATTATGATTGTGTCATGACACTGGGTGTCAAGTAAAGTGTTACCAAAAAAAAAACGTTAGAGTAGTTTACTATAATGTTACTACACTATAATAAATTGTCCTAAATACTCCCCCCTTTCTTGCTCAACACAATTATCTGGGTCGGATGTTTTTCTTGGAGCATCACTAACGTCGCAGAACAGACTGTTTCAGTGGAACGGAGCCATTGTTTCTTTTTTTCCCTGCAACTCAAGTCTTTCATTATCTTCAGCCAATCATAACATTCCGTCATCAGTGACAAAAAAACAGAGTGAACTAGAAAGGAGACCCTGTGCTGTGCTCTATTAACTACGGTACGCATATCCAAATTAAGCGCTCTAACCGTGTTTGATTAAAATACTTCCAGATGCCCTAAAACATTTGAAAGCCACCCTAAATTAATGCAATGCCTGCCTCATTCCCTCTAGGCTTAACAAAGGTCCAAGGATGTTGCACGTAGGCTCAAAACTGTCCCGTAATCCACACACCTTCCATGAATCACTCTCTGTCGCCAATGTCGGACTATCCGTTCATCGAGTGCACGTGCCTCTTACCACTCATTGGCTGTCCAAAGAATTATCACTAGTCTACTCTCATGTCTCTGTCACGGCTTGCTATTTTTGATAACAATTTGGAGTATGGTTTTCAAAAGAAACAATATTGATCCAAGAAAAAAATCACTCGCAACAGTTCACAAAAAAATCCTATGAAGGGCATGCACCAGAATAAGCAATATTTCAGTCAGACTCGGAACAAACTTGCATATTTTTCTAGGATGTTTATGCTCTGTTATTAGACAACATTGATGTTTTAACGCATAACATAGTAGCCGTTATGTAAGCTTACATAGAAAGGCACACTGAAGTTTTAGGGGGCAACGGAAACAACAACAAAAAGTAGCCTTTGAGTAATGTCAATCTGTTTTAATAGTGTCATATCATCCCCTCGCTTTTTGCCTCGCTCTACTGTACCAGTTGCCTTCTCTGTGCTGATGTTCACTACTTTCCCACCATTGACACTGACTGACTATGCAAGCTCTCAAGTCGACAAAATATGTCATATTTGACGACGTAATGGCGCAAAAAGAAATAGCATTACCTTTTGTATAGTTTGTTGGGTCACCTCCCCTTTGCTCCTTGGGCGCGCCGATGAAAATGCAACCGACATTGTGATATTAGGAAATGGAAAAAATGAAAAGCCTATTTTTATTGTAATATGTAGCTTATATCTAGCGCGCAGCCCTCTATAACATAGTTAGGTTTCCCATTTTATGAAAATCATAGGGGTGTGTGAACCCCTGGATTATACCAAAATGAAAAGAAATTACGAATAAACAACAATATTCTCCTGGACGCAAATTGATAGTTTACTCTACATTTGGTGATGTTGCAAAAATGGAGAGTTCCATAATGTCTATGAAAAGATTCGCCTTGATCGAGACGCTCACTCAGTAATTTTTTGGTATAAACCAGACATAGGCTGCAGGCTGCAGTAGATTTTTTCTCACAGTAGTAGGGTCGTCCCTAGTTACCACAGCCACAAAGTCCTAAACCCCGCCCATTTCTACAATTTGTCTTCTTAAAGTGTGATTTTAAACATAACCCTAACCTTAAATTAAGACCATAAAGCAAATGTTTGTTTTCATACATGTTTAAGATATAGCCAGACAACCCAATAGTAGAGGCAAAGACAGTACAGTAAGAAGACCACAGAGAGAAGAGGTAACCCAGACACGTCACATGGCTATAAAGCTGAAGGAAGCATCCGTTTAGAACGTTCTCACCACCAAATATGGTAGTGAGTTTACTGTTCATTTTTATTGTTTATTTCACTTGTGTATATTATCTACCTCACTTGCTTTGGCAATGTTAACACATGTTCCCCATGCCAATAAAGCCCCTTGAATTGAATTGAATGGAAGTCCAGTCGCGGGTAGTGAGAGAGAGTGGAACTAGATGAAACTGAGCCGACATTACGCTAATTTTCTCATCCATGAGACATCTGATCTCAATACCTTTTTCTGTTCCCAAAACTAGAATCTGTTACGAACACAGTGCACTAAGTTGTAAAATATCGCGTTGTTAATTAAGAAGGAATGAATTTAGTTTGTACACACGCGCACTTCACAGACGTGTCGAGCCCTAACGGTAATATGCAAATACATGCTACAACGCGCCAATAGGATTTCACCAAGCTAGTACTTAGCTTTTCCGACCTCCTTGCGTGTTCCGCTCACAATGCTTCATTTGCGCCCACTGTGAACGACACAGATTTTTTCTTTTCTTTTGGAAAAGTTTTATTGGCACAATTCCTTTAAAAAGCTCATACATTTTTTACATCATTTATACACATAAAAACAGCAACAAAGCATAAAACACAGCATTTGAAAGTTGCATTTAAATTTGTTAAAAAGTACATGTTAAAACCAATGAAAACAACCATTAATAAAAGTACTTTCCTTGTAAAAACATCAAATCTGTAAAGCCATTTAAAATGTGTACTAATGATCTAACAAAGGTAAAACATTTTTAAGACATGAAAAACATGTTAAAAAGCCACTTTGTTAAAAAGCTGTCTTCAGTCCCTTGTACAGGAGCGGGGTGAGTCATTATCAAGCTCACCTCATCCTGCTCTTCTGAATAGATCATCGTCCCGTCCTTCGGGGCCCAGAGGAGATCCCTCCCCTAGGCGCATCGCCCTAGGCGCCGCAGCGCTGTCAGGCCGTGGCCGCCGGGACCTAGGGTGTTGTGGGGGACCCTTCGCCTGGGGTCGAGGCCCCCTTCCTTTCGTACCACCCCAGGGCTTCCGTGGCTACCATGGCCACTGCCTGGGGGTGGTCTCTACGTTTTTCGCTACCAGCAGGTTACGGGAGGACCACAGTGCTTCCTTCAGGCACGTGAGGGTGGGCCAGAGCTTGGTGAAGGTCTTCGATGAAATGGGCCTTCGGCCCACCCCATACAGCACGAGCTGAGGTGTTAGGTCCTCCCCTGCTGGCAGACACGAGGTGATCAGGGGCCTGCTTCCTTCCACAGGTCCCTGGCGGCTCTGCACTCCCAGAGCATGTGCCTCACCGACTCTTCTTGGCCGCAGCCTGGTCGGGGCACGCGGATGTCCTCGCCATGCCCCGTGAGTGCATAACGGCCCTGACCGGGAGGATCTCGTGGGCGACCATCCAGGACAGGTCCCGATGCCGATTCAGGAGAGCAGGGTGGGCCACGTTGCGCCAAACCGTTGTGGGCTCACCTATAGCGAGCCCGCGCACTGGACATACTGGTTCCCGATCCTGCACAAGAGAGAGAAGAGAGCGGTGTTTTGTTAAGACCGTGACTGTTTCTTTTTCCAGTTTAAAATGTCTTAAAAACTTCTGGAGCTGGACGTAGGGCGGGGGTAGCAGGAAAGAGACTGGGGCTCGCAGGTCGACTGGGATCAGCCTCAGAGTCCTGAGGTAAGATCCCAGCCAGAACCGTGCGAGGGCCTGAGTCTTGTTGTTGACCGGGGAGGTGGCAAGAGTCAGATGTAACGCTGTGTAGCGGCTGCCCAGGAACAAGTAGAGGTCAGGCAAGCCTTTCCCCCCCTTGGACCTGGGCCTCTTGACCACCTCCCTCCTCAGCCTCTCCCACCTGCCCCCCCACAGGAAGTAAAAAAGCATTCGCTCCAGGTCTAAAATACTCCTTCGAGGGGGGATAAAAACAGAACTGATTAATAAAAGCACAGGTAAAATCACTGCTTTAATGATTAAAACCTTGCCCTCAAAAGTCAGCTGTCGTAGTCCCCAAAAACCCAGTCTCTGTCTTACAGTCACCAGGATTCCACTCCAGTTACCGCTCCCTCCTCCCCCCCGGTCAAACTTTACCCCCAGTACCCTTATGTCCGTCAATTTAACTGTCAGAGGTAATCTGGTCAAGTCTGGGTCTGCCCACGGTCCGAAGAATTGGGCCTCTGTCTTGTCTCTGTTCAGTCTCGCCCCAGAGGCTCGTCCGTACCAGTCAGTCCTGTCCAGAGTCCTGTCGACGGATAAAAGGTCGGTACATAAAATGTTGACGTCGTCCATGTAAAGACGCACTTGGCGGTCATCCCCCCACTCCCCGGGATACCCACCCCACTGATCCCTTGGTCCCTTCTCAAGACCTGTGCCAGTGGTTCAATACAGGCCACGAACAGAAGAGGAGATAACGGACAGCCCTGACGGACGCCGCAGTGTACTCCCACTGCTTTTGACAGATGCCCATTTACAAGGATTTTGCTGGTGATGTCCCCGTACAGCAGTCCCACCCAAGCTAAAAACCTGTCCGGGAAACCCATTTTTTGCAGCACCTTAAAGAGGTACTGGTGCGAGACCCGATCAAAGGCTTTTTCAAAATCTAAATTTAGGACTACAAGCCGCATGTTTCTGTCTCTCGCGTAACAGATGGCATCTCGGATCAGTATCAGGCTGTCCGTGATCTTCCTTCCGGGCACGGCACAGGTTTGGTCCGGGTGGATCACCTCCCCTAAAACAGAAGACATTCTGAGTGTTAAAACCTTGGTAAAAAGTTTACAATCAAAGTTTAAAAGGGTAATCGGTCTCCAGTTTTTCAGGTCCGTCCTGTCGTTTTTCTTGTATAAAAGAGTCACGATCCCCACTCTAAAACTGTCGGGTAGTCTGTCAAGCTGTTCGAAGTCAGTAAAAACAGTCAGAAGTTCGTCGGCTAAAACATCCCAAAAGGTCAGATAAAACTCCAAGGGGAGGCCGTCCTCCCCGGTGATTTACCCTCTTAAAACGTTTCAGTCCTTGGTCTATTTCTGTCCTCGTCAGGTCTTTTTCAGGTCGTCTGTATTGGGTAAGGTCTTGTCGATGTATGTTAAAAGGTCCCCCATTGTTCCCTCGCACACATCTTTTACCCCAAACAGTTCCCCATAAAAGTCCTCGACCACTTCCTTTATTCCCTCTGTGTCTGTTTTTAAAACCCCGTCCTTGTTTCTCAATCCTGTCATAATCCTACCCTTACTAACTATTTTCTTAAAAAAGTACCTGGTGCACTTCTCCCCCTCTTCTAATTCCCTTTCCTTGCTTCTTAAAATAACCCCTTGCTTCTCTGTTCTGCTAAAAATGCCATTTCCTTTTTTACTTCTTTAATTTCTTGGTTAAAATCAAGGCCCTGTTGGCATAGGTTAAAATACCTTTCCAGTCGCTTTTGCAGTCCCACCATGCGTCTCTCTTTTTCTTTGCTTTTTTCCTTTCCTATCTCTCTAAAGAAGGTCCTCGTCCTTCCCTTCACCATTTCCCACCACTGTGCTCGTGTGTCAAAGAAGTCCTGTAGCGTCTGCCACTGGCTGAACTCCTCTCTGTACTGACTAACTACTCTATCATCTTCTAAAAGGGAGCAGTTCAATTTCCAGGGCCCTCTTCCCACAGTCACCCCCGAAGATAGTGAAAGGGTGCACGTCAGCATTACGTGATCTGAGAAGAAAGCAGGGGTTATTCTAGCATCAGTTGGGGGACAGTCCCGGGTAAACAGATAATCAATGCGAGAGGCTCTGGTGCCATCACCACTGGTCCAGGTGAAGCCCTCCTCTCTTGGATGCAGGGTTTTAAAACAGTCAGTCAGTTTAAAATCCCTGCACAGCCCTTGCAATAAAACACTTGACCTGTCTACCTTAAAATCCCCTCCTGCCCCTCTCCTGTCTGCTCTACTTAAAACACAGTTAAAATCCCCACCCACCACTAGAGGATCCCTCCCTAGCATGTGGGACTGCAGGTCTTCTAAAAGTGTGCACCGGTCATGTTTGTCATTAAAACCATACACATTTAGCACGTTAAAATCCCTCCCCATAAAGGTACAATTGGCTAAAAGAGCACGCCCACCTACCACCACCGTGCTCCCCTTCACCACCACCTGTGGGGTCTTGATTAAAATGGCAACACCGTCGTTCTTGTTAAAATTGGAGCCACTCCAAATGGAGGGCCCGTGCTGCCACGTATCCCCCCATTTCCTGTAAGAGGATAAGAAGGGTAGACCACACTCCTGTAGTAAAAACACATCAGAGTTAAACCTTTCTAAAAAGGATAAAACCGACTGTGATCTTGTTGCTGTTCTTACACTCCTCACATTTATAGTGGTGATTTTAAAAGCCATAAAAGGGGTGAGTAAAAACAGTGCTAAAAGAAGAAGCATTGAACAGTTAAAAGGGGGGTTAGTTCTCCGGGACTTTCTCTCTCTCCCTCCGGGGTAAGGGAGTTTGGAAGGGAGAGGAGGTTAAAATAGGACTTAAAAAGGAAACTTGATTGGGGGAGTTGGAGGGGAAGGTTCTGGGTTCTTCCTCCCCCTGAGAGCTCTCCCACTCCACCTTTCCCTTTTTCTCCTCACCCTGTTCGGGGTCAGAGAGCTCTTCAGCGTTTCTTTTACGTAGGGGGAGGTGTTCCTTCAGAATCTCCCCCTCCTCTCCCGTACCTTCTGACACAGTCTCCATGGTGCTTTCCGACACCGACCCTATAATATCTGACCCACTTGGGGAGCTTTCGCTGAACATCTCTCCGGAGCCGTCTTTCTCTGCCCTTTGTCCTTCAGGGGTCACATTAGTCTGGGGCAGGGGGATTGGGGTGGGGAGGGTTTTGTCCTCTCCTCCCACTTCTTCCACCACTACACCTTCCGCGCCCTCCACTACAGCCACTACCACCACCACCGGCTCCACAACTGTCTCCTCCACCACCACTACCGGCTCCACTACTGCCTCCTCCTCCACCACCACCGGCTCCTCCACTACCACCTCGGCAACTGCCGTTCCAGCCCTCTGGCGCTCGAAAGCCCGGTCCGCGGCCGCCCACTCCCTCCTTCCAGCCTTGGCCCTGTTGGCCCAGGAGGAGGGGCAGTCGCGGATGAGGTGGGACCGCTCGCCACAGAGGTTGCACGACCTTCCGTTCGTGCACTCCTCGTAGCGGTGGCCCACCTCCCGGCACTTCATGCAGACAACCTTCTGACAGGCGTCTGCAAGGTGGCCATGTTCACCACACTTACGGCACAGCTTGGGCTGGTCCTGGTAGTGAACATGGCCCCTGTGAACGACACAGATGACACAACTATCTTGGCTTAGTTATATCTTTGCTAAAACTGCTTCTCCAATAACTGCTTCTCCTTCTCCCATCACACTTGTAGTCGATGTCATGGCAACGTTGGATAGCTAACTAATTCGTAAAAACACGAAATCGGGTCCTTTCGCGCCGAATTTCGCAGGTGCAGGGCCCAAATTCATAAAACCTTAAGAAGCAATTTCTTGTTAACTGCCCTTTTTTTCTTAACTATATACTTAAGAAAGTTAAGTGTGCAATTCCTCCAAAAGGTTTTTGGACATTTTCTTGCTCCATTTCATATGTTTATACTTAAACAAAAAAATAAGACGAAATGTAATAAAAAATAAAGTTATTGGAAATGTTCTTAATTCCAAGATAGCTAAACCCTTGTTTTAAACTCAGGGTAGTGAGAGAAAAAAGCTCATGAAAGCAATTGACCATGTTTAATTCACTCACAAACTTAATCTGAAAAATTCAGTATGGATAAAGAGATATATATATATATATATATATATATACACACACATACATATGTATGGAAATAAATATCTATATGCAAAAATAGGAAATCAGGTTTTTGACTGCACTACCCCTTTAAATATTTAAATGACTTTTGGGTCAAGCATGCCACCATGTAGCCTATCAAAGAGAAGTGCATGGTGGGAACCAAATTGAGCTCCAACTGGCATAATGGTATCAATTGTGCCTAATTCTTTTACAGGTTGGAGTGCGAGGAAAAAATGTTGTTGTTCTAGGAGTGGAGAAGAAAACTGTTGCCAAGCTCCAAGAAGACAGGACAGTGTGCAAAATCTGCTCCTTGGATGACAATGTCTTCATGGCCTTTGCAGGTATATTTTAAACATAGGATAGTGCACACCAAACCACAGACGGTGTCAAGTGGTGATTGCAAATATGTAATTACCATGTCTGGTATATAAATGTCATCAACATTTGAGTACATTCAAAAAGTATTCACACCCCTTGACTTTTTCCACTGTGTGTTACAACCGGAATTTAAAATGGATTCAATTTAGATTTGGCACTGGCCTACACACAATACCCCATAATGTCAAAGTGTAATAATGTTTGGAATTTTTACAAATGAATTAAAAATTAAAAGCTGAAACGTATTCTCAATAAGTATTCAACCCCTTTGTAATGGCAAGCCTAAATAAGGTCAGGAGTAAAAATGTACATAAGTCACATGAATTGCATGGACTCTGTGCAATGTGTTTAACATGATTTTTGTATGTCTACCTCATCTCTGTGCCCCACACATAGAATTATCTGTAAGGCCTCTCAGTCAAGCAGTGAATTTCAAACACAGATTCAACCACAAAGACCAGGGAGGTTTTCCAATGCCTCGCAAAGGGCACCTATTGGTAGATGGGTAAAAACAAAAACAGACATTGAATATCCCTTTGAGCATGAAGTTATTACACTTTGGATGGTGTATCAATACACCCAGTTACTACAAATATACAGGCATCCTTCTTAACTCAGTTGCCAGAGAGGAAGGAAACCGCTCAGGGATTTCACATTGTAGTTACTTCACAATACTAACTTAATTGACAGTGAAAAGGCCACTTGTACAGAATAAAAAATATTCCACAACATGCATCCTGTTTGCAACAAGGCAGTAAAGTAATGCTGCAAAATAAATGTGGGAAAGCAGTTAACTTTTCATCCTGAATACAAAGTGTTATGTTTGGGCAACTCCAATGCATTACGGAGTGCCAATCTCCATATTTTCAAACTGTGGTGATTACATCACGTTATGAGTCACTTTACTAACCTGTACCTCAGCACATTTACTCGGGACCTGTACCCCCTGTATATAGCCTTGTTATGTAATTTACTTGTTAGTTTTTTTTCACTTTAGTTTATTTTGTAAATATTTTAACAAACAATGCAGTTCAAGAAAGAGTTAAAGGCTTGTAAGTAAGCATTTCAGCACGTGACAAATAAAATGTGATTTGATTTGATGCTTGTAATCATTAAGGAATGGGAAGTTTTTAAAAACAATGGCAAGGCCTGAAAATGGTTGTTTAGCAACGATCAACAACCAATGAAAGAGCTTGAAGTATTTAGAAAATGATTTAAAAAAATATGGATTGTGCAACATTTGGCTGTGTGGAAAGCGCTTAGACTTACACAGAAAGACTCACAGCTGTAATCGCTGCCAAAGGTGATTCTAACATGTATTGACTCAGGGGGTTGAATACTTATCTAATCATGTTGGTTTAATTTGTGTGTTTTTCTTCCTCTGACATTAGTATTTTGTGTATAGTTCACAAATTTGAATTAAACCCATTTTAATCCCACTAACATAATGTGGAAAAAGTCAAGGGGATAAAATGGCACTGTAGGCCTACTTTGAATGATACATGTAATGTTGCTGAAATTGATTTTACACCAAGTTGGTTGAGGTGTTTCATTGGTGTAACATACTTCCTCCTTATCCAATGGCCTGCAGGATTGACCGCCGATGCCAGGATCATTGTTAACAGGGCCAGGGTGGAGTGTCAGAGTCACAGGCTCACAGTAGAAGACCCTGCAACAGTAGAGTACATCACACGCTACATCTCCAGCATAAAACAGGTACCACCCACCCGCCCGGATACGTCATTTCTATATATATTTTCCGACTTTCAGCGCTACACCCAAAGCAATGGGCGAAGGCCCTTTGGCATCTCCTCCCTCATTGTGGGGTTTGATTTTGATGGAACACCCCATCTGTACCAAACAGACCCCTCAGGAACATACCATGCCTGGAAGGTAGGGGTGTTTTTCTGACCCATACATCTGAATCATTGATGAGATGCTTCAAAATATGAAAAATAAAATGTGGTTGTGTACATAGGCAAATGCTATTGGAAGATCTGCCAAGACTGTTCGGGAGTTTCTAGAGAAGAACTATAAAGAGGATATGGAGTCCGATACAGACACCATTAAGCTTGCCATCAGAGCGCTACTTGAGGTGAGGCTTACACCACTTTAGAACATTTGACGGGCGACAATGTAGTGATTGGAACACAAAGCACAGATTTTCCTCCATCAAAGTTTGCACCCTGTGTTCGCAGGTTGTCCAGTCAGGGGGAAAGAACATTGAGCTAGCCATTATGAAGCGGGATGAATCAATGAAGGTCTGTTTGAAATCGTGACATCTCAGCAAATCCAGAGGATCTCACCTGTGTAATAGTGCAACTTAATGTTCCCCTAATTATTTATTTTCCACTGTAAATAGATTCTGGTCCAAGAGGAAATCGAGGAATATGTCACGGCTATTGAAACAGAGAAACAAAAGAAACCATGAACACTTTGACCAGTCATGACAAATTTACATCATCTCATTGTTTCTCTAGCCATTTCTGGAGGGACCCCCAAGGATTGCATATTTTTGTTCTAGTCCGGCATAAAACACCCGATTTGACTAATCAGCAGACTGTTGTTTGGTTGAATCAGGTAGGCTATGGTAGTGCTGGTAGACTCCAGTGCTCAAGGTACTGGGTGTTAAGACTAAAACAAAATAATCCCACCCTGGGACTCCCAATGGAATGGATTGAGAAACACTGGTGCCCTAATGGATCACATGCAATCTTAAGATTTTACCTTATTCTTGCAATGTAAAATATCTGCATTTAAAAACTACAACATCCACCTAGTATCATTGAACAGAGAACAAGTGAATAAGCAATTTCCCATGTTTATTTGAGTTGTAACAATTGAACACTTATTTTCTCAAAATGATAGAAAACAAACCAATACATGGGAATTCAATATTTTTAGCAGACATGGTCTGTTTTAATTAAGTTAAGTATAATTATATTAAGTAATATTTACAATATCATGAAGTATTTTACCCTCACCAGTTTCACCTTCAAATTGATCCCTTGAACAGTTTAGGAAGTTTGCATGTCATCCATTTATCCGAATACAGAAAAGGATGAAAAGCACAAGCAAATTCAAAACAATGTCAAAAGCCAAAATGTACCTTAGGCTCAAAGAAAATAAAGAAAAAGCAAAGCATTTCACTTCTCATATACTTATTCAGGTGTGGGGTCCCAAGAGTCAAAATAAATTCTCATTACAAAACACTTCATGATGGCAGAGAAAAATAATGGAATGCAAAATGTTACATTTTGGTTAACTACAAAAACTAAAGTACATACACAACCAAACACTGTGGCAATTCATGCACAAGGTAACCCAAGCGTCAAACGAGGCCTGCAGGGTTAAAAAAAAATATATATATTACTAGCCTTGCCTGGTTAGACTCAAATCGCAAGCAATATATACCCAGGCTTTTGAATAAACATACATCCTTACTCACTTGACCCTCACAGCCTCCCAGTTCGCTGGGAGGGCCGGCGCTGTGCGGACCCTAGCCCTCGCCGGCCGCGGTAGCCCCCACGGAACCTCAGGAAGCGACCAGGAACCCCAAAGGTCTCAACGTTCAGCTTCCTCTCCTCTGCCCTGGTAGTGCGTCTGGGTCATTGTGTAACATGATTAGACAAGCACAGAGATTAGTCAGATCTTCATAAGCATTTTGTGACACATGAAATTGACAGCACAATAGATAGTCACTTTCAGAGCACATCTATAAAATAAACATGGTCACCTGGATTTATGGTCTGACGAGATGTTGTCAAAGAAGGATTTGGCCTTGTCATAGTAGCACTTGGGCCCAAATGGATCCCTCTCCACTGTCTTCTCACCAGTGTCTACTTCTGGTTTCGCCTTCCCTTCATCCTGTGTTTCTAGTGAGGATGCAAGCATGGATGAACAAAATCATGGTTCTGAAATGCTTGCAAATGATACCAAATAATATTTTTGCAGGATACATTTCCACCAGAGTTATAAGTCCCCTTTTTGCATTAATTTCCTCAATCAGTGATGGCCAAATCATGAGCTAATGGTTGCCTAATGCATGATCACAGTCATGGTCAAATTGCCACATTCCTGCAACTACAGTTCAAAGCATGAAGGCCCATTGGTCACGGACATGTGGTTATTTTAATGCAACCAACCTTTGATGTTCAACTTGTCCTGCATCTCCCGCTCTAGCGCTTCCTTGTCGAACTGGGCATTTGCAGAATCAAAGTCGAAGTCTGACTCAAACTTGAGGGTGCTGGGCATGGAGCTCTTCACAAGGAGCTGGCCCCGATTACGATTCCTGGGCCTACGAGCTCCTGCAGGACAAAAATGGAAAGAATAAGTCATTCATTCTAAGGTATGAAAAATTCTATAACAAAATGGTTTACTATAAAACCATCCAGAGCAAATTAGATTTGTCCCTGGCCCAAGAGCTAAAAAATAAAATAAAAGGGGGGGTCACCTTGTCTCCTCCTTGGTGGTGGCCTGTTCTCGTCATTGGCTTGGGAAGTTGTATGCCGAAGCTGTACATCGGCGCCACCTGATGGTAGAAAACTAGTTGCAAATCACATAGTCCGTTTTACAGTATGAAAGCATGTTTTTATTACATCTACAATTTAACCAGAGCAAACAAGTGAAATGACATCAGTTACATTCAAAATCAGGCATTATGCCAATGTATACTATGGGAAGTAGTGCATCTTCTACAATGCAAAAGCTGAACACACATTCAGGTCCTTTCTATTTTTCATATTCTACAATGCATTTCTTTATCCTTATTTTACAAGCATAAAGTAAATACAGAGGAGCCCCCGCCCCATATCAGCCTGAAGTAACACCAGCTCACTCCCAGTCTGCTTACTGCCTGGTCCAGAACGTCTCTGGGGCTGTGGGCTCCCTCGTGCAGCTCGCTGCATGGGCCTACTGGTCTCCCTGCGCTGCTCCTGAGACAGAGTCTGGCCTTTCTTCTGCCCAGTCTCATCTAGAGGCACAGTCTGGACAGCCTGCTCCACCATAGGACCCCTTCTCACTTGAGGGCCATGAGTTCCACCTGAGTAGAACAGGACCAAGAGGGAGGTTATATATCATCATTGGAAACAAGCACCCGATAATGGATTTTATCATTAAACTGAATAGTGTTGCAACATGAATCATCTCCATCAGTTCCCAGTCTTATTCACTGACTCACCCAAACCAAGGGCTGCAGCATACTGCTGGTTGAGCAGATAGTTTGCTGCTAGCTGGTTATACGATGGGATCCTGTAGGGACTGATTGGTCCTGGAGTTGGATTATAGGAGGACGCTGAGGTGCTGAGTGATGACTGAACCCCACCAAAACAAGGAAAGAATACAGCAAATGTATAAATAATTTACTCGAAACACTGATATTATGGCCGGGCTCATGGCATAGCCCTTGATCATGACGCAATTACATTACACATAAGTCATTGGACGAAGACGTTTTCTGTAGGGGGAGTTTTGTTAACTAAGATCCCCGATGCTCAATCTGAACATTAACGTGTCGCTTGCGGTACAGTAGTGGAAGCAGAAGGACTTTAGCTTTCATTACACAACACCGAGAAATACTTAAAACTAAAAACGTTTAAATTGATAAACACCCAAGGGCTAGTGTTCCCAAATTGCCATATCTCCATATTACAGCGTTTGTTTACCGA
Organism: Oncorhynchus tshawytscha; assembly: GCF_018296145.1. NCBI lineage: Eukaryota > Metazoa > Chordata > Actinopteri > Salmoniformes > Salmonidae > Oncorhynchus > Oncorhynchus tshawytscha. Next base: position 26,171,565 of record NC_056450.1, on the reverse strand, counting down.
AAACAGCGACTACCTTTGCTAATTAGCGTGTTCCAAACACCTTTTGTAAGCCAACTCTGGAAATGTGGTGGAAGTGTAGTTTTGTTGGATGGAGGCACCCATAGCTGTATCGATCTGTGCGAAACGGCTACAGTAAGTGTATCTTTAGTATTTGAATGACGTTTTCCCTTGATGAAATGGCCATATGTTTCAAAAGCAGTATCGCAAGCGATGATTGGCGTTTCTTAACGCTAAAACACAGCGTCAGTACTGTAGTTCACACTAGGCAGTCTTGGGCGAAGCTAATGGTTGAGAAGGCAGAATGTCGCTTAGAGTGAGAGGGAGGCATAGCCTGCCTACCTGCACAATGGCAGTGTCCTGGGGCAGGCCATGGTGGGATTTTGGAGGCTCACACAATGAGATGTCTTTGATATCACTTCCTCTGAATATGATGTACTCATAGACGTCGTCTTTGGGGGGGGTTGGCCTGTCTGTGGGTCGGCCCTCTGATCCAAATGACTTCACTGCATATGAACAAGAAAACAATCATGGAAGGTCATTGACAGGCCAAAGCAGATGTTTTTACTATGGAATCCATTGACATCTGTACACACAAACTACCCGGTAAAATACAACAGTAGGCCTAAGTGACCATTTTGAAACTTTACTTTAACATCCCACTGCTCGCATTGTCTGTGTTTGAAGTATGGGCTCCATCATCTATTTGTAATGCCACATGTGATCAGAATCACTTATTTTAGGAGCAAACAGGTCTTCTTTGACTACAACCGCTGTCTGAGAGTGGATATACTCTCTTTGGCCGCTCGCATAATTTACCTTTTGTCAACACCACTGTCGAATTCACGGTATCGATGGTGTATAAAATGCCCTCATACCGATTTAGAGCTTTGGAAATCAAGCCGATTTTACTGCCGATATAAGGAGTCCCGACGCTCATAGTGGCTGGTGAACTAATGGAAACAAGTAATCGTCAAGTAGCCTAATCTCTGCGTTGTATTTTAAATGTGATTCACATGACAGCAAGGTAATATGCGGCTCATTAGAGGGAATTTATGGACCATCACTCCAAGGTGAGCCATGGGCCACGCCTTCTCATTTACAAGTGCACCTGTGCCTCAAGGGGTCATGGTTGGATTGCATTTGCTGAAGAGTTATAAAAGTTAATTGGAACTTAATCAACTATACTCTATATGTAAAAGTTATTGATGGCATATATGCATATTGGCTAAGTGTCGTTGCAAATATGCCAAGTTCATGCAATTTCGTTCTATAATATTTATTGTAGCCCATAAACTAATTTACAATATGACCGAAACCAAGAAATATATGATAATTGTATAGGCCTATAATGTTTTTATTCAACTTTATTAAAATTACATTTAGCCTACACATTCTCTCTCGAGCGCATAATTGAGGCAATAGCACCAGCATACCAAGTGAAAGTTAAAATATCACATGTACATCAATCTCTAACGTATGAATAGGCTACCGTTACATGTCCGCAATAAAACAAAGTCAATGACAGATGCTATTGTCCTGCATATGTGTCAGTGTTTGTCAGTGGGCACGAAGCTGGTTGTCCAGTTCTGACAGTCGGCAGCAAGCGCTCGACCAGCGCCCTCGTGCGGGCGGTGACAGCAGCTGTAGGACAGACCGCCTGAAAAACAACGCAGCCATTTTGAGTCGAGAATAAAAGCTCAAAGAAAGCCACTGCATTTCCTCTATAATGATTCAAAATAGTAACAAAACTCGGTAACATAATCGATGTGTGGTTCGTTTCCATTTGGCAACGCTAGCCGCACAACTACCAAATGCAACCCTGTCTGTACTGTCGTCCCATTTTTTTTCGCCCGTGCTATATCGCATCCTGCTGCGATTCCTTAAATGTAATTTATAACAATTCATCCCAAACTGTAAATCTAACAATAACCAATCAGAGCACCCTGGAATCCGATGTGAGTGACGGAGTATCCAATCGGTGCATGCGTCTCACGAGCGAGTAAAGATGGCGGCGGGCTCCGATTTACTGGATGATGTTTTCTTCAACACAGAGGTGGACGAGAAAGTAGTTAGTGATCTAGTCGGGTCTTTGGAGTCTGAGCTCACGGGATCGGGTCGTGGAAAGTCTTCAGTTAGGGTCCAGGCTGCAGCAAATCACATTGACAACTCAGCTGTAGGTCGCAATTCCAATGTCCAGGACAGCGAAATGGGACTTTCACAAGAGCTTGCTAAACCAGGTAAAATAGATTACTGGTTAACGTTAGCCTATTCTGGTCACGTTGTTTTTCTGTTTTTGTCTCTTTTAGCCACACAATTTGACAACTTGCTTATACAGCTATCCATGTTCAATTGATAGATATTCCCATCCCTCATCTGTTTCCTATTTTGTAGGGACTGGCGTGCCAGGGGGGGTCATTAATAGTAGGAGGTCCCAGGGTTCAACCATGTATGCTGCGGTCGGGACAACGGCGGTGGGATCGAGCATGACAGCCGGGCACAGTCCGAGCAAGACTGGGGCAGTCAGTGGTGTGATAACGGAGGTTCCCGATCACGGTGTTGGGATCAGAAAAACTGGGGCGGCTGGTGTACAAACTTTAAATGGAAGGAGCGTTGTGATAAACTCTCATAATTCAGGAAGTGTTGCCGCTTTGGTGAGCTCGGCAAGCAGCACAGTGCCCGCCGTCGCGGTTGTCAACAACGGACCGAGCTCCGTAGTCAAAGGAAACGTAGTCTTACCCTCAACTTCCAGCACAGTCATTCAAACACCTCTTATGCACAATGCTGTCACTTCAACTGTGATATCGTCTCAGCTGTCTGTTCTAAACAGTGTGCCCACTGTCACGCTCGTGAGGCCGCCTATGCAACCCCTCGGAACAGTCACCGCGCAGAGCGGGAGTAATAATACGGTTCTGATACGATCTGTCAACGTTGCCCACCCTGCAAGTTCAGAAGCGCAAATCAACACATTGGAGTCTCCAAAAACGACCACACAAACGACTTCAGAAGTGACCGGGCCCAGTGTTGTAGGTAAAAGCCTGGTTTTACAAAATGTGAGGACCTCCATCCCATCGACTATTGCAGCCTGTTCTGGTGGGATAAAGGCGATCGCGCCACAGGTGTTCTCCCCGAGACTTCCGCAACCCCAACAAAATGCTTCAAACATCCAAAACATTCAGCTCCCTCCAGGTAACTTTCATTCTCAGGTGTTTTGACGTAGTAGTAGCCAGTTAGGGAGAAGTCAGCATTAGTGGGTCATTTCTTTGAGGGTACTGTATCTGTACTATAATTTTGCAGCCCAGTCCCAACACATGTTATTTGTTTTCTGCTGAGTGTATTCTGTGCATGAAAACATGGTTTTGGTGAGTGTGACGTCGTTGTGGTGTTTGTGTGTGATCAGGTTTCTCAGATGGAGAGACCAGATGAAACATGCTGTACATAGGAAACATATAACCTGTCATTCTGTCAACTATAATTCAACAATCTAGCTTTTCATGTTAAAGTTCATATTTACTGGTAGTGTTTTGAAATATTATAACCATTCACGTAAATAGTTATAATATTTATGAAAATCTGATTTATATCCACTGTTTGGATAGTGGGACAGGGACTTTTTCAGCTATTAAAATGCACAAAATAAACTTTTTAATCAAATTTAAATGTAAATTCACTCATTGGTTATTCTAAAATACATTGAAATATATTCTTTTAGTTGTTCCTAACATCTGTAAATCGATTCTAGACGCTATTTAGCACATAAACAGCATAGGATGATGATGGATAGAATTAGCGGGAAATAGCAAGAGTAGGAAAGGAAAGAAATGACAGTGACATAGAAAAGAGGCACAATTTTTGAAAGGGACAGCATTTTTTTTGGGGGGGGTAAAGCTGTGATGTCTCTGTTAGATTTTTCACCAAGCGCTTGGAGTGTTCCCAAATACATTTTCCAAGGGCATTGAGAGGGTCTAGTCGAAGGTTGTCTTTAACTTAAATTTTTTTTAATACAGATGGTGTGTTTTCTATAAGCCTCTACAAAGTATAATTGTTGATTTCACAAGTGCCAGGTGCAGTGGGCCACTGTGTTCTTAATGAGAAAATAGTGTCCCACTTCATCTACTAAAGTGTCCCACTAGCATTGAAAGACTCTTCATCAAAAGTAGGGCTCTGGTTTTGTTTTAGGGGATGTAGCATCCACTGAATAATAAATAACTTGTGTTATCATTAAAATGTAGATAAGACATTCATTAATTTAAATAAACATTGCTTGAGTAGGGCTACACTGATGTTGACTGTCTACATGGCAATCTACCAAAAAGTGTCCCACTAAAGCTGACTTCACCCTATGTCAGTTAGCCACAGTCGAGAGAGGCTACAATGTATTTTGCGGGCAGGGTAAAACAGAAACTTTGTTGCAAACTTGTAGTTAACATTTGAGATGTCATATCAGCTACAGTTGCCATCGCTGCTGCACCTTTGGTTTGTTTATTAGACAAAACTCCTTGTGCGGGTGTGTTTTGCTGTCAGTTGTTTATGCTCCATGAGCACATTGACCTGTGGGAACGTTCTATTGATTCTGTCTACTTGTGTCGTCTGTAAAATCACACACAGGCTACCCTGGCACACATACAATGGACTGATTTGATCAATAGGCACGCTGACACCATAGCACATCATGTAATGTACTTGCATGCATGTGGCACATTTTCTGTGGGAGTTGCACGTCTCACAGGTTCTGGCTAACAATGCTAGCTCTAGTTAAACTCTCCACTGAGAGCTGAATGTTTTTTGTTGTTTTTGTGACAATAAAAAAGGTACTTTTCTGCCAAGAGTGGCCAACGCTGTATTTTCTAACCAAACAAAGTGTTTCCATAGTTATTATTAAGATATGTAACGTTATTTGTATTTAGCAAGTAAGTGTCTGTCTGTCGATCTATATCCCCTGTTTGACTTCTTACCCCTGACCCCTCCATGCCCTGTGTAGGCATGGTGCTGGTACGCAGTGAAAGTGGGCAGCTTCTGATGATCCACCAGCAGACCCTGGCCCAGATGCAATCCCAGTCCCAGAGTGCCATGACCCCACGGGCAGCCACCCCCACCAGCACTCCCCCTGTCCAGATCACTTCTGTACAGGTGCACACACACACTAATCATCTCTTACCTACAGTGATGGAGAGATCAGTGTGAACCCCTGAACCCTTGTCCTCTCCTCTGTCCTGCAGGCTCCAGGGACACCCATGATGTCCCGTCAGGTGACCCCCACCACCACCATCACTAAGCAGGGCTCCACGACCCAGACCACCGTCCAGGCCACCACCACCCTCCAGAGGCCTCCTGTACTACAACAGGTAGGTACACAACTCATCCCCCTCTTCAATTCTCTTCAATCTCCCCCTTAGTCTCATTTCATACCCTGCTTCCTCTTTCCCACCTCCTATAGAACACCATTATGCTGGGTGGAGCGGCCGCCACCTCAGGTCAGGCTCCAGTGCAGCCTTGCTCGGCAGCAGTCACCCAGAGAGCAGGGACCCCTGGGACACCAGGCGCCCCCACGGTCGTTTCTACCATGGTGCGACAACACTCATCTCCCTCCTTCGGACATTTATCTACTCCTAAATAGTCATGCAGTAGTCCTAACTTGTGTATATGTGTGTTTAGGAGATCCTGGAGAATGTGAAGAAGTGTAAGAACTTCCTGTCCACGCTGATCAAACTGGCATCCAGCGGGAAGCAGTCGTCTGAGACCACAGCCAACGTCAAGGAGTTAGTCAAGAGCCTGCTGGTACACCTTTCTGTCTGTTTGGCCATCTGTCTGGCCATATGTGTCTGTCTCTTGCACTCACTCTCTATTTTTCTCACTTTATCTTTCTATGTTGTCTGTTTTTCTACCACCACAGGAGAGTAAGATCGAAGCGGAGGACTTCACCAGTCGGTTATACCGGGAGCTCAACTCCTCTCCTCAGCCATATCTCGTGCCTTTCCTCAAGGTGAGACGGATGGCTTTTCCCTTCTCTAATGTAGCTAGCTATACACCCAAATAAATACAAGTGGCCAGCGATGCAATATACTGTAGATGAGAGAATGATTTGTGCTCTTCCTCCCCATCTCCAGAGGAGTCTTCCTGCACTGCGTCAAATGACCCCAGACTCGGCAGCCTTCATCCAGCAGAGCCAGCTGCCTCACACTGGCGCCCAGCCTGCCGCCCCCTCCAAGGCCTTGACTGCTGCGGTGCTGGGGGGCATGTCCACGGCACAGAACTCCCGTCTCAACAGTAGTAGCCCTGGGGCCAAGGGGACCATGCACCAGTCTCCTGTTATCAGCCTGGCCCAGACACCTCATAGCAAGCCTGGCCTGGTATACTATATCCTAACGATACTCCACTCAGTGTTTCCTCTGTTGTATGGGTAGAGTGCCTTGTTGTTTTAATGTAATGGGAAGTCTATATGACTGTATGTTATGTTGAGGGATGACCCCAAGTGTATCGCCTGGTTACACGTCCACCATAGTTGCTGGAAACATGCTGGAAAGGACTATGTGAAAAGGAAATACCCGAGCCTGCACAGTAAGGTTCAGGTCTGCACTCTTTCTTTCTCTCTGGCCTCTCTCGCTTTCCCTCTCTGTTTTCTCTCTCTGGTCTCACTCTCTCTCTCTGGTCTCACTCTCTCTGGTCTCACTCTCTATGGCCTCTCTCTGTCTCTCTCTGTCTCTCTCTGCCTCTCTCTGTCTCTGTGTGTGTAGATGGTGCCTCAGCAGCAGGGGGCAATGGGGAGGCCTCAGGTGACTCTGGCCCAGTCACCCATGGTTACGCTCCGAGGCCAGCCCCACAGTCACATCATCATGGGGCAGCCGCAGGTGGTCAGACAGCTTCCGACAGGTGTGTGTGTTTTGTATTTTCTGTGTCCTTTCTTATCCCATTACAATCTTAGCCCTGTCGAAGCCGGGGGGTGGGGGGAGTATTCAGAAATGTGAAAAGTATTCAGATCCCTCGACTTTCTCCACATTCTGTTATGTTAGTCTTTTTCAGAAGTATTCAGACTGTTTACTCAGTACTTTGACGCACCTTTGCCAGCGATTACAGCCTCGAGTCTTCTTGGGTATGACACTACAAGCTTATTGGAGGAGTTTCTCCCATTCTTCTCTGCCATTCCTTTCAAGCTCTGTTAGGTTGGATGGGGAACGTCGCTGCACAGCTATTTTTAGGTCTCTCCAGAGATGTTCGATCAGGTTCAAGTCTAGTCTCCGGCTAGGCCACTCACTTTTATTGAGGAGATGGTTGTCCTTCTGGTTCTTCCATCTCCACAGAGGAACTCTGGAGCTCTGTCAGAGTGACCATCGGGTTCTTGGTCACCTCCCTGACCAAGGCCCTTCTCCCCTGATTGCTCAGTTTGGCCAGGCGTCCAACTCTAGGAAGAGTCTTGGTGGTTCCAAACTTCTTCCATTTAAGAATGATGGAGGCCACTGTGTTCTTGGTGACCTTCAGTTCAGCAGAAATGTTTTGGTACTCTTCCCCATATCTGTGCCTCGACATAATCCTGTCTCGGAGCTCTATGGACAATTCCTTCGACCTCATGGCTTGGTTTTTGCTTTGTCATTACGGGGGATATTGTGTACAAATTGATGAGGAAAACAATTAATTGAATCCATTTTAGAATAAGGCTCTAACGTAACAAAATGTGGAAAAAGTCCAGGGGTCTGAATATTTCAGAATGCTCTGTATACTTCCATTCATTTTTTCAACTGGTACGAGGGACCTTCAGATGTGTCTTGTGAGGCAATGCTAATTAGATTTCCGCTGGGGCGCAGACATCGACTCTATCTGCATTTTGCCTGTGTGTTTGATGCATGCGTTTGTGTACTTGTCATAGATGAACATTCTAATAGAAATATAATTTATACAAAAGATAAAATATACTATGGGCCTAATAGTACTTTGTATTACCTGATTAATTGTATTATTTAATGCTTTGATACCATCACTGTAGAATGTGATGCGACACCTGTGCAGGATTGGATCTTTCCTGTGTGAGGTATTTTTCCCACTGGGCTGTGAGGCTCTGGGACAAAGACACAGTGTGAACAATGCCAGTTAGCAGTGTCCATGATCGAAGGCGACAGACAGAAAGAAGTGTACTGGTTCTGTCTGTGGCCAGCTGCTATTAGCTAGTGGAGACGGCAGTAATATGATAAGTGCTGCTGCTGTGGGTGTGTATGTGTGTCCAGTGTCCTCCTGGCTTGCCTTGCTGGCTTCACTGACCGAGGACTACATTGAAACACTTCCCCTTGTGACATATGTATATAACTGCATGCTATATTGATCAAGTGTATTGATGGATGGGATTTTGAGGGACCCTTGGAAAGCTCTCCATCTGTGAAATGTGTTCTTCCGCCATCTCTCTTCCTCTTGACGTCCGCTTCTCTTTTCTGCTCACAACAACTCTACCAAGAAAAAGTGAATAATTTATTACTGAGTTATGATATACAATGTGAAAGGGTTAGGAGGTTAAATAAAAAATATAGTGTCTCTGTTATGTAACTGCCCCCTCACTTTCTCTCGCTCTCTCTCCGTCTCTTCCCTCTCTCTCAGTTCCTGTAGTGAAGCAGGCTCTAGCACCAGGAGCCAAGGTAACAATGGGGCCCCAGTCTATGCTCTCTGTAGTACTGAAGAACAGGCAGAAGGAGGCAGGCGGAGGAACCTTCAAGTAAACACATACACACACACACACACACACACTCGTAGACATGCATGTACAAATCAGATGATTTTGGAATTCTTCAAGTGAAAATGAGGCCTTATAAACAGTTTCTCTCCCTCCATTCAGGGATGATGATGATATAAATGACGTGGCCTCTATGGCTGGAGTCAACCTATCAGAGGAGAGTGCCCGCATTCTGGCAACCAACTCTGAGCTGGTCGGCATGGTGACTCGCTCTTGTAAAGACGAGGCCTTCCTCTACACCTCCTCACTAACCCAGAGAGTACATGAGATAGGTGAGACACACACACACATACACACACACACACATTCTGTACCTAAAATCTATGACATCTCCTGTCTTGTGTTGTAACAGGTGGGAGGTTAGGGGTGACTGACCTGGGGCCGGAGGTGATCAGCTACGTGTCCCATGCAACACAGCATCGGCTGCAGAACCTGCTGGAGAAATTGACGGTGGTGGCGCAGCAGAAAAGCATCACCTTCAAGGTGAATGAACACAGCTTCTGTGGGTGTTTGTGTGGAAGAGGTTCACTAGTAAAGTTATTTCATGAGCTATTCAAGTTGTGTATATATATTTAGTCAAAACCAGTTTATTTGGTATTTGATCTTCACTGGTGCTCATTGCAACAGTTTTGCAAAAAGTGCTGAAATAATTTGATGATGCCAGTGATAATATCTGATTGAACCATTTTACCCTTGTAATTCATTATTTATCTTTCCCCTCTCCCTCCATCTCTCTCTCGCTCTCCTTCAGGAGGATGATAAGTGTGAACAGGTGAGTGACGTGCGAGCACAGCTGAAGTTCTTTGAGCAGCTGGATCAGATGGAGAAACAGAGGAAGGAGGAGCAGGAGAGAGAGATCCTGATGAAGGCAGCTAAGGTAACTAACTCTCCACCAGAGGCAGTAATGTATAGCTGTTTATGCCATCTAGTGGTCATATACTGTAAGTGCTAGTAGTGTTGATACTGAATACTGTGCCTCTTTCTTCCCCCAGTCTCGATCACGACAAGAGGACCCAGAGCAGCTTCGGCTTAAACAGAAGGCTAAAGAGGTAAGAGTACAGGCTGGTGTAGCTGTAAACATGGTGTGTGTAACATGTTGTATGTGAATGAATTGTAGTGTTTCTCATACTCTTTGTGTGTCAATATGTTCATTTATAGTGGGTGCCGGTATGTGTGGTCATGTGTCTGTCTTCAGGCAAAGTAGTCTTGTGTTGTAATGCCTGTTCCCTCTCTCTCGTGTGTGTGTGGTCTAGATGCAGCAGCAGGAACTGAATCAGATCAGGCAGAAGGAGGCCAACATGACGGCCCTGGCAGCCATCGGCCCCAGGAAGAAAAGGAAAATGAACTCCCCTGTCAGCGGAACCGGGGCTGAGGTAGAGTACCATAACCAAACATAGACTTGTACTCTGGGCTAGATCATTGACTCCTGATCAATTACATTCATTTATAAAGCCCTTCTTACATCAGCTGATGTCATAAAGTGCTGTACAGAAACCCAAACCAGGCTATGAGGGGTGGCCAGTCCTCTTCTGGCTGTACCGGGTGGAGATTATAACAGAACATGGCCAAAATGTTCAAATGTTCATAGATGACCAGCAGGGTCAAATAATAATAATCACAGTGGTTGTATAGGGTGCAACAAGTCAGCACCTCGGGAGTAAATGCTGACTCTAGAGAGTTTAAAACGGCAGGTCTGGGATAAGGTAGCACGTCTGGTGAACAGGTCAGGGTTCCATAGCCACAGGCAGAACAGTTGAAACTGGAGTAGCAGCACGACCAGGTGGACTGGGGACAGCAAGGAGTCATCAGGCCAGGTAATCATGAGGCATGATCCTCGGGCTCAGGGAGAGAGAGGGGCAGAGCGAGAGAATATATACTTAAATTCACACTGGACACCGGATAAGGCAGGAGAAATACTCCAGATATAACAGACTGTCTCTAGCCCCCCCCGACACAAACTATTGCAGCATAAATACTGGAGGCTGAGACAGTATCCTAATGGATATTAACAAAGAAAATAATGCTTTTAGATGATAGCACCTTATCATACACATATTTTTGAAGATCAAATGGACTTTATTTCCTCTATCTTCTCCCACCTCTCTCTCCCCTTTTTCCTCCTCTTTCTCTTCAGGACTTGTGCTCTGGTCCCTCTCCGTCAGGTGGGTACAGTAGCGGAGGCTCCAGGCCTCAGCGCCAGCGCATCACCCGGGTTAACCTCAGGGACCTGCTCTTCTGTCTGGAAAATGAAAGGGAGACCAGCCGCTCACACCTGCTCTATAAAGGCCTCCTCAAATAACACAGGGAGACCGGACATGCCCAATAAAGCTTTTCTAAGGGACAAGAAATGAATGAGACTAACCAAGTTACTCACCTCCCTAACAGACAGAGACCAGCCACTCCCTATAGCACCTCCCCTAGAGACTAGAACAACCAATAGCACCTCCCTCAAAGGGCAAGATAGACCAGCTACCCTTGATGGTACCGTCTCTTCTTCTGTGCTCTCCTAGAATCATTACCTCCTAGACTAGAGGAGAGACCAATGACACCTGGAAAATGAATCATCAGCTGAACCCTACACTCCCTCCTCAAGAGAGACCATGCTGTTGCAGCTGTGAAACAATGAGTTGTTGGGACTGACCTATCAGACTAGCTCTTCTGGCCTTCTTCATGATTGCCTGATCCCTCCTGATGACCCAGTTGGACATGACTTCAACAAGGTCACCAGGAGAGATCTGCCAATAAAGTTGGAAGTCCCACCTAGTTGACCACATTAAAATGGTGGATGCCCCCAATGGCGCTGCCTATGCTAATACGGCCTTTTGTCCACTAGAGGCCTCAATCATTCTCCATGTTAGAGACCTGCTACTGGCAACCAGGTCCCCTCCCATACACTCCCCTAGAGGGGAAATGCTCTTATTTGTGAGGTCTCCTTTTGGTCTGGAAATATCCTCATGTTTTGCAGTAGGGACATGCATTAGCTTTTCCATCCTTTAACCTCATGCAATATATGATTAGACGTTCTTTAGAAAGATCCCCAGCTAGGGGACTTTTTAACACGTTTAACCAACAAATGTATAAACCTGCAGGAGTAATGTCAAATACCTGACGATACAGAGACTGTGCATTTTGTTGAGGAGACGTTTTATTTTTCCTATTTTCTAGTCATTCATTCTAGTGCTCTTTTACTGACTGAGGATCATTTTAATTTGACTGGTATTACTCTTCCATCGAGCTGCCTTGCAGCCATAATAAGCCATATTAATCATACATCTCTAACTCTCCACCTCTGATGCCAGAACTTCTTCTCAATCAGTCAATTTTCCGCAGAGATTTTAGACTTGTTTGATTTCTGCTTTAGCATATCTTCCCAGGTGCTTGTGTGTTGGACTTTGTTTTTAATCACTTATAATGATTATTTATTTTGTCAGCATGTCTGTTGATAACATTGTGTACATGTATATGCATACATGAAAACACGCACACATCCTATGGAAGCAGTCGGTAAATTGTAGGTTTTTATCAGTAGACCGTGTGAAGAAATTGATATACAATATATATATATTTTTTTTTTTCAGAGGAGTAATGTAAAACAATTTACATTAATTAATTGATGCAACAATGAAAAGTGAGACTGATGCAAAGTTGGCAATAGATAGCGTTTATGATTGAAGGGAGGCCATTGCTAGCTGCCATGGTGATGTGGGATGGAATGCAGAATATGGTATATAGAATGCACCCCCGAACGATCCGTTTTTTAATCAAGCAGTCGGTCAGAAGCATACACCCACTTTATGTATATTCTTTATATTTCTTAGCGCACATACTAATTGGTTGGTTGTTAAGCTTTTGGATGGTATTGATGAAACCTTTCAGACTGTACATATTTTTCAATACCGTAGCCCCTAGCAGCTGTTACGCATCTGTCCCATCAGAGAACTGTTTTTAGTGAAAAACCTGAAGCAGATTACTTCTTATTAATATCTTGTACATTTTGCACAGACACTTGTTAATATGTAAATATTCTAAGTGAAAGAATGTTTTTTAATTGCAATTGTTTTATAGATGATTGAGAGAGAATGCTCTCCTTCATTAAAAAAATGAAAAATAGTACAACAACCTATCGGTGGATCTTGCCAATGCCTGTGTTTTATAGTTTGTCTTATACAGTGGTTATCAACTTTATTAGCCCAAAGACAGATGGGCTCAAATGATGTAGCTATGATGAATGTTTACATTTTAATTAATATAGTTCATGAGTTAAAGTGCATAATTCTTCCACAGGAGGGCACTATTTCGTCACAATCTCTATGTCCCTCAAACAGAGCGAGGCAGCATCAGGCAGAAAACCAAATTAATTTGCTTTGTGTCTTTGGGAGTGAGACCGATCTCACCTGTATCTATGTGGACGTGATCCAAGTCAATGCCGCCAAAGTCACACACGTGTGAATGGAGTTCACAAAGTGAACATCTCAGGGGGAGTATTTTAAGATGCTACAATGTTTCAAAGTTGAATGCCCAGGGATATGACAGTGGTAAGTTCCTGGGGTGATTTCTCCCAATTCCACCCCTGCATATGGCTCTATCAGTACAGCAGCCTTTGGTGCATACCGTCAGTTTCCCAACCCTCCCCTTAGCTCAGCAACAGATATGAGTTGAGAATGCCAGACTGATAAGAGATTTTATGAGCAACACTAGCTAGCCAAACAGCACCAGGAGTCATGTCTCTGGCTGTGCTCTGGCTCCAGTGACTTTGAGAATGCAGGCTGTTGATCTTTACGTACACACCACTGGGTTACTACAGACACTCAGACACACACAGTTGGGCAGCTCATTGAGGGCTCACAGTAAAGCGTACAGAGTCATGTCCCTGTTTCAGATAGTGTGGATATTAGGCTTATGGAGTTTGTTTCTGTTCACTCTGCAGACACAGTAGATTCCTGTGGATCCCTGTGTCTTCACCCAGTCTATATCCCATACTTGGGAAGCATCGCAAGTCTACCCAAATACTTAGTTGAAGTTGGAAATTTACATACACCTTAGTCAAATACATTTCAACTCAGTTTTAAACAATTCCTGACATTTAATCAGAGTACAAAAATCCCTGTTTTAGGTCAGTTAGGATCACCACTTTATTTTAAGAATGTGAAATGTCAGAATAATATTAGAGAGAATGATTTATATCAGCTTTTATTTCTTTCATCTCATTCCCAGTGGGTCAGAAGTTTACATACACTTGATTAGTATTTAGTAGCATTGCCTTTAAATTGTTTAACTTGGGTCAAACGTTTCGGGGAGCCTTCCACAAGCTTCCCACAATAAGTTGGGTGAATTTTGTCCCATTCCTCCTGACAGAGCTGGTGTAACTGAGTCAGGTTTGCAGACCTCCTTGATCATACACGCTTTTTCAGTTCTGCCCACACATTTTCTATGGGATTGAGGTCAAGGCTTTGTGATGGCCACTCCAATACTTTGACTTTGTTGTCCTTAAGCCATTTTTCATCAACTTTGGATGTATGCTTGGGGTCATTGTTCTCTTGGAAGACCCATTTGCGACCAAGCTTTGACTTCCTGACTGATGTCTTGAGATGTTGCTTCAATATATCCACAATTTTCCATCCTCATGATGCCGTCTATTTTGTGAAGTGCACCAGTCCCTCCTGCAGCAAAGCACCCCCACAACATGATGCTGCCACCCCCGTGCTTCACAGTTGGGATGGTTTTCTTCGGCTTGCAAGCCTCCCCCTTTTTCCTCGAAACATAACGATTGTCATTATGGCCAAACAGTTCTATTTTTGTTTCATCAGACCAGAGGACATTTCTCCAAAAAGTACGATCTTTGTCCCCATGTGCAGTTGCAAACCGTAGTCTGGCTTTTTTATGGTGGTTTTGGAGCAGTGGCTTCTTCCTTGCTGAGCGGCCTTTCAGGTTATGTCGATATAGGACTTGTTTTACTGTGGAAATAGATACTTTTTTACCTGTTTCCTCCAGCATCTTCACAAGGTCCTTTGCTGTTGTTCTGGGATTGATTTGCACTTTTCGCACCAAAGGACGTTCATCTCTAGGAGACAGAACACGTCTCCTTCCTGAGCGGTATGACGGCTGCGTGGTCCCATGGTGTTTACACTTGCGTACTATTGTTTGTACAGATGAACGTGGTACCTTCAGGAATTTGGAAATTGCTCCCAAGGAAGAACCAGACTTGTGGAGGTCTACAATTTTTTTCTGGGGTCTTGGCTGATTTCTTTTGATTTTCCCATGATGTCAAGTAAAGATGCACTGAGTTTGAAGGTAGGCCTTGAAATACATCCACAGGTACACCTCCAATTGACTCAAATGATGTCAGGAGTGTGCTTCTACACCTGCATTGCTTGCTGTTTGGGGTTTTAGGCTGGGTTTCTGTACAGCACTTTGAGATATCAGCTGATGTACGAAGGGCTATATAAATACATTTGATTTGATTTGATTTGAATTAGCCTATCAGAAGCTTCTAAAGCCATGACATCATTTTCTGGGATTTTCCAAGCTGTTTAAAGACGCAGTCAACTTAGTGTATGTAAACTTCTGACCCACTGGAATTGTGATACAGTGAATTATAAATTAAATGATCTGTAAACAATTGTTGGAAAAATGACTTGTGTCATGCACAAAGTAGATGTCCTAACCGACTTGCCAAAACTATAGTTTGTTAACAAGACATTTGTGGATTGGTTGAAAAACTAGTTTTAATGACTCCAACCTAAGTGTATGTAAACTTCCGACTTCAACTGTAGATGTTCATCATTTCTGAGTAATCTTACATATTGCCTTGCACATATCTAATTTAATTGGCAGAAATATGTTAGCAGGTGGAATCACCAAGGAGCCAAATCCCTCTGAGCAGTGGGGCTGAGAGAGAGAGACAGTAGTTTGTTTGGATAGATCCCTACTGATGACTTTCATCCACTGAGTGGTTTTTTATCAGTGGGAGAGGATTAGACAGCGAAACTCTTTAGTAAACAGAGTATTTTTTGGATCTCAGTCGGAGTCTCAATTTACTGTTGAGAGTTAGAATACACAAGGTGCAATTTCGAAACTTGGTTACAGCAGTTTTGCTCGTGTTATATCACTCACTGACAGTCACTCAATTAGCTCATGACCGTTAAAATATTTTTGATTGGGAAATTAGTTAGTCTAGCCAGATTTTTAGACTTGTAGTAATCATGCCAGAATTACCAACCGGGCATGCAGGGCAAGTGCCCAGAGGCCCTGACCTCCAGGGGGCCCCAATGATTTTGTTAGTCAATCTCACTCAGATATAATATTAATAACCTACCATAAGACATGGCAAAATGTGTGGAATTGCTGGAAATTTGCTGTCAAATTCATTTGTTTACATAATACTTTTTCTGCAAACAGATCCCTCAGCATGTATTATACTGAACAAAAATATAGACTCAACATGTAAAGGGCTGGTTCCATGTTTCATGAACTGAAATAAAAGATCACAGAAATGTTCCAGATGCACAAAAACGTATCTCCAATTTTGTGCACAAATGTGTGTGCAAATTTGTTAGTGAGCATTTCTACTTTGCCAAGATAATCCATTCACCTGACAGGTGTGGCATATCAAGAAGCTTGCATGCTTAAACAGCATGATCATTACACAGGTGTGTCTTGTGCTGGAGACAACAAAAGGCCACTCTAAAATGTTCAGTTTTGTCACACAACAGAATGCCACAAATGTCTGAAGTTTTGGGGGAGCATGCAATTGGTATGCTGAATGCAGGAATGTCCAACAGAGTTGTTGCCAGAGAATTACATGTTAATTTCTCGACCATAAGCCACCTCCAATGTTTATAGAATTTGGCAGTACGTCCAACCGGCCTCATAACTGCAGACCACATGTAACCACGCCAGCCCAGGAACTTCACATCTGGCTTCTTCACCTGTAGGATTGTCTGAGACCAGCCACCTGGACAGCTGATGAAATTGTGGGTTTGCACAACCAAAAAAGTTATCCAGAAACCGTTTCAGAAAAGAACTTCTGTATGCTCGTTGTCCTCACCAGGGTCTTGACCTGACTGCAGTTTGGCGTTGTAACCGACTTCAATGGACAAATACTCACCTTCAATGGCCACTGGCACGCTGGAGAAATGTGCTCTTCATGGATGAATCCTGTTTTCAACTGTACCTGGCAGATGGCGTTGTGTGGGTGAGCAGTTTGCTGATATCAATGATGTAAACAGAGTGCCCAATGGTGGCAGTGGGTTATGGTATGGGCAATTATAAGCTACCGACAATGAAAACAATTGCATTTTATCGATGGCAATTTGAATCCACAGAGATATCGTGATGAGATCCTGAGGTCCACTGTCATGCCATTCATCTGCCGGCATCACCTTCCAACAGGACAACGACTACAAGCACACAGCCAAGACGATGCAGGAGTGGCTCCGGGACAAGTCTCTGAATGTCCTTGAGTGGCCCAACCAGAGCCCGGACCTGAACCTGATCGAACATCTCTGGGAGACCTGAAAATAGCTGTGCAGCAATGCTCCCCGTCCAACCTGACAGAGCTTGAGAGGATCCGCAGAGAAGAATGGGAGAAACTCCTCAAATAAAGGTGTGCCAAGCTTGTAGTGTCACACCCAAGGAGACTCGATATTGTAATCATTGCCACAGGTGTCTCAACAAAGTACTGAGTAAAGGGTCTGAATACTTATGTAAATGTGACATTTCTGTTTTTTTATTTTTATAAATTAGCAAACATTTCTAAAAACCTGTTTTTGCTTTGTCATTATAGGATATTGTGTGTAGATTGATGAGGAAAAATTGAATGAATACATTTTTGAATAAGGCTGTAACGTAACAAAATGTGGAAAAAGTCAAGGGGCCTGAATACTTTCCCAAGGCACTGTACTGATAACATTATTTTGCATGACCTGCATTCTCTTTTTTTGTTGTTGCTTTTTTGATAGCCCACTATATCAAGCAGAGCAGGCAGTCAAAATAACACTGAATCAAAGTTGGGACAAGCTGTTTCTTAACTTTTATGTTAAAATATCTCATGTAAACTATCAATCCCCTTTCCCTCAAGAACGCTCTACCATATAGCCAGTTATGCAGGGTTAAACAAATCTGTGGAGACCATTTTGACATCAATGCTAAAAAAAATGACATATACATTTAAAATGAGATGCTACAAGGACAAAACTATTGATGCTGCAATGATGGAAATATCTCAAAAACCAAGAGAGGAATTACTAAAAACTCAACCAAAGAAGAAAAACAACACAACCATCTTTTGAACTAAGCACACCAAGGGTTTGAAGAATTTGTAAAAATTGTATTTATCTGTTATTTTACCAGGTAAATTGACTGAGAACACATTCTCATTTGCAGCAACAACCTGGGGAATAGTTACAGGGGAGAGGAGGGGGATGAATGAGCCAATTGTAAAATGGGATTATTAGGTGATGATATGTGGGCAAGATTAGGAATTTAGCCAGGACACTGGGGTAAACACCCCTACTCTTACAATAAGTGCCATGGGATCTTTAATGACCTCAGAGAGTCAGGACACCCATTTAACATCCCATCAGAAAGATGGCACCCTACACACTGCCCTGGGAATTGGAATAGTTTTAGACCAGAGGAAAGAGTGCCTCCTACTGGCCCTCCAACACCACTTGCTGCAGCATCTGGTCTCCCATCCAGGGACTGACCAAGACCAACCCTGCTTAGCTTCAGAAGCAAGCCAGCAGTGGTATGCAGGGTGGTATGCTGCTGGCTTGGATACCACCCAAAATGAAAGCAATCCTGAAAAAGCACTGGCATATTCTGCAATCAGAAAATAATCGCACACTTCTTCAAGGAACCCCCACTGGTGGTCTATAAGTGTGTTCGCAATCCTGGAAATAGCTTGGTGAGATCTGACATGCCCCCTGAGCCCACTCAGACACTAGACACCGATCCCAAATGGGAACTACAAATGTGGCTCATGCGCACAGTGCAATAGCACTATAAAAACGTCTTTCTTCAGACACCCACATACAGGTCGAAAGATCCCTGTTAGGGGTATCATCTCATGCAAGACCAAGTAATCTATCTCATCACCTGTTCATGTGGAAAAGCCTACGTAGGACAAACGAAAAGACAATTAAAACAATGCATAGCTGAACACCGCAACTCAATCAGGTGTAAGAACATTGACTATCCAGTAGCAGCTCACTTTGTTAAAGCTAACCATCCCATCTCCTCCCTCAAATACACAGGCATTGAGCATGTTGCTCTACCAAGGAGAGGAGGTAACATGGAGATCCTACTAATACAAAGGGAGGCTTACTGGATATCCTATCTAAAAACATTGACCCCTAGTGGTCTGAATATTGACTTTGACCTCAGGCCCTTATGAACAAATTTTTCCTTTATGAACAAGTCTAATAAATGTATATATTCTTTCTATAGCTCAGTAGCGTACACCTAATATGTTCCCCCTGTTTGATGATACTCATTATACATTAATTATACATTAAGGTTGAACCAAAAGATTACATGTAAATATGAAACGAAATATGAAAAATATATTTAATATGCCATACACTATTTTTTAACAGTTTCACAAATTAATTGTAATTAACTTAATCATTATGATCCACCCTTCACTATTGTCATTGGTTGCACTAATTACACTGTTTGTCTACATAACCTGGTTCAAGTATTCATGACATTACCCTGAGGAAGGCACAGTGATGCCAAATGTTGGTAAATACCCATTAGGTTGCTGGGAGTTCATACATGGAGTGTGCGACTTTCTTTATTTTGATAGTTTATTGTTTATTCGTTGGTAGTCAGCACCTCCACACAAACAATTTTTCTGGGTGTGCGCCAGCTCATGCATAAAAATATCTAGTGTTACAATATAAAAATGTCAATTTGGTCGCCATTTTTTAAATCATTTTTGCAGAAATCAGGTCTCCAGAAAGGGATTAATCTATGGACACACCAAGATAAGTTACACTTGTTTTAGATTCAATATCCTTACCTGCACAGTTTACCTTTGTCTTGTCAACTCTAAGCAATTTACGTTTTGTTCCAGACAAAATTGATTCAGTTTTTCCTAAATGTATCGACAATTTGTTGTCAGTCAACCAATCTCTACAAAATGCAAAACTTACTAAGGGTCTCCTCTATGTAAACTGTATCCTTCCCTGATACCAGTATGGCTGAATCATCAGCATAAAGCAGGAGTTTGAACTTTATTGTATCTGGCATATATAAAATAAGCGAGGCCCTGCGGTACTCCACAGGATATTTATTTGGCCTCTGACAAAACATCATCAACATTACATACTTGTGTTCTGTTGGTCATATAAGACCTAAACCAATTCACTGCTACATGTCACCAATTGAGCATGTTTGGGATGCTCAGTATTGACAGTGTGTTCCAGTTCCCACCAATATCCAGCAATGTTGCACAGCCACAAGCAACAGCCTGATCAACTCTATGCAAAGGAGATGTGTCATGTTGCATGAGGAAAATAGTGGTCACACCAGATACAGACTGTTTTTATGATGCACGCCCCTACTTTTTTTTAAAGCTATCTGTGACCAACAGATACATATCTGTATTCCCAGTCATGTGAAATCCATAGATTAGGGCTTAATGAATTTATTTAAATTGACTGATTACCTCATATGAACTATAACCCAGTACAATCATTGAAATTGTTGCATTTTTATTTTTGTTCAGTGTAAATTGTAGTTTTCCCTGTGCTCAGTTAATGTGCAGCGGCTAATTATATAGCTAATAGACTATGTGTTTGTAGATAGACTGAGGTGAATGAACCCTGGCTACGGCTCTGCACACACAAGCACAAATGTACAAACACATGTGGACCACCCTCACACACACACATCCTGCCGTGCCACACAGACCAATAAACACACTTTAAATATTTAAAATAAACGTTATATGGTTTTGAAATCAGTCAGACAACTCCTGCAACTTTACACAGTTTTACATCTCACTCAGGGGGGAAAAAACTGTTCTGGCAATAAGTCATCAAGGGATTTTTATTCTTGGTGTCCTTTTATTAAGACAGTTGCACTGCAATAAATACATATGTCTTGATAATTAATTGCTCAACATGAGCTGCCATTAGAGAAATAACAACATCAATCGTGTCATCATCGGAGCCTTCCCCTGCTGCTGAATGCTAAGAATGCAAAGTCGCTCTGCTTGCAGGTATGTTCATTCTCAGAAAACAAGAGAGAGAGAAAGAGAGAATATCTAGGAGGAGTGGAAGTCCCTTAGGGCCCAGAAACAACCTCTTCGTGCCTCCTCCACACATAATTGAACAAATTAGCCATGAACAGCTGTTAGCTGTTAAAATGACCCGCTTTCATTTTATCGCCGTGGACAAGAGGTCTGATAGCATCTGCACACCACAGCTGTCAGGCATTCTGACTAGCTCGCCCATTCCTACTTTCAATATATCATGCCAAACATAATTACCTCGACATCTCTTTTTATGGATTCGACAAATCGCCAGGCACACCAAGCATGCCAAGTGTCCATTAATTACAGCCGCAGTATTCCGGGAAAAAAATAACCTGCAATGTAAAGCTTATTATTAGGACCTCATGTTCATTCGTATGATGCTTGTCTGAGAGGACACAGAGAGAGGAGAATAGTCCAGCATGTTAACTGTGAATAGGCACGATGCTAGGCCATGGCCTCTACACATGGTTTCCAACATGGCCGTTGTTTTCTTCTTGATTATGTTGGGATTTTTAACAGCAACAGCAATCACTCACATTTCTGACGGGTACAAAACCTTGTAATGGACATAGGCCTGTGAACTTATGCCATTCTCTAGGCCTTTCATTATGGGTAAACCCACAGGTAGGCCTACCAAGGACTGGTTTATTTGAGACTGAAGTGATTTTGTTCAATGAGGGTATGTGTGCAAAAACACTGCAATGCCGTTTGATTGGTCAGTACACAGACCACCTACAGTTCCCTTACTCATAGAGATTTAGTTACTTTTGCTGGATATTGGAAACTTTCTTTCTGATTGCCCTCAAATTGTCGTCTTGAAGGTTTAGAAAATATACATATATATATATATATATATATATATATATATATATATATATATTCACCTTTTACTGCAGTGGGATAAATCAGGGTCACGCAGAGTGTTTCTTGGTAGTCTTAAACAATCTACTTTGAAACAAAAGTATACACCTCACACACATGGTTATGAGCTGGAAAAAAAACCTAACCCACAATTTCTGCAGCCCTGTGGTAATCCAATTACATTAGAAAAAAATACCCATCGTAATACTTGTTACAGTTTAAGCTAGAGATATGTGTTTTTTGTTATGCAGGGCTGCATCTCAATCTACCGCATCCGCCAATATTGCCCTTCCACATCTGCTGTTTTGTCAAACCACGAGACATCCCGAAAATCGGGCTTCTAAAGAAAACATCGGAAATATTTGGCCCACAAACTATAATGAACAAAAATAAACACAACATGCAACAATTTCCACGATTTTACTGCGTTACAGTTCATATAAGGAAATCAGTCAATTGAAATACATTCATTAGGCCCTAATCTATTGATTTCACATGACCGGGCAGGAAGGCCCACCCACTTGGGAGCCAGGCCCACCCACTTGGGAGCCAGGCCCAGTCAATCAGAATGAGTTTTTCCCTACAAAAGGACTTTATAACAGACAGAAATACTCCTCAGTTGCATCAGCTGTCAGGGTGGCTGACCTCAAATGATCCAGCAGGTGAAGAAGCCAGATTTTGAGGTCCTGGACTGGCGTGCTTACACGTGGTCTGCGGTTGTGAGGCCGGTTGGACGTATAGCCAAATTCTCTAAAATGACGTTGGAGGCAGCTTATGGTCGAGAAATGAACAAACAATTCTCTGGCAACTACTCTAGTGGACATTCTTGCAGTCAGCATGCCAGTTGCATGCTCCCTCAAAATTGAGAACTCTGTGGCACTGTGTTGCGTGACAAAACTGCACATTTTAGAGTGGCCTTTTAATTGCCCCCTGCACAACGGGCACCTGTGTAATGATCATGCTATTCAATCAGCTTCTTGATAAGCCACACCTGTCAGGTGGATGGATTATCTTGGCAAAGGAGAAATGCTCACTAACAGGGACTATCATTTGTTTTTCAACAGGACAATGACCCAACACACATCCAGGCTGGGTAAGGGCTATTTGATCAAAAAGGAAAGTGATGGAGTGCTGCATCAGATGACCTGGCCTCCACAATCACCTGACCTCAACCCAATTGAGATGGTTTGGGATGAGTTGGACTGCAGAACGAAGGAAAAACAGGCAAAAAGTGCTCAGCATATGCGGGAACTCCTTCAAGACTGTATGGGAAAGTATTCCAGGTGAAGCTGGTTGAGAGAATGCCAAGAGTGTGCAAAGCTGTTATCAAGGCAAAGGGTGGCTACTTTGAAGAATCTGAAATATATTTAGATTTGTTTATCATTTTTTTGGTTACTACATGATTCCATATGTGTTATTTCATAATTGTAATGTCTTCACTATTATTCTACAATGTCGAAAACAGTAAAAATAAAGAAGAACTCTGGAATGAGTAGGTGTGTCCAAATGTTTTTTTTTACTGTCTGTAGTAAAAGGCTTAGACTTCAGATTGTCATTCTATCCTCATGGTTGTTATTCCATCCACTGATTTTGGGCTTCAAGTAATCTCTGTAAACGGAATCTGAAATGTTTGTTTTTGACAATGTGTTTCTTCAGCCAGATATTTATCCACAAACGACTAGCCTATACTATTTTCAACATGGACACATACAGGTAACTGCCAAAATAAAGGAAACACTTGAGTAAATGAGGGATGTAAAGTATATTGAAAGCAGGTGCTTCCACACAGCTATGGTTCCTGAGTTAATTAAGCAATTGCCATCCCATCATGCTTAAGGTTGTGTGTAAAAATGCCCAGTTGCCCATGATTTTGACTACCATAGCTAGATGAAGAGATCTCAGTGACTTTGAAAAAAGGTTCTCAAAGGAGCATAGGGGGTTTAAAGGGTGTGTGTGTGTGCATGTGCGTGTGTGTCTGTCAGTCACTAAATCTCGACCCAGTTGAACACTTAAGGGAGATTCTGGATGCATTTATACAGTATAAACCTGCCACAGACTAGCAATATTTCTAACTTCTGTTTGCCAATTATTCAGAACATTAGTAAGACAGAGAAAATCCCAGATCCTTTAGAGATGCCTTGTAGAGAGACTGTAAACCTGACTGGGTCCAACCTAATCTCATCACCTCTCTTCTAAACAAAACAACAAAAAAGATGAAAGAGCATGAGAAACAGAGAAAGGATAAAGAGACACAATTAGATTTCCAACACAATAAAACAATAAGAAAACTTCTCACCACTGACCTTTCTGTCAACCTGCTCGCTTATTAGTTTCTCTCATTTGTTGTTGATTTAAACAAACCCAAAATCGTAATATTTTTGTAGCAGTATTTCAACCTTGAGTCATAATACACAAAGGCAATACTTGTGTTTCACCAATATCTCATCAATCAAGCATGTCAGTACATGTGTACATCACTCAATTCTAGGTTGGTTTGTGGCATTTATTTGAAGTCTGTTTAACAGAAGGAAAATACTGTTTATTTTCCCATGAAGTTTGTTGGTAATAAAAAACGAAATGGTTGCACAAATCTAAATGTAAAATATTAACTTCTTTGTTTGTATAATAACACCATGTGGATGATTTATGTAAATATTAGCTTTTTGTGATAAATAAGTATCTACTAAATATGAGAAAGACAAGGATGAAACTAATGTAATGTATCGATCAGTGCACACACACACACACACACACACACACACACACACACACACACACACACACACACACACACACACACACACACACACACACACACACACACACACACACACACACACACACACACACACACACACACACACACACACAAACTGTACAGACACACACATTGTCAAATGGATCACACTACAGTTGGCCATGCATGCAACAAGCTGCCATGTGTCAATGTGCAGCGGTTAGGACAGAGTCAGGCACAGGACACAGAACTGAGTAAAATACGTACTTTACTTGAAAAGAAACAACAAAATATTTCCACGCAAGGAAAACACACCAGCTCACAGAAGACTTGAACACTAAACAAAGAACAAACACACACAAAACCATGTGGGAACTAGAGGGTTAAATAGGGAATAAATTATAACATAATGGGAACCAGGTGTGTACAATCAAGACAAAACAAATGGAAAAAGAAACGTAGATCGGTAGCAGCTAGAAAGCCGGTGACGACGACCACCGAACACCGCCCGAACAAGGAGAGGCAGCAACTTCAGCGGACGTCGTGACAGCACCCCCCCTTGACGCGCGGATACAGCCGCGCGCCGACACCGGCCTCGGGGACGACCCGGAGGACGAGGCGCAGGGCGATCCGGGTGGAGACGGTGAAATTCCTACAGTAAGGAAATGTCCAGGATGTCCTCCACCAGCACCCAACATCTCTCCTCCGGATCGTACCCCTCCCACTCCACGAGGTACTGAAGGCCCCTCGCCCGATGCCTTGAGTTCATGATGGCTCGCACAGTATACGCCGGGGCCCCATCGATGTCCAGAGGGGGCGGAGGAACCTCCCACACCTCAGACTGCTGGAGCGGACCAGCCACCACCGGCCTGAGGAGAGACACATGGAACGAGGGGTTAATACAGTAATCAGGGGGAAGCTGTAACCTATACCATACCTTGTTCAGTCTCCTCAGGACTTTAAATGGCCCCACAAACTGCAGACCCAGCTTCCAGCAGGGCAGGTGAAGGGGAAGGTTTCGGGTCGAGAGCCAGACCCGGTCCCCCGGTGCATACACCGGGGCCTCACTACGGTGGCGGTCGGCGCTCGCCTTCTGTCGCCTGATGGCCCGTTACAGGCGCACATGGGAAGCATCCCATGTCTCATCCGAGCGCCGAAACCATTCATCCACCGCAGGTGCCTCGATCTGGCTCTGATGCCACGGTGCCCAGGACCGGCTGATATCCTAGTACACACTGAAATGGAGACGGGATAGTGGAGGAGTGGCGGAGGGAGTAGAAACCTAGCCACATCCTGGTAAACTCTCTCCACCTGCCCATTACTCTCGGGGTGAAACGTTCCATGAACGCCCTCCAGACCCTTGATGTGAACATGGGGACCCCGATCAGACACTATTTCCACAGACACCACATAGTACCGGAAGACATGTGTAAAGAGGGCCTCCACAGTCTGTAGGGCCGTAGGGAGATCGGGGAAAGGAAGGAGACGGCAGGACTTAGAAAACCAATCCACAACGACCAGAATCGTGGTGTTTCCTTGTGATGGAGGAAGATCCGCCACGAAATCCACCGATAGGTGTGACCACGGCCGTTGTGGAACGGGTAGGGTTTGTAATTTCCCTCTGGGCAGGTGTCTAGGTGTCTTGCACTGGGCGCACACCGAGCAGGAGGAAACATAAACCCTCATGTCCTTAGCTAAAGTGGGCCACCAGTAATTCCCACTAAGACCGCGCACTGTCCGACCAATGCCAGGATGACCAGAGGAGGGTGACGTGTGAGCCCAACAGGTCAATCGATCACGGACATCAGACGGAACGTACAGACGCTCAACTGGACACTGGGTGGGAGTGGGCTCCGCACGTAACACCCGCTCGATGTCCCACAACACCAGGCAAGAAGCCGGAAGTATGGGAGTGGGATCGGTGGACCACTCCTCTGTGTCATACATCCGGGACAGTGCGTCTGCCTGGTCTATAAGACATGGTGAAAACAAAACGGGTCAAAAACATGGGCCCACCTTGCCTGGTGAGGGTTCATTCTCCTCGCCTCCCGGATGTACTCCAGATTGCGGTGGTCAGTCCAAATGAGAAAAGGGTGTTTAGCCCCCTCAAGCCAATGCCTCCACGCCTTCAGAGCCCTGACAACAGCCAACAGCTCCCGGTCCCCCACATCATAATTTCGCACCGCCGGACTGAGCTTCTTCGAAAAGAAAGCACAGGGGCGGAGCTTTGGTGGCGTACCAGAGCACTGAGACAGCACAGCTCCTATCCCAGCCTCGGACGCATCCACCTCTACTATAAATGCCAAAGAGGGATCAGGATGAGCCAGCACGGGAGCCGAGGTAAACAGAGCCTTCAGGTGACCAAAAGCCCTGTCCGCCCCAGCTGACCACTGCAGTCACACCGGTCCCCATTCAGCAAGGAGGTAATGGGAGCTGCTAACTGACCAAAGCCCCGGAATAACCTCAGGTAGGTCATTCTCCATCTCCACCCCTGACGCGGACAGGCGATACCCTACGAAGGAGAAGGACTGATGGAAGAACAGACATTTCTCAGCTTTGACGTACAGGTCATGCTCCAACAATCGACCAAGCACCCTGTGCACCAGGGACACATGCTCGGCGCGTGTAGCGGAGTATATTAGAATGTCATCTATATACACCACTACACCCTGCCCGTGCAGGTCCCTGAAAATCTCATCTACAAAGGATTGGAAGACTGATGGAGCATTCATAAACCCGTACGGCATGACGAGGTACTCATGTACAATCAAGACAAAACAAATGGAAAAAGAAACGTAGATCGGTGGCAGCTAGAAAGCCGGTGACGACGACCGCCGAACGCCGCCCGAGCAAGGAGAGGCACCAACTTCGGCAGAAGTCGACATAACGTTTCAGAATATTTTCAAGACTCATTTAACTGATCTTTGTTCCATTCCTTCTCATACTGTACATTAAAATAGGCAGAACAAATGACAAGTCCAGTGGAATCTAGCGTGGTTGTTCTATTAGGAAAATTGCCCTTCAGTGGTGAGACTGATGAAGAGAAATAATGAAAGGTCTCAGTGAGAATCATAAAGCACTCTAGTGTACAGTAGGTAATGAGTTAGGATGTGGTAAGGATAGGCTGCTGGCTGCAGCAGCTAGTGTTTTGACGTTGTGTGACTGGCTGAGGGATAAATAAAACTTCTGTGAATAGCTGTGGAGACTAATGTGATTTGGATGCTGCTGGGAGTGGAATGTAAATCAAATTTTGGACAGTAGAATGGACCCAGCACCCCACCCTCCTCCATCTCCATCCCTCAGCCTCCTTAATGTGGTCATCTCCCAGCCGGGAGGCTATCTACCCTAGGGCATTGTCCTGACGATCAGGGAGAGGACACATTATCCTGTCTATCCTATCATCCCACAGCCAGAGGTCCACAGCTCTAGGTACTTCTCAAAATGGCCTGCATCATATACATTACCCAAATGTCATTGATCATCAAATTGTCCAGCCAACTGTCATTTTGAGGAGGTGCAAATAGATTGAAAATATCTTGTTATGTGATAAGAGAGCGATCTGAAGTTGTGTGATTGTTTTTCTCCGCACCATTTGAGGTGTTTGACTGTTTGAACCCTCTCCTCTCTCTGCCTTGAGAGCAGAAGTTTTTACCCAGAGTGCATCACTCCCAGGAGGAAATGCGGAGTTCATGATGCGGCCAACAGGTAATTTGCATATAGCCCACCACCACGGTTACGAGTAAATTAACGCATATGTAAGACAGTAAAGCCAATGTGATCACAGCGTTTGTTTTGTACCTATTACCCAGAGTGACATGTCTACCTCTGAGCAAACACATTACTGTGAGACCACAGAGCACAGATCCCCACTGGCTTTCCCAGTCTCCACAGAGGCCACAGGAACACCACTAACACACCCATCAGATGCATAACAGTTATCTAGTTATCAGATTCGTCCCTCTCCTGTACTCTCCTCTCTTCATATAGTTCTAAGGCTATCAGGCTTGAAATGAGAATCACAGAGGGAGAATATGGACGGATGTGGATAGATGTAATGGATGGATGGAGTGGACGTGTTAAGACAGAGCCCCCTTGAAGGCAAACTCATATATGACCATATGCTTCAGAGCCAATTCTCTCTCTCACTCTCTCCCTCTCTCTCCCTCTCTCTCTCGCTCTCCCTCTCTCTCCCGCTCTCTCTCTCTCTCTCTCGCTCGTTCTCCCTCTCTCTCCCTCCCTCATATTCCTCACCACTCTCTGTCACTACAGTATATGTGCAGAGAGTTTGTGTACGAAGTCTTTGCAAAGTTAACATTGTATTGAGGTGGTGGGTGAGCGATAGATAATTACAGTAATTTGCATCATCATGGTGTGTTCTGATTTACAAAACAAACACCTCTGATTACAAGTGATAGATGTTGTGGCAAACAGTGTTTTCTTGCTGGTGATCACTCAGCATGCTCTTCACAGTGATTTGTGTGCACAGTTGGGTTGGTGTATTTTTTACATCCTGGGTTCTAACACTGTCTTTCATTCCTTGTTTTCAGGAGCAAGGGTCTAAATGTAAGACTTCAGCTTCTCTGAAGAAAAAAACATGTTTGTTTGTTGTGTCCTTTAACGGCTAACGTCTTATTCATGTAAACGTGTGAATAGACTAATTCTGAGCTGTGACAATGACTTTGGTTCAGTCAAAAACATTTATAACGGGGGCAATATGTGAGAAGGTGATTTCAAAATAATCTGATAGAGGCATGGGGTTTCCTGCTGCCCTTTCTTGACAACTACATCTCTTCTTGTGTGATATATTTAGCAGCATCGTCTATATTCCCTCTGAAGTGTTGTGGTATGGTCTTATTTTACTAAACAGTACTGTATTAGTATTTTTGTAATTATTAGGGATGCCCATTGCCAAGGCAGCAGCTACTCTTTCTGGGGTCCAGCAACATTAAGGCAGTTAAATACAATTTTAAATATTACATGACCTTACATTTCATAACACTTTTCACAACACATTGTGTTCCCTCAGGCCACTACTCTACTATCACATATCTACAATACAACATCTATGTGTACGTGTGTGTAGAGTGTGTGTCGTATCATGTGTATCTGTGTCTGTGTCTGTGCCTGTGTGTGTGTGTGTGTGTGTGTGTGTGTGTGTGTGTGTGTGTGTGTGTGTGTGTGTGTGTGTGTGTGTGTGTGTGTGTGTGTGTGTGTGTGTGTGTGTGTATCTCTTCACAGTCCCCGCTGTTCCATAAAGAGTGTATTTTTATCTGTTTTTAAATCTGATTCTAGTGCTTGCATCAGTTACCTGATGTGGAACAGAGTTCAATGTAGGCATGGCTCTATGAAGTACTGTGCACCTTCCATAGTCTGTTCTTGACTTGGAGATTGTGATGAGACCTCTTGTGACATGTCTTGTGGGACATGCATGTGTGTCTGAGCTGTGTGCTAGTAGTTTAAACAGACACCTCGGTGCATTCAGCACGTCTACACTTCTCACAACCCAGTATGTCATTAAAGCTCAAGTGGATGAGGAGATAGGTAAGAACATGGTCGGGCTCCATAGGTCAATATGACCCTCTCTGGTAAGAACATGGTCAGTCTTCATAGGTCAATATGACCCTCTCTGGTAGGAACATGAACAGTCGGGCTCCATAGGTCAATATGACCCTCTCTGGTAAGAACATGGTTGGGCTCCATAGGTCAATATGACCCTCTCTGGTAAGAACATGGTCGGGCTCCATAGGTCAATATGACCCTCTCTGGTAAGAACATGGTCGGGCTCCATAGGTCAATATGACCCTCTCTGGTAAGAACATGGTCGGGCTCCATAGGTCAATATGACCCTCTCTGGTAAGAACATGGTCGGGCTCCATAGGTCAATATGACCCTCTCTGGTAAGAACATGGTCGGGCTACATAGGTCAATATGACCCTCTCTGGTAAGAACATGTCAATATGACCCTCTCTGGTAAGAACATGAACAGTCAATATGCCCTCCTGGTAAGGTCAATATGACCCTCTCTGGTAAGAACATGGTAAGAATATGACCCTCTCTGGTAAGAACATGGTCGGGCTCCATAGGTCAATATGACCCTCTCTGGTAAGAACATGAACAGTCGGGCTCCATAGGTCAATATGACCCTCTCTGGTAAGAACATGAACAGTCGGGCTCCATAGGTCAATATGACCCTCTCTGGTAAGAACATGAACAGTCGGGCTCCATAGGTCAATATGACCCTCTCTGGTAAGAAAATGAACAGTCGGGCTCCATAGGTCAATATGACCCTCTCTGGTAAGAACATGATCGGGCTCCATAGGTCAATATGACCCTCTCTGGTAAGAACATGATCGGGCTCCATAGGTCAATATGACCCTCTCTGGTAAGAACATGGTCGGGCTCCATAGGTCAATATGACCCTCTCTAGTAAGAACATGGTCTGGGCTCCAAGAATATGACCCTCTCTGGTAAGAACATGATCGGGCTCCATAGGTCAATATGACCCTCTCTGTAAGAACATGATCGGGCTCCATAGGTCAATATGACCCTCTCTGGTAAGAACAGTCGGGCTCCATAGGTCAATATGACCCTCTCTGGTAAGAACATGGTTGGGCTCCATAGGTCAATATGACCCTCTATGGTAAGAACATGATCAGGCTCCATAGGTCAATATGACACTCTCTGGTAAGAACATGGTCAGTCTCCATAGGTCAATATGACACTCTCTGGTAAGAACATGGTCAGTCTCCATAGGTCAATATGACTCTCTCTGGTAAGAACATGGTCGGGCTCCATAGGTCAATATGACCCTCTCTGGTAAGATCATGGTCGGGCTCCATAGGTCAATATGACCCTCTCTGGTAAGAACATTTTCGGGCTCCATAGGTCAATATGACCCTCTCTGGTAAGAACATGGTCGGGCTCCATAGGTCAATATGACCCTCTCTGGTAAGAACATGGTCGGGCTCCATAGGTCAATATGACCCTCTCTGGTAAGAACATGATCGGGCTCCATAGGTCAATATGACCCTCTCTACATGGTCGGGCTCCATAGGTCAATATGACCCTCTCTGGTAAGAACATGGTCGGGCTCCATAGGTCAATATGACCCTCTCTGGTAAGAACATGATCGGGCTCCATAGGTCAATATGACCCTCTCTGGTAAGAACATGATCGGGCTCCATAGGTCAATATGACCCTCTCTAGTAAGAACATGGTCGGGCTCCATAGGTCAATATGACCCTCTCTGGTAAGAACATGGTCGGGCTCCATAGGTCAATATGACCCTCTCTGGTAAGAACATGAACAGTCGGGCTCCATAGGTCAATATGACCCTCTCTGGTAAGAACATGATCGGGCTCCATAGGTCAATATGACCCTCTCTGGTAAGAACATGGTCAGGCTCCATAGGTCAATATGACCTCTCTGGTAAGAACATGGTCGGGCTCCATAGGTCAATATGACCCTCTCTGGTAAGAACATGATCGGGCTCCATAGGTCAATATGACCCTCTCTGGTAAGAACATGATCGGGCTCCATAGGTCAATATGACCCTCTCTGGTAAGAACATGGTCGGGCTCCAAGAACACCCTCTCTAGTAAGAACATGGTCGGGCTCCATAGGTCAATATGACCCTCTCTGGTAAGAACATGGTCGGGCTCCATAGGTCAATATGACCCTCTCTGGTAAGAACATGATCGGGCTCCATAGGTCAATAAGACCCTCTCTGGTAAGAATAGGAACAGTCGGGCTCCATAGGTCAATATGACCCTCTCTGGGATGAATATGAACAGTCGGGCTCCATAGGTCAATATGACCCTCTCTGGTAAGAACATGGTCAGTCTTCATAGGTCAATATGACCCTCTCTGGTAAGAACATGGTCGGGCTCCATAGGTCAATATGACCCTCTCTGGTAAGAACATGAACAGTCGGGCTCCATAGGTCAATATGACCCTCTCTGGTAAGAACAGGAACAGTCGGGCTCCATAGGTCAATATGACCCTCTCTGGGATGAATATGAACAGTCGGGCTCCATAGGTCAATATGACCCTCTCTGGTAAGAACATGGTCGGGCTCCATAGGTCAATATGACCCTCTCTGGTAAGAACATGGTCGGGCTCGGTCAATATGACCCTCTCTGGTAAGAACATGGTCGGGCTCATAGGTCAATATGACCCTCTCTGGTAAGAACATGGTCGGGCTCCATAGGTCAATATGACCCTCTCTGGTAAGAACATGGTCGGGCTACATAG
Organism: Oncorhynchus tshawytscha; assembly: GCF_018296145.1. Taxonomy (NCBI): domain Eukaryota; kingdom Metazoa; phylum Chordata; class Actinopteri; order Salmoniformes; family Salmonidae; genus Oncorhynchus; species Oncorhynchus tshawytscha. The sequence goes on along the minus strand of NC_056450.1, from coordinate 26,138,739 downwards.
GTCAATATGACCCTCTCTGGTAAGAACATGGTCGGGCTACATAGGTCAATATGACCCTCTCTGGTAAGAACATGGTCGGGCTCCATAGGTCAATATGACCCTCTCTGGTAAGAACATGGTCGGGCTACATAGGTCAATATGACCCTCTCTGGTAAGAACATGGTCGGGCTCCATAGGTCAATATGACCCTCTCTGGTAAGAACATGAACAGTCGGGCTCCATAGGTCAATATGACCCTCTCTGGTAAGAACATGAACAGTCGGGCTCCATAGGTCAATATGACCCTCTCTGGTAAGAACATGAACAGTCGGGCTCCATAGGTCAATATGACCCTCTCTGGTAAGAACATGGTCGGGCTCCATAGGTCAATATGACCCTCTCTGGTAAGAACATGAACAGTCGGGCTCCATAGGTCAATATGACCCTCTCTGGTAGGAACATGAACAGTCGGGCTCCATAGGTCAATATGACCCTCTCTGGTAAGAACATGGTCGGGCTCCAATATGACCCTCTCTGGTAAGAACATGTTCAATATGACCCTCTCTGGTAAGAACATGTTCGGGCTCCATAGGTCAATATGACCCTCTCTGGTAAGAACATGTTCGGCTCCATAGGTCAATATGACCCTCTCTGGTAAGAACATGTTCGGGCTCCATAGGTCAATATGACCCTCTCTGGTAAGAACATGTCGGGCTCCATAGGTCAATATGACCCTCTCTGGTAAGAACATGTTCGGGCTCCATAGGTCAATATGACCCTCTCTGGTAAGAACATGGTCGGGCTCCATAGGTCAATATGACCCTCTCTGGTAAGAACATGGAATAGGTCAATATGACCCTCTCTGGTAAGAACATGTTCGGGCTCCATAGGTCAATATGACCCTCTCTGGTAAGAACATGGTCGGGCTCCATAGGTCAATATGACCCTCTCTGGTAAGAACATGGTCGGGCTCCATAGGTCAATATGACCCTCTCTGGTAAGAACATGGTCGGGCTCCATAGGTCAATATGACCCTCTCTGGTAAGAACATGGTCGGGCTCCATAGGTCAATATGACCCTCTCTGGTAAGAACATGGTCGGGCTCCATAGGTCAATATGACCCTCTCTGGTAAGAACATGGTCGGGCTCCATAGGTCAATATGACCCTCTCTGGTAAGAACATGGTCGGGCTCCATAGGTCAATATGACCCTCTCTGGTAAGAACATGGTCGGGCTCCATAGGTCAATATGACCCTCTCTGGTAAGAACATGAACAGTCGGGCTCCATAGGTCAATATGACCCTCTCTGGTAAGAACATGGTCGGGCTCCATAGGTCAATATGACCCTCTCTGGTAAGAACATGAACAGTCGGGCTCCATAGGTCAATATGACCCTCTCTGGTAAGAACATGGTCGGGCTCCATAGGTCAATATGACCCTCTCTGGTAAGAACATGTTCGGGCTCCATAGGTCAATATGACCCTCTCTGGTAAGAACATGGTCGGGCTCCATAGGTCAATATGACCCTCTCTGGTAAGAACATGCTCTCCATAGGGCCCCATAAATATGACCCTCTCTGGTAAGAACATGGTCAGTCTCCATAGGTCAATATGACCCTCTCTGGTAAGAACATGGTCGGGCTCCATAGGTCAATATGACCCTCTCTGGTAAGAACATGCTCGGGCTCCATAGGTCAATATGACCCTCTCTAGTAAGAACATGGTCGGGCTCCATAGGTCAATATGACCCTCTCTGGTAAGAACATGGTCGGGACCCTCCAGTAAGGTCAATATGACCCTCTCTGGTAAGAACATGGTCGGGCTCCATAGGTCAATATGACCCTCTCTGGTAAGAACATGAACAGTCGGGCTCCATAGGTCAATATGACCCTCTCTGGTAAGAACATGGTCAGTCTCCATAGGTCAATATGACCCTCTCTGGTAAGAACATGCTCGGGCTCCATAGGTCAATATGACCCTCTCTGGTAAGAACATGGTCAGTCTCCATAGGTCAATATGACCCGCTCTGGTAAGAACATGGTCGGGCTCCATAGGTCAATATGACCCTCTCTGGTAAGAACATGCTCGGGCTCCATAGGTCAATATGACCCTCTCTAGTAAGAACATGGTCGGGCTCCATAGGTCAATATGACCCTCTCTGGTAAGAACATGTTCGGGCTCCATAGGTCAATATGACCCGCTCTGGTAAGAACATGGAACAGTCGGGCTCCATAGGTCAATATGACCCTCTTTGGTAAGAACAGGAACAGTCGGGCTCCATAGGTCAATATGACCCTCTCTGGGAAGAACATGATCGGGCTCCATAGGTCAATATGACCCTCTCTGGTAAGAACATGGAACAGTCGGGCTCCATAGGTCAATATGACCCTCTCTGGGAAGAACATGATTGGGCTCCATAGGTCAATATGACCCTCTCTGGTAAGAACATGAACAGTCGGGCTCCATAGGTCAATATGACCCTCTCTGGTAAGAACATGGTCGGGCTCTATAGGTCAAAATGACCCTCTCTGGAAAGAACATGATCGGGCTGCATAGGTCAATATGACACTCTCTGGTAAGAACATGGTCGGGCTCCATAGGTCAATATGACCCTCTCTGGTAAGAACATGATCGGGCTCCATAGGTCAATAAGACCCTCTCTGGTAAGAATAGGAACAGTCGGGCTCCATAGGTCAATATGACCCTCTCTGGTAAGAACATGGTCGGGCTCCATAGGTCAAAATGACACTCTCTGGTAAGAACATGGTCGGGCTCTATAGGTCAATATGACCCTCTCAGGTAAGAACATGGTCGGGCTCCATTGGTCAATATGACCCTCTCTGGTACTGAACATGGTCGGGCTCCATAGGTCAATATGACCCTCTCTGGTAAGAACATGGTCGGGCTCCATAGGTCAATATGACCCTCTCTGGTAAGATCATGGTCGGGCTCCATAGGTCAATATGACCCTCTCTGGTAAGAACATGGTCGGGCTCCATAGGTCAATATGACCCTCTTTGGTAAGAACATGAACAGTCGGGCTCCATAGGTAAATATGACCCTCTCTGGTAAGAACAGGAACAGTCGGGCTCCATAGGTCAATATGACCCTCTCTTGTAAGAACATGATCGGGCTCCATAGGTCAATATGACCCTCTCAGGTAAGAACATGGTCGGGCTCCATAGGTCAATATGACCCTCTCTGGTAAGAACATGGTCGGGCTCCATAGGTCAATATGACCCGCTCTGGTAAGAACATGAACAGTCGGGCTCCATAGGTAAATATGACCCGCTCTGGTAAGAACATGAACAGTCGGGCTCCATAGGTCAATATGACCCTCTTTGGTAAGAACAGGAACAGTCGGACTCCATAGGTCAATATGACCCTCTCTGGTAAGAACATGGTCGGGCTCCATAGGTAAATATGACCCTCTCTGATAAGAACATGAACAGTCGGGCTCGATAGGTCAATATGACCCTCTCTTGTAAGAACATGATCGGGCTCCATAGGTCAATATGACCCTCTCTGGTAAGAACATGAACAGTCGGGCTCCATAGGTCAATATGACCCTCTCTGGTAAGAACATGGTTGGGCTCCATAGGTCAATATGACCCTCTATGGTAAGAACATGATCAGGCTCCATAGGTCAATATGACACTCTCTGGTAAGAACATGGTCAGTCTCCATAGGTCAATATGACTCTCTCTGGTAAGAACATGGTCGGGCTCCATAGGTCAATATGACCCTCTCTGGTAAGAACATGGTCGGGCTCCATAGGTCAATATGACCCTCTCTGGTAAGAACATGGTCGGGCTCCATAGGTCAATATGACCCTCTCTGGTAAGATCATGGTCGGGCTCCATAGGTCAATATGACCCTCTCTGGTAAGAACATTTTCGGGCTCCATAGGTCAATATGACCCTCTCTGGTAAGAACATGGTCGGGCTCCATAGGTCAATATGACCCTCTCTGGTAAGAACATGGTCGGGCTCCATATGTCAATATGACCCTCTCTAGTAAGAACATGGTCGGGCTCCATAGGTCAATATGACCCTTTCTGGTAAGAACATGAACAGTCGGGCTCCATAGGTCAATATGACCCGCTCTGGTAAGAACATGAACAGTCGGGCTCCATAGGTCAATATGACCCTCTCTGGTAAGAACATGGTCGGGCTCCATAGGTCAAAATGACACTCTCTGGTAAGAACATGGTCGGGCTCCATTGGTCAATATGACCCTCTCTGGTAAGAACATGGTCGGGCTCCATAGGTCAATATGACCCTCTCTGGTAAGAACATGGTCGGGCTCCATAGGTCAATATGACCCTCTCTGGTAAGATCATGGTCGGGCTCCAATGGTCAATATGACCCTCTCTGGTAAGAACATTTTCGGGCTCCATAGGTCAATATGACCCTCTCTGGTAAGAACATGGTCGGGCTCCATAGGTCAATATGACCCTCTCTGGTAAGAACATGGTCGGGCTCTATAGGTCAATATGACCCTCTCTGGTAAGAACATGGTCGGGCTCCATAGGTCAATATGACCCTCTCTGGTAAGAACATGGTCGGGCTCCATAGGTCAATATGACCCGCTCTGGTAAGAACATGAACAGTCGGGCTCCATAGGTAAATATGACCCGCTCTGGTAAGAACATGAACAGTCGGGCTCCATAGGTCAATATGATCCTCTTTGGTAAGAACAGGAACAGTCGGACTCCATAGGTCAATATGACCCTCTCTGGTAAGAACATGGTCGGGCTCCATAGGTCAATATGACCCGCTCTGGTAAGAACATGAACAGTCGGGCTCTAGGTAAATATGACCCGCTCTGGTAAGAACATGAACAGTCGGGCTCCATAGGTCAATATGATCCTCTTTGGTAAGAACAGGAACAGTCGGGCTCGATAGGTCAATATGACCCTCTCTGGTAAGAACATGAACAGTCGGGCTCCATAGGTCAATATGACCCTCTCTGGTAAGAACATGAACAGTCGGGCTCCATAGGTCAATATGACCCTCTCTGGTAAGAACATGGTTGGGCTCCATAGGTCAATATGACCCTCTCTGGAAAGAACATGAACAGTCGGGCTCCATAGGTCAATATGACCCTCTCTGGTAAGAACATGGTCGGGCTCCATAGGTCAATATGACCCTCACTGGTAAGAACATGGTCGGGCTCCATAGGTCAATATGACCCTCTCTGGTAAGAACATGATCGGGCTCCATAGGTCAATATGACCCTCTCTAGTAAGAACATGGTCGGGCTCCATAGGTCAATATGACCCTCTCTGGTAAGAACATGGTCGGGCTCAATAGGTCAATATGACCCTCTCTGGTAAGAACATGGTCGGGCTCAATAGGTCAATATGACCCTCTCTGGTAAGAACATGGTCGGGCTCCATAGGTCAATATGACCCTCTCTGGTAAGAACATGGTCGGGCTCCATAGGTCAATATGACCCTCTCTGGTAAGAACATGGTCGGGCTCCATAGGTCAATATGACCCTCTCTGGTAAGAACATGGTCAGGCTCCATAGGTCAATATGACCCTCTCTGGTAAGAACATGGTCGGGCTCAATAGGTCAATATGACCCTCTCTGGTAAGAACATTTTCGGGCTCCGTAGGTCAATATGACCCTCTCTGGTAAGAACATGGTCGGGCTCCATAGGTCAATATGACCCTCTCTGGTAAGAACATGGTCGGGCTCCATAGGTCAATATGACCCTCTCTGGTAAGAACATGGTCAGGCTCCATAGGTCAATATGACCCTCTCTGGTAAGAACATGGTCGGGCTCAATAGGTCAATATGACCCTCTCTGGTAAGAACATGGTCGGGCTCCATAGGTCAATATGACCCTCTCTGGTAAGAACATGGTCAGGCCTCCATAGGTCAATATGACCTTCTCTGGTAAGAACATGAACAGTCGGGCTCCATAGGTCAATATGACCCTCTCTGGTAAGAACATGGTCGGGCTCCAAAGGTCAATATGACCCTCTCTGGTAAGAACATGAACAGTCGGGCTCCATAGGTCAATATGACCCGCTCTGGTAAGAACATGAACAGTCGGGCTCCATAGGTCAATATGACCCTCTTTGGTAAGAACAGGAACAGTCGGGCTCCATAGGTCAATATGACCCTCTCTGGGAAGAACATGATCGGGCTCCATAGGTCAATATGACCCTTTCCGGATAGTACATTAACAACTAAGATATTAGTGGAGTATAATGAGTTTTTTTCTTTGGACTGTCTTCATGATTAAGTATATCTTTCTTGAGTATATTTTTGAACACAGCATGACTAGGATGTAGAGCCAAGCTAATGAAATGTTCTTTAATTGTAGCATTCGTTTGTGAAATGTTGTTAATATTTATCTCATACAAGTATTACATGGAATCAGTGGCCTGTATTCACAAATGCCAAGGGAAGCCAGTCTTCCACCAAAAATTGACCAATAAAAAAAAATATATATATTTATATCTTTCTTCTATCTGTGTTTCTTCATTTTTAAATTCGCAAGAGGCTGAATGTATCTCACCGGAGAAAGCATCCGAGTGAGCGAAACAGAGCCCTTCTGTCTCTGTATGTGTAGCCCATCTATCTGATGCTGTCTGGTCAAAATAAGTATGACATTGTTGCCACCCATTGTCACACCCTGATCTGTTTCACCTGTTTTGTGCTTGTCTCCCGTTTTTCGCCATTATCGCCTGTGAATTTATACCTGCGTTTTCAGTTTGTCTGTTGCCAGCTTGTCTTGTCCTGTCAAGTCGTGCCAGCGTCTTTCTCCGTGGTATTTTCCTCTTTCTGGCTTCTGTTCTAGTCCCCCTGGTTACAACCTGTTTTTCCTGTCCTTACCTTGAGCCTGCCTGCCGTCTACGTCTGCCAACTACCAGGATTATGAACCCCTGCCTGTCCTCGACCTGCCTTTGGCCTGCCAGTGTATATTCAATAAATCTCTGAGACTTGAAACATTTACCTCAAGTGTCTGCATCTGGGTCTCATCCCAAGTCATGAAACCCATAGCATTGAATGTAAGGGAAGCCAGCGAGCATTTAACCTCCCTTGATAATTAAAAAAAATAAAAAATAGCCAATCAGCATTGAGGTAAACTGAGTGAGCTCAACTATGAATGGTCCTGGTGCACCAAAAAACAGTGTCAAGGGAAGCCAGTTTGGATTTGGCTTAACACCAATCACATCAGATCAAAGCAAAACGTCATTGCCAGAAAAACTTGAATTTTTGCATCTCATTGTGTCATTGTCCTCCTGTGTATAGCTAGCCTAGCTAAAATTGGCCCTTTCTTAAATTAGCCATAGATGGAGATAGGGATTTGGACTTGGTTTTAATTTTCTGATTCGGATCCAACCATACATTGTAGCCCTGGCCTGAGAGGATGGAAGTTCAATATGTAGCTAGATGTATCATGTAGTAGGCTAATGGTAACTAGCTGGCTCATCGTTGCCCATGAAAGGAAGTTCAGCTAGCAAGCAAGCATTTTAGCCAGGTAGCCTAGGACAAACAACAAAAACGAAAACCGTGTACTATATGACAGTCATAGACCGTTTCGTCAAAATGAAAGAGAGGAGGATGGCATTGGCGTTTCTCTACAAGTAGGGTGAGTCAACATGTAATTTCTACTTGCACATATAGATAGGGTGGACACATACGTTCGAACACACACACACAGAAATCAGAACCATGGACAGCCACATCATATTCAGCTTACATTGATTGGACAAAATAGTTTTTGGCATATTTTAGTTGATGATGTTGAAATGTTGAAGTTGAAATGGTGCTGGAATTGTGGAGTCAGCTCCTGTTTTCTTTGTGACTTGCAGTTGTTCTAAATCAATAGTTGTTTAGTAGTCCAAAAATATCCTGTAGGTTATGGAACTGTTTATCACATGCAATATGCTTTGTGGTCTTCACCAGACAGAGGTTGCTCTCCGGTTTTGTGATGAAACAAAGGTCTGGTTGAATTTATTCTGCCACTGTGGCTTCTTATTGCCTCGGCCTTAGGCCTATATATCACAGTGGCAAGGCATTTAAACGAACAGGTTATAGAGCAAACAATGCAAATATCACAACACATATGTTGCTATATGACAAGAAAAACACTGCTTCATTTGATCAATATGATCCTAGACAACCTACCTCTATGAATCCATAATGGGTCAAAATCTAGCAGCATGGTTTGTTCCAGATAACCATAGGCTACCTGGCTGGGTTAATCTATACTGCCTCATCCTGTCAACCTTGACATTTAACTGCTGAGCACAACTCCTTTTAACTGCACCCCTCTGTTTTCTCTCTCTTTAACAATCGTCCTCCGCCCTCGGTCTCCCTGCCTCACCAAGTCCTTATTTCAGATGAGCATGTCTGTGTGTCAGAGAGCAGGTGATTGATTCAAATAGATCAGGCTTCCTGCAGATTCTCACCGTGGGTGCGGTATTGATGGAGGGCATTGTGAAGGGGTGTGTGTGTGTGTGTGTCTGGAACTTGGACTGGCTCCGGTGGGGGATATTCTGTCTGCTTGTGCATTGATGTCCAGTGACAGGCCAACCGATGTGGAGGAGCTGCTGTTTCATTGACCTGCCCTGATAACAGTACTGCTGGAGGTCCATCTCAGCGCCCGCTATCTGACTCCTCTCCTCATCTGGGTGGGGAGTCTGTTCTCTCAAACTGATCTTCTGTTTTCTCTCAAAGCTGTTTGTTTGTCCATACTTTTGCCAGTCTTCAATTTACTATTGTGTTCTATCTGGACAGCAGTAACTATATATCAATGATTGCAATTGAGTGGCGAGGAGGTTATTATGGTTACACAACCTTAAGCGGCAGTGTATAAATCAAGCGTTGAGCAGCACATTCGGGGGCTCTATTCCATCTGTATCGCTGAAGCATTACAGATTGCGGGAACATTGCCTTTAAATGTCAATCACGCTGTAACTCTGAACTTTCGCAATACGAATAGACCCCTAGGAAAATACAATCTGCGCCCATCTTGCCATGTATTAGCATATTGGCTTTATTCCTATTTTCATAGCATCAGCTGCAGTTGGTACAGACTCCATTCCCACACCTTGTAAAAGCTCAGGGAGAGAGAAGACAAATGCAGTTAATTGATTTGTTCATTGTTCGCAGTTGTTTGTTAATTGATTTGTTCATTGTTCATTGTTGTATTAGTGAAATAAATCATAACGTTTAACATTAAGTTTAACTTTGAAGTCAGACTGTCTTCAGTGGATCACCAATAAAGTTGTATTGTACCATAGAAGTGAAAGCGTAGTAATTCCCCAGTAGAAATTCCCTGCTGTACCCTGGGTGTGTATGTGCATGCTTGTGTGTGTGCGCATGTGTTTGAGTGAGTGTTTTTTCCCCCAGTGAGCCTCGGAATCAGTCCTCTGCCTGAAAACATGAGGATTGATAGCATTTTGATCAAGGTCGTTGGAAATCCAGGCCACCCACCCAACACACACACACACACACACACACACACACACACACACACACACACACACACACAAGACGCCCCCTAGTCTGGGTCTTGGCTGATGGGTTCTTGTAATCCAGTTATCATGCAGTTTGCACGCTCACTCTATCAAGGTGAGTGTTACTCTATACGAGGCTAGGGGCCTCCCATCAAATTGCATTCTGCCTTTCCGGGACCATAATCAAATGCAGTTACCAAATCACATAACTACCCTCAGGTTCAATCTGTGCTCCCCTGACGCTAAAGGCTGGGAGACGGAGACACATCTCAGTGAGTTGATAAACTGGCTCAAACATAGGTGAGTTAACTGGAATAGTAAACAGCAGAAATGGTCATAACAAATGAGAATATTTTTACCAATATGGAGGAGAAAAAAGCTTGAGCACACGTTATGCTTATAGGCTAGTGTTTGCTGTTCGTTATCGCTTGGTTTTTGTTCGCTTATAGATGATCATTTGTGTCTCGAAAAAGAAACCATTGCTGGAGTTAATTTGAAACAGAACTAAATTGGGGTCAAACACATTGAAAGTATTTGAAAATAGTAACATAATCTGTGTCTTTGTTCACAATCATCATCATCAACAACTTTACATGCAAAACAGGAAGAGAATGTGGAGACAGGAAGCAGTGTTTGTATAAGGAGGGGAAACTTTATTTATAACACAGGGGCTCTGACATGGAGTTGCCAGCTCAATTCCTATATTACAAGGTTTATCTGCGAGGCTGTATATGTACTGTTACTGTATTTGGAAACCAAGATTGCAGTGGCACTAGAAACACACGCTTAAAACGACGGACTCTTTCCCTTTTTTTCATTTTTTTCATACAAAATGGTACAAACAACATTACAAAATACTTGTGCTGTTGACAGTTTACAAAAAAAAAAAGTATTTTAACTTGATAACTGTGCAATTCTTTTTTTAAAGCATTTTGTGTTTTTTTGTGTATTTTTTGTATTTTATTTACTTAAGTGTATGTGAGTATGTTACACACCAGAAGTCCTTCTGGACAGCAACCTCGGTCATGCGGGCTGCTACATGTTTTAAATGATCTTTATGATAACCGTCATAGAATTCTTCTTCAGTCCCATTATAAAAAGACACATGCAAAAAAGCTCCAATTGTACAGTTATATTTTGCCTAACTTGATCCGTTTAGCTTTAAGCAATTACTACATTATGTACACTCAGACGTGAGCAACATCAAGACCACTCCAATACGACACTGGTTGTATCTCAAATCACACCCTATTCCCCATATAGTGCACTACCTTCAACCACAGTAGTGCACTACATGGGGAATAGGGTGCCATTTGAGAGACTCAAATACTGTCATGTTTCGGTGCAGGCCTGGTGATAGCAAAGGCTATGTCTAACACTGTAACCTCACTCCCGTTGGAGTCTCCTGCAGTTGAATGGTGTGCAGTACACTCCATGGGTTGGTGAGCGCTGTCAGGATCAGTGGTCTTCAGTGAGGGTTCAAAGGCGAACACCACTCTGAAAGAAGATGACCACTTCCCTCTAGGGACAGGCAGACAGACAGGGACAGACAGAGTGACTGTTTGTGTGCAGGGCTCATGGTAAAGGGGGTAACTAGTACATACAGATACTACATAGCAGGTCTGAAATACATCTGCACTAGCTAAACATACTGCGTTCCTCCCACTATATCATTCACCCCAAGCTTTGACTCAAGGAATTTATTTGCACACCTTAAGCCTCCCGCGTACTCTATCTTCAATATGTCAAACTGAAGCGTGGATGCGCAAATCCATACATCCTGATCCCAGTTCCCCTGTGTGTCATTGTCACATCAATCGCATCCATTTAACCTAACCACCTTTGCATATTTTCATGTCCAACTTTTAATCCTCCAATTCAACCCTTAATTTCTCCAAAACCTTAATTTAACCCATCCCTGGCTTCCCTCTCATAGTGTTGGAATGGCACGGCTTCCTTTGTCCCCCAAATAACTCCTAGCCGTGGTAATGAGACACTATGACAGGCATTAGGCCATTCCCTTGATGATGCTATGTAGTGCTTATGACAGCAGCATTATGCAAGGTGGGACCATGAAGTGCCTGGATGTATCTCCTCTTGGTTTGCTGCCCCCATGGTAGGTGTATATCTGAATACAGTCTCTACTGTCTCTAATGGGGCTAGAACAAAGCAAGTAGGCCTCATCTATATGGATGACATGTAGGATGATGCCCAGAGAAGGTGAGTGTAAATATGTACTGCAGGATGTCTTGTAATGTAATAATGAAGTCAATCTTGAACAGCGACACATAAACAAGTATGGCTGTGACCGTACAAGTCTCTTAGAATCTTCAGTGAACGCAAATGGCTTTTATGGTAATTTGAAGCTTGCGAGCAGACTCGGTAGGCTACTCGTCGAACAACAAAGACAACAAAATACAGGGTGAAGAATATAAAGAGAGCGAAAGTGAAAAACAACTAAATGTATAAAAAAAGTATATGTACAACATTTCTATGTAAAAAGAGATAATCATAAATCACGAACAGCAACAGCTGTGTAATGTGTGTATGTGCTTATGTGTGCGTGCACGTATGTGAGCATGTGTGTGCATTGAGCTGAGCGATGTTCTAGTGGAGAAAGAAGCACTAATCCTACTTTGTGATGGCGAGAGGTGAGGTGGAAAGCCTAAACACTGCTTCCTGTTTCTGCTTCTGTCACCCAGAGGCATTGTGGGCACACAGTAGGATCAGAGGGTGGTCAAAAAAATTGTGGCCCCCACAGGTGGTTTAGGGTCTACCTACACTCTGAGGGCTCACTGTTATTCAGTTATAATAACATCCCCCAATAACCTATATGACCTTGTCCCCTTTCAGAGACTTCTATTTTCTTCCAGTGCCCTTCCTCCCCTCTCTGTGTAAGGCATACTGTACATATCTTTTTTCTCCAAAGGGAGACATGAGGGAGAGATACTGGGTGCAGTGTAAAGGGAAATAACCTGATAGTGAAGGGGGAGCTGGGAGGAAGAGCATGGGAGGCTGAGTCATCCTCTCCTCACATCTTATCTAGGAGTTTAGAGCTCTCTCTCTTCGTCAAGGAGATTACCTGGAGGAATCCAGCATCCTCTTAATTATGAGGAGAACTGGAGGATGGATTAAATACATAACCTCGCCCAATTCCTATGAAATCTACTATTAGAGAGAGAGATAGAGAGGAGGGAGAGAAAAAGAGAGAATGCACGTATGTAGAAAGCACATTCCTCTCAAGTGTAAATCTCAACTGGAATGACATTGAATGACATTGGGGCAAATGTACTGTATCATAGGATGATGCATGGGTAGTGGTGTTTTCATAAAATACAATAAAATGGCCGTTCCTCAATACCAACGTCTTATGACAGATTTAGCACTACTAAACGCTGCTTTGGAAAGGTGCAGTTATTTTCTTTCTCTCTTTCCAAAAAGTTTATACGAGAGATTTTCCCCAACTTGTTTTTCGAAACCTCTTGCACCAAAATGTCATATGAATGAAAATGTCTGAGGGGAGACAGACGGTGGTGCTTGCTAAGTCCCTGACAGAATCTCAGTTCTCTCTCTCTCTCTCTCTCTCTCTCTCTCTCTGTTGTTGTTGCTGCGACAGGGACCAGCATCAGAGATTGTATATTAAAAGTGTGTCAGGACACAACAGTGAATCAGCACAAAAGCCGACGCTTGAAACTTTGTGTCTCACACTTTGTCTTCTCTGCCAGCAGTGCAAGAGGACATGGAGCACAAACGGTTTGACATTTACTTCAAAAATATTTAGTTTCACACCCTTTTTCTTTTTACAATTTCTATAGTTTATCTCAACACATAGTGATCTTGTGGTCTGGTTGGTCTATGTTAATAACATTTGGAAACAGTGGACAGAACCATACAACACACCTTCATCCTTCGTCCTACTATGGATTACTTCCTTTCACATTTCACACTTCATCCCTCTGTTCCGAGCTACCCAGCCTCATTAAGTTAAAAGTGCAAAGTAATGTGAACTCAAAAAAGCAAAGTCACAAAGCCATCCAAACTCAACTGCTTTTAAAGCCGCAATGACTAATGGTTTGAATACAGTAAATACATGTTGTCGAAAGACAATCCTGTATCTGTGTGAAGATTCCTATTGTGAAACTGACGATGGCTTTTTATCAGGACGTCAGACTTGAAGGAAATAAAAGAATTGTCCTTCGACTAAGGAGAGATACAGTACCAGTCAAAAGTCTGGACACGCGTGCTCGTTCAAGGGTTTTCTTTATTTGTACTATTTTCTACATTGATTTGTCAACTATTAAATAACACATATTGAATCATGCAGTAACCAAAAAAAGTGTTAAACAAATCAAAATACACTTCCGTTCAAAGTCTGGGATCACTTAGAAATGTCCTTGTTTTTGAAAGAAAAGCTAAAAAAATGTATCCATTAACATAACATCAAATTGATCAGAAATACAGTGTAGACATTGTTAATGTTGTAAATGACTATTGTAGATGGAAACGGCTGATTTTTTATGGAATATCTACATAGGCGTACAGAGGCCCATTATCAGCAACCACCACTCCTGTGTTCCAATGGCACGTTGTGTTAGCTAATCCAAGTTTATAATTTTAAAAAGTGAATTTATCATTAGAAAACCCTTTTGCAATTATGTTAGCAGAGCTGAAAACTGTTGTTCTGATTAAAGAAGCAATAAAACTGGCCTTCTTTAGACTAGTTGAGTATCTGGAGCATCAGCAGCATCACTGTTGACATTGAGACTGGTGTTTTGCAGGTACTATTTAATGAAGCTGCCATTAGGGACTTGTGAGGCATCTTTTTCTCAAACTAGACACTAATGTACTTGTCCTCTTGCTCAGTTGTGCACCGGGGCCTCCCTCTCCTCTTTCTATTCTGGTTAGAGCCAGTTTGCGCTGTTCTGTGAAGAGAGTAGTACACAGCGTTGTACAAGATCTTTAGTTAGTTTAGTTAGTTAGTGACCTCGGATGGGGCCACAGTGTCTCCTGACCCCTCCTGTCTCAGCCTCCAGTATTTATGCTGCAGTAGTTTATGTGTCGGGGGCTGGGGTCAGTTTGTTATATCTGGAGTACTTCTCCTGTCCTATTCGGTGTCCTGTGTGAATCTAAGTGTGCGTTCTCTAATTCTCTCCTTCTCTCTTTCTTTCTCTCTCTCGGAGGACCCGAGCCCTAGGACCTGAGCTCCAGGACTACCTGACATGATGACTCCTTGCTGTCCCCAGTCCACCTGGCCATGCTGCTGTTCCAGTTTCAACTGACCTGAGCCCTAGGACCATGCCCCAGGACTACCTGACATGATGACTCCTTGCTGTCCCCAGTCCACCTGGCCATGCTGCTGCTCCAGTTTCAACTTCCACCTGACTGTGCTGCTGCTCCAGTTTCAACTGTTCTGCCTTATTATTATTTGACCATGCTGGTCATTTATGAACATTTGAACATCTTGGCCATGTTCTGTTATAATCTCCACCCGGCACAGCCAGAAGAGGACTGGCCACCCCACATAGCCTGGTTCCTCTCTAGGTTTCTTCCTAGGTTTTGGCCTTTCTAGGGAGTTTTTCCTAGCCACCGTGCTTCTACACCTGCATTGCTTGCTGTTTGGGGTTTTAGGCTGGGTTTCTGTACAGCACTTTGAGATATCAGCTGATGTACGAAGGGCTATATAAATAAATTTGATTTGATTTGATTTGATTTGATTTAGTTTCTTGTCAATTTCTCAGATGAAATAGCCTTCATTTCTCAGAACAAGAATAGACTGACAAGTTTCAGAAGATAGTTATTTGTTTCTGGCCATTTTGAGTCTGTAATCGAAACCACAAATGCTGATGCTCAACTAGCCTAATCAGAACAACAGTTTTCAGCTGTGCTAACATAATTGCAAAAGTGTTTTCTAATGATCAATTAGCCTTTTAAAATGATAAACTTGGATTAGCTAACAACGTGCCATTGGAACACAGTGGTGATGGTAGCTGATAATGGGCCTCTGTACGCCTATGTTTATATTCCATAAAAAATCTGCCGTTTCCAGCTACAATAGTCATTTACAACATTAACAATGTCTACACTGTATTTCTGATCAAATTGATGTTATTATTAAAAACAAGGACCCCAAACCATTGAACAGTAGGGAATAGTTTACATTTGAAATTCTTCAAAGTAGCCACCCTTTGCCTTGATGACAGCTTTGCACACGCTTGGCATTCTCTCAACCAGCTTCACCTGGAATGCTTTTCCAACAGTCTTGAAGGAGTTCCCACATATGCTGAGCACTTATTAGCTGCTTTTCCTTCACTCTGCAGTCCAACTCATCCCAAACCATCTCAATTGGGTTGAGTTGGTTGACTGTGGAGGTGGGTGATTGTGGAGGCCAGGTCATCTGATGCAGCACTCCATCTGTCACGCCTGCTCCCTCTTCCCCTCTCTGGCGTGCCCACTTCTCCTCTCTGGCGCTCCCTCCTCCCCTCTCTGGCGCTCCCGCTTCCTCTCTCTGGCGCTCCCTCTTCTCCTCTCTGGCGCTCCCTCTTCTCCTCTCTGGCGCTCCCTCTTCTCCTCTCTGGCGCTCCCTCTTCCCCTCTCTGGCGCTCCCTCTTCCCCTCTCTGGCGCTCCTGCTTCTCCTCTCTGGCGCTCCCTCTTCTCCTCTCTGGCGCTCCCGCTTCCCCTCTCTGGCGCTCCCTCTTCTCCTCTCTGGCGCTCCCTCTTCTCCTCTCTGGCGCTCCCTCTTCTCCTCTCTGGCGCTCCCTCTTCTCCTCTCTGGCGCTCCCTCTTCTCCTCTCTGGCGCTCCCTCTTCCCCTCTCTGGTGCTCCCACTTCTTCTCTCTGGCGCTCCGCTTCCCCTCTCTGGACCTCCCTCTTCCCCTCTCTGGCGCTCCCTCTTCCCCTCTCTGGCGCTCCCGCTTCTCCTCTCTGGCGCTCCCTCTTCTCCTCTCTGGCGCTCCCTCTTCCCCTCTCTGGCGCTCAAAACCTGTCATCAAGGCAAAGGGTGGCTACTTTGAAGAATTTCAAGTATAAAATATATTTTGATTTGTTTAGCACTTTTTTGGTCACTACATGATTCCATATGTGTTCTCATATTTTTTATGTCTTCACTATTATTCTACAATGTAGAAAATAGCAAAAGAAAACCCTTGAATGAGTAGGTGGGTCCAAACTTTTGACTGGTAATGTATGTCTTTGTATAGAGCACTCCCTCTCCTGATACCCCCTCACCCCCAAAGGCAAATCCCCTCTGCAACTTCTCCTGTCTGTCCATGTTGCATGACAGGGTGATGAACATGACACACAGGAAGTCGGAAGTGAAGGTCAGATTTGAGGGGTTATAAGGGGGCGGTGCCCCACGTTAGCCCAGAAAATAGGAACCAATCCTGAGTTAGCGAGAGTCAGACAAAATACGCACCACTGAAGGCACTTCTTAAACAACAGTGCTTCTGTTCTATGGAATTCAAAGTTCAGAGAGATTAAACCAGGGCCTTCCACGCAGAAGAAAGAATTGACATTCTGTGTTTCTCTTTCTTTTCTTCCCCGTCACACAATATGCAGCTTGGACTATCTGCAAAGGGACGGCTGGGGGCTGATGCGGAAATGGGGAGCCAATGGCCTCCCAACACCAGAAAATAGCTTGCTTTTAAGGACAGTGAAGACAGCAAGAGATAATAAAAAATAATAAAAAAATAAAAAACAACAAAAGTAACCAACCCCATAATCTACCAAAAAACCTGGAGAGCATAAATTTCAGTCTTAGACAGCCTTGGAGCAGGAGAGGGCTCAGTATAGTACAGTACAGTAGAACCCAAAGCTGCCTTGCTGCACAGTCCACTATGGCGGTTGCTTAATTGATTGGTCTGTTGCTAGGTCAGTTCAGTTGGTTGGTGTGTGTGTGAGGTGTGTATTAAAGTTGGAGATTTGAGGACCCCCCAAGGTTGTAGAGACATAGAGAGCATGGCAGACCAGCTGAGTAGGGTGGATAGGGGAAGTTGATCTTTGACCGGGCCCCCTGTGGCCCTAGTCATCTTCCCCTCCCCCGTACATATCGGCCAGCTTCTTAAAGCGGGGGCCCCAGTCGTTGAGGTAGTCGTAGTCTTGGTCCCCTGTGCTGGAGGAGTTGAGGGAGCTGACGGATCCGGCCGTGGAGCCACTGCCCTCGTAGTCAAACACCAGGAGGGAGTCATATGGAGGGGCCGTGGGGTCGTTGTCTGCCGCCCGCAAGCCCTGGAGGGAGATAGAGAGAGGAGAGAGTTAATAGTAAACAGGCTGACCTGTAGGGAGCGAGGGGGGTTGTGGAACTGACAGCATTTTAGCAATATTAAAATCTGTTCATATACACCTCTAGGAAGAATATGACACTTTTTAAAAAACATTTTCTGACAAGCGAGCACTTAGGTATGGTCATTTTCACATTTTCATAAATTATTAGAATGATTGGGAAGTACATATACTAAGACATTTGTGAAAATTCTATAGCAATATAGAGTGGGAGAGCGGCCGTGCGTATGGACAATTAATAGACACTGCAGTAAATAAAACAGAAAAAAACCTGTCTCGTCCAACACAGGAGTCTACCAGTGCGCTATAACCAATCAGAGCTACAGTAGGCCTTTATGTAAACAAGTCATTTGCCACATGGGCCTGCCATCATTCACTTCGAACAGGACTGTGTGTTTACAGACAGTTGCAACAGTGCGACTTTAAATCGTTAGAACGCATTTGCCAAAAGCTACAAAAATACACCTGAATGGATTTCTGCAAATATGTAAATCCCACGGAGTCCTCTTACATTTGGGAACTTTACAGTGCTATTGATCAAACTACCATGAAAGGGTAGGCTTTCTCTCCCTCAGTTATGCACAACAACAACAACAAGGTCAACAACTAATGCTAGCCAGAGCAAGATGAGCTAAAATATAACCAAGGAACATTAGATAAAGCCTCTCAAACTTTTACAGCTAGTTGGCCATCAAAATTGCACTGATAAACGATGGGGAATTGTAGCCTACTCGTCCTTCTGCAGCCTGCCTTCCAATGCTTGTCCCAACCAAGCACCCAAGCTAGCTTGCTAGCTAGCTACTTCCAGGCACAAATGAGAGAACACCTCACTCTGACCATTTTACTCGCCGTAGCAGAGCTGGTTAGGCTGTTTACATGTTAATAGAGCACAGGCTGAGGAAGCATCACAGCAAAGGCCAACAGGATTAGCAAGGTTAGTGTATAGTACTACAGAGAGACAGAGGAGGGTAGGCTTTCAGTAAGATAACATACACAGGCTAAGGAAACACCATAGAGGAGATGGGAAATGTTGGCATACAGGCAATATATTGGGAGTGACAGAGTGATGTCATTGGCAGGGATGTAGAATCCCCAAGGAGGAGGATACAGTGGGCAGCCGAGCCACCATGTGTTTGTGTTTTGCCAGACTGCTGGAGCGAGATTAGTGTGTGTGTGTGTGTGTGTGTGTGTGTGTGTTTGTGTATATATGTGTGTGTAGGCAGAATGGATCAAAGCTGAACAGCTGCCAATACTTCTCAAGTGTGAACATGTTGTCACGGCGCCTGTCAGTCAAAGCCTTCTTGCACGAGTGTGTTTAAATTGGGGTTACGTACACACGCATGTGTGCGTACATGTATGTGTGTGTGTGTGTTTGAGTGTGTGATAACAGCTGTCAGGTAATCTCCATCTCCACTGTTGCCAGAGCTCAGAGGATTGAAGCCTGTAAACAAACAGCACACAGAAAATGCCTCCATTTATGCAATATCATCCTCAGATCTCAGACATTTACCTGAAACAAAAGTTGCATCAAATGTTTCTTAGAAATAAGGAGGTACACAGTAAATGCACCTCCACATCTTTACAGACGTCTTCATTTTTTATTTCAGTGTCTTTTGTAGTCGTGTATTGTAGGTTAGTCATTGTGCCTTGTATGTGGAATTGTGTCTGTGTTTGTGTCAGATCCCAAGTAGAAAAGTGCTGACGGACTAAACCTTATCTTGATAAAGAAATAAACAAAACAATACTATGACCCCTGGTTGCCGCCCTCACCTCGTTGATGAAGTCCCCAATATCCCCAGGGTGGGGGACGGCAGGTCGGATGGGATACTGGGACTCAGGGATGATGGGGCGCTCGTCCACCCTCCGTACCCCCAGGGGCTTACTGATGATGTGCTCCAGAGAGTCAGGCTGCTGCAGCTGGCTTAGGTCATAGTCCTGCACAGAGACACACACAGACAGATGATACAGTCAACCTCAAGACATAACTAACTTGCACTCGGTGTTTGTGGGTGTATGTGCAACATATATGCGTATTCAGATCACTCAACTTTTTACACATTTTGCTACGTTACAGCCTTATTCTAAAATGTATTAAATTAAACAAAATCCTCAGTAATCTACACACAAAACCCCATAATGACAAAGCAAAAACAAGATTTGAGAAATGTTTTCACATGTATAAAAATACAAAATAAAATACAACTTATTTACATAAGTATTCAGACCCTTTGCTGTGGGACTCGAAATTGAGCTCAGGTGCATCCTGTTATCATTGATCATACTTGAGATGTTTCTACAACTTGATTAGAGTCTACCTGTGGTAAATTCAATTGATTGAACATTATATAGACAGGTGTGTGCCTTTCCAAATCAAGGTCACACAGTTTACAGGGCATGTTAGAGCAAAAACCAAGCCATGAGGTCAAAGAAATTGTCCGTAGAGCTCCGAAACAGGATTGTGCCGAGGCTCAGATCTGGGGGAAGGGTACCAAGACATTTCTGAAGCATTGAAGGTCCCCAAGAACACAGTGGCCTCCATCATTCCTAAATGGAAGAAGTTTGGAACCACCAAGACTCTTCCTAGAGCTGGCCGCTTGGCCAAACTGAGCAATTGGGGGAGAAGGGCCTTGGTCAGGGAAGTGACCAAAAACCCGATGGTCACTGACAGAGCTCTAGAGTTTCTCTGTGAAGATGGGAGAATCTTCCAGAAGGACAACCATCTCTGCAGCACTCCACCAATCAGGTCTTTATTTTAGAATGGCCAGACAGAAGCCACTACTTGGTAAAAGGCACATGACAGCCTGCTTGGAGTTTGCCAAAAGGAACCTAAAGGACTCAGACCATGAGAAACAAGATTCTCTGGTCTGGTGAAACCAAGGTTCAACACGTTGGCCTGAATGCCAAGCGTCATGTCTGGAGGAAACCTGGCACCATCGCTAACGTGAAGCATGGTGGTGGCAGCATTATACTGTGGGGGTGTTTTTCAACGGCAGCGACTGGGAGACCAGTTAGGATCGAGGTAAAGATGAGAGAGATCAGAGAGTACAGAGAGATACTTGATGAAAACCTGCTCCAGAGTGCTCAGGATCTCAGACTGGGGAGAATGTTCACCTTCCAACAGTACAACGACCCTAAGCACACAGCCAAGACAATGGTGGACTGGCTTCGGGACAAGTCTCTGGATGTCCTTGAGTGGCCCAGCCAGAGCCTGGACTTGAACCCGATCTAACATCTTGGGAGAGACCTGAAAATAGCTGTGCTGCATCACTCCCCATCCAACCTGACAGAGCTTAAGAGGATCTGCAGAGAAGAAATGGGAGAAACTCCCCAAATAAAGGTGTGCCAAGCTTGTAGCATCATACCCAAGAAGACTTGAGGCTATAATTGCTGCCAAAGGTGCTTCAACAAAGTACTGAGTAAAGGGTCTGAATACTTACAGTACGTAAATGTTCATTTTATTTTTTTCATACATTTCATTTGCTAAAATTAATAAAAACCTGATTTGCTTTGTCATTATGAGGTATTGTGTGTATATTGATGACAAAAAACAAACAATTTAAGCAATTTTAGAATAAGGCTGTAACCTAATAAAATGTGGAAAAGGTGAAGGGGTCTGAATACTTTCCTATACTGTAAACATACACGTATATGTTTACAAGTCTGTATCTGTGTGTGTGTCTCTCTGTATGTGTTAGTCTCTCAGTGTGTGTGTGTGTGTCTCTGAGTGTGTGTGTGTGTGTGTGTATGTGTACCTGGTCCTCCTCTCCCCCTCCTTCCTCGTCGTATTTCAGAATGTTATCTCTGACATCGTCCTCTGGGTCGATCAGCAGCTGTTTGGTCTGCCTCTCCTTCTCTCTACGCTTCATCCACACCACAAACACTAGCACCATACCTGGAACACACACACGACACCTCTAACAACACAATAATACTGCAAAACACACAATGAACACACATTAAAGAATACCCTTCAACTGCAAAACACTCAGCCAATAAACCTTTATTAACACACTTCTACTACAAAACACTTAAACCACATGATTGGCCTATGGCAAAATACACAGCCAACACATCTTTAACAACACACTTATAGGCCGACTGCAAAACACTCAACCACACAAAAAGCTCTACACATTTGTAAAGCATAGGACTGTACCACTATACACAAGAGCGAAACCCACGATGTAAATGTGATCCATGAGCACACACCACAAAACAAACCACCAGCAGCACCATAGCAAGACAACTCCACATTAAAACCACTGTCTGACAGAACCCAATAATAAAACCCATGGGGTCACACACTCAGAGAGAACACATTCTGGTGGCCAGCTAGGCATTCATCTAAAATGCAACCTGTATGCTATTGTGTTTACTGCATGGTAAGTGTTTGATTTCAAGGCCCAAACGAGAGAACAGCAAATCATTACCCTCTTCAGCATCTGGTAAGAAAGGTGGTTTAATATACCATGTGATCATAAGGAGGGATCTGATGTATTGTGTGTAGGGAAGAGGTAGTGGTAGCTACAGGTAGAGATCGTCATAGGTCCAAAAAGTTGGACCCATTCTGAAATGAACCTGGGGCTTTCCCAACCGGACCAATATGCAAAATCTTTAAAAAAATTTTTTTTTATTCAACTAGGCAAGTCAGTTAAGAACTAATTCTTATTTACAATGAGGGCCTACCCCGGCCAAACCCGGATAACACTGGGCCAATTGTGTGCCGCCCTATGGGACTCCCAATCACAGCCGGATGTGATGCAGCCTGGATTCAAATCAG
The DNA here is from genome assembly GCF_018296145.1 of Oncorhynchus tshawytscha. Taxonomy (NCBI): domain Eukaryota; kingdom Metazoa; phylum Chordata; class Actinopteri; order Salmoniformes; family Salmonidae; genus Oncorhynchus; species Oncorhynchus tshawytscha. The sequence continues at coordinate 26,116,218 of NC_056450.1, read as the reverse complement.
AGACTTGCACTGAGATATAGTGCCTTAGACCGCTGTGCCACTCGGGAGACCTGTTCCCGAACTGACTGGAGGACAACTAGACCCGTTCCGTATAAACCTAGTCTGATCTGAGAGAAGCAGCAGAAAAGTCATTATTTAAGCTACTTTATTATCTGGAAGGGATCAAGTGCGAGAGGAGGGAGAAATAGGTGCAGCTCTAGCAGGCGGGGGAGGGGCTGTACTGTGAGTGAGTGACACAGGGAGCAGGAAGGAGGGAGGGAGGGAGAGACGACTCAAACTATAGTAGACTAATAGCTGCCATAGCTAGGTTATTTATCATAAAATATGATTACATAGTACCTGTCTTGACTGCATCAAACTGGGAGAAGCTAGTTAAGCTAACTAACGTTAGCTAGCTAGGCTAATTGAGGCTGCAGTGAATTCGCTTTTTCATCCTACAGTTACAAATACAACTCCATTTAGAATATTAATTAGCAACCTACAGCTCTTGGTTGTTGTAGCCTATCCTTCTCCTTTTAATTCTGTCATTTTAATTCCATCTTCCATTGATTAAATATCTCCTAATTTTGCGACACACAGAGGCTCTATGACTGTAGCCTAGTACCGCTTTGATGTCTTACGATTGGCCAACAACAAGCTACCCGCGTCACGCTCCACACTCGTGAAAAGCAAGAGCAGCAGCATAGATTACTGCAGCAGTCACATTCTGATCTGTAAGGGGCCTTCAGGACAAGTCATTTAAAATTACATATACCCAAGAACCCTGACAATCATATCAGATTCCACCCAGACCCGTGACACTCTTTACATTTCTGGATCCGGACCCACTCGGGTCAGTCTCCGCTATTCGGGTACAGGTGGGTATGTGAAGACCTCTAGCTACAGGGGGGAGGGGAGAGGAAGCGAGAGGAAGGAAGATATGGCTGTTTTAGGGCTGTGAAATTAAAAATATTTTTTTAGAAAGTTAATCAAATAAAATGTTATTGCTCGCATACACTATTTAGCCGATGTTATTGCAGGTGTAGCGAAATGCTTGTGTTCCTAGCTCCAACTGTACACTAATATCTAACAACTCACAACAATACACACAAATCTAAAAAGTAAAAATCCTCAGATTTGCTGTGATTTAAGATGAAATGTAAGATTTTTCATACAAAAAACATTACAGGAATATTGACATCTTGATTTTGTCTAAAGTAACAAAATTAGGTACAGTTGAAGTTGGAGGTTTACATACACTTAGGTTGGAATCATTTAACTCGTTTTTCAACCACTCCACAAATTTCTTGTTAACAAATTATAGTTTTAGCAAGTCGGTTAGGACATCTACTTTGTGCATGACACAAGTCATTTTTTCAACAATTGTTTACAGACAGATTATTTCACTTATAATTCCACATAATTTCACTCACAATTCCAGTGGGTCAGAAGTTTACATACACTAAGTTGACTGTGCCTTTAAACAGCTTGGAAAATTCCAGAAAATTATGTCATGGCTTTAGAAGCTTCTGAAAGGCAAATTGACATCATTTGAGTCAATTGGAGGTGTACCTGTGGATGTATTTCAAGGCCTACCTTCAAACTCAGTGCCTCTTTGCTTGACATCATGGGAAAATTAAAAAGAATCAGCCAAGACCTCAGAAAAAAAAATTGTAGACCTCCACAAGTCTGGTTCATCCTTGGGAGCACTTTCCAAATGCCTGAAGGTACCACGTTTATCTGTACAAACAATAGTACGCAAGTATAAACACCATGGGACCACGCAGCCGTCATACCACTCAGTAAGGAGATGCGTTCTGTCTCCTAGAGATGAATGTACTGTACTTTGGTGCGAAAATTGCAAATCAATCCCAGAACAACAGCAAAATACATTGTGAAGATGCTGGAGAAACCGGTACAAAGTATCTATATCCACAGTAAAACAAGTCCTATATCGACATAACCTGAAAGGCTGCTCAGCAAGGAAGAAGCCACTGCTCTAAAACCGCCATAAAAAAGCCAGACTACGGTTTGCAACTGCACATGTGGATAAAGATTGTACTTTTTGGAGAAATGTCCAAAAATAGAACTGCTTGGCCATAATGACCATTGTTATGTTTGGAGGAAAAAGGGGGATGCTTGCAAGCTGAAGAACACCATCCCAACCATGAAGCACGGGGGTGGCAGTGTAACAGTTGTTAAAGTACTATGTGAATTTCACCAGGTTCATATATTAATATGTCGTGTTGATTTGTTATGCATGCCTGCATCCTGGGAGAAGGGGAGTGTGTACTTACGTTTTGCCCGGCGTGCTCGTGCTCAAATCATTTTGATGCACTGAGAGAGGTAGGCACGCTTTTTCTGTCTTCATTAAAGTTTGATTCTTTTAAGTACTAAGTCATACACACAGTGTTTTGTTCATGAATAATGATGTATATTTAGAGGTTACTCATAAGTGGATGGTATTGTTAAGATGCACTTGTAATTGTACTTTTTAGGATGATATCAACATTGTGAATTCAACATGTGGTTAATAGCTAGCTAAGGTATTAGCAGGCTATTGTATGTGTGAACGATGGTTAGCTCCTCGGATGATCCCAGTCCCTCCTATTGTGCATCTGTTGTAGAAAGAGGCGACGATTCTCAGAACATATGTGCTCTACAAATGTTTTATTTCCTTTTGGATGCAGATGCAGGATGCAGAGTGAGTTCTGCTTTATTAAAACTACCTGATCTCCAAAGTCCACGTCTATAGTCTCAATCAACCACACACAACGCAGAGTTACAGCGGTGCAGTATAGCACCGGTTACAGCAGCATCATGTTGTGGGGGTGCTTTGCTGCAGGATGGACTGGTGCAAATAGATGGCATCATAAGGAGGAGAATTGTGGATTTATTGAAGCAACATCTCAAGAGATCAGTCAGGAAGTTAAAGCTTGGTCGCAAATGGGTATTCCAAATGGACAATAACCCCAAGCATACTTCCAAAGTTGTGGCAAAATGGCCTCAGGACAACAAAGTCAAGGTATTGGAGTGGCCATCACAAAGCCCTGACCTCAATCCCATAGAAAATTTGTGGGCAGAACTGAAAAAATGTGTGCGAGCAAGGAGGCCTACAAATCTGACTCAATTACATCAGCTCTGTCAGGAGGAATGGGCCAAAATGTCACGAATCCCGCTTCCTGAGTCTGTGTTTGCCTGTGTTTCTGTCCTGGAGTGTGTTTCCGGTGTCCTGGAACGCACCCTGTCTGGTTGCCGGGCGAATTAGCTTGTTGGGAGATCATGTTCACCCGCACCTGTATCCCATCAGTAATCTGCACACCTGTCCTGATCATCACCTCTCCCCTTCAAAAGCTCTGACCTGACATCCATTCCCTGCCGGATCGTTAGCCATGAACAGTATGTTGTGCCCACGAACCAGCCTCCAGTTTATAGAGTTTGTTTTGTTTTGTTTTATTGTTTTGTTTTGTTTTGTTTTGTACGTCTTGCTTGCCTTTAACTTACCGCCGTTTGTTTTGTCTACAGCCATTCACCCGGAACCCATACCCCATCCATGTCTGCTCGTCGCCAGTGTGTTGTTATCCATTGGATCTGCCTACCCACTCCTCCACCCGGAACTATCTACCTCCACGTTCTCATTAATTAATAAATACACACCATCTTCTTACTCACCTTGTCCTGGTCTGCTTCTGGGTCCAATTCTGTTAAACCCTGACACAAAATTCACCCAACTTATTGTGGGAAGCTTGTGGTAGGCTACTCGAAACATTTGACCCAAGTTAAACCATTTAAAGGAAATGCTACCAAATACTAATTGAGTGTATGTAAACTTCTAACCCACTGGGAATGTGATGAAATAAATAAAAGGTGAAATAAATAATTCTCTCTACTATTAATCTAACATTTCACATTCTTAAAATGAAGTGGTGATCCTAACTGACCTAAGACAGGGAATTTTTACTAGGATTAAATGTCAGGAATTGTGAAAAACTGAGTTTAAATGTATTTGGCTAAGGTGCATGTAAACTTCCAACTTCAACTGTACTTTGAGAAAGCACACTTTCTTTAACCGGAATGTCAACTTGCTTTATATTGCATTGTTGTTTTTAGCTGTATAGATTATGTATTTGGGATGTTTTCAAGCGTATTTTCAACACTTTCAGTCAATGCGATCAATTACAATTGAAAAAATTGTCTACACTCAAATTAAAACTGAACTTGAGTAAACTAATTAACTCTGACAGACGATGTCCAGTCAGTATACTCACTGAGCAGTATGATGATACAGATGAGTATGGCTATGATGGCTCCAGTCCCCAGTCCAGCAGCAGCCACAGCCCCGACCAGGGTGCAGTCTCCGTTCTCATCACACGGACACACCTTGACCTTTATAATGGACCTGTTGGAGAGAGGAGGGTTCCCCGAGTCGCTCACAATCACAGGCACCTCATACACCCCAGGCTTCAGATACTGGATCCGCAAACTCAACCGGGCATAGTCACCTGGGAAGGGGAGGGGAGAGACATACTGTTAATACCCAATATCAGAACACTCAAACACTTTTTTTTAGGCACTGCCTCTAACCCTTCTTAGGCACTGCCTCTTCTACCCCCCAATCTACATCTGGTGGTCCCCTCACCGTTGAGACGTGACACAGTCCAGTTGCGTCGTATGCTGGCGGGGAAGGTGGGCAGCTCGAATACAAAGGGTCCTACGTTGGGGTCCGTGTCTGAGTCTGCAGCCGTGATGTTGATGCCGGCGTTGCGGTTGATGCGCTCACAGATCTGAGACTCGCGGGGCAGCAGAGATGGAGCGTTGTCATTCACATCTATCAGATAGATCTGGAGGGTTCCTGTACCGCTGGCCATGGGAGAGCCTGGGAGGAGGACAGGAGAGGGGGAGAGTGGAGGAGAAGAAGAGGGAAGAGAGAGAGTGGAAGAAGAGGCAGGAGAGGGGAAGAGGAGAGGGGGAGATGAGGTAAGGGAAGAGGCTATTGTTACTGTTGTTGTTATTGTTAAGCAAACATTTACGGCCATGCATGTCTCACACACATACACACACACACATGGCCACACAGCCGCACACTGATTAGAACTCTCAATGCCCTTTCCAGTGAGAGTTCAGAGAGACAGTGTAGGAAGATAGACATAACTAGAGAAAAGGAGAGTGGAAGTGGAGATGAAGAAGACGTCATGGATGAGAGGGAAAGAAAGCCAGAAAAATAGAGATGTATATATACAGAGAGATAAGAGTGTATCACCTGTAATGAGAGAGAGAGAGAGCTTCCTGGACAAATTGTTTCACTGTAATAGTGAAGGTGTAAACTTGGCAGTATATTTCACCTCTCAGCTTCCCTATCAAATCTAAGCAAGAAGCAAGCTAAGAAAATGAACAACAAAAGATAATTACTTGAAGAATGCAAAAACCTAAGAAAGAGATTGAGAAACCTATCCAAACAAAAACAGAAAACCTGAGCCGAAGCCTTCACTATGCTGAATCACTAAAACAATACAGAAATGCACAATGGAAATACAAGGAACCGCACGTCAGAAATCAGCTCAATGTAATTGAAGAATCCATCAAATCTAACCACTTCTGGGAAAATTTGAACACACCAAACAAACAACATGAAGAGTTACAGTATCTATCCAAAACAGAAATGTATGGATAAACCACTTCTCCAATCGTTTTGGCTCCATAATAAAGAACAAAACAGCAAAAACATATACATGATCAAATACAAATCTTAGAATCAACTATTAAAGGTCCTACAGCAACACCTAGATCTTCTGCACAGATTCTGTCACACCTGGGCACTGAGAGTAAATCTCAGTAAGACAAAAATAATGGTGTTCCAAAAAAGGTCCAGTTGCCAGGACCACAAATACAAATTCCATCTAGACACCATTGTCCTAGAAACTATATGTACCTTGGCCTAAACATCATAGCCACAGGTAACTTCCACAAAGATGTGAAAGAGCTGAGAGACAAGGCAAGAAGGGCCTTCTATGCCATCAAAAGGAACATAGAATTGAACATACCAATCAGGATCTGGCAAAAATACTTGAATCAGTTATAGAACACATTGCCCTTTATGGTTGTGAGGTCTGGGGTCTGCTCACCAACCAATAATTCACAAAATGGGACAAACACCAAATTGAGACTCTGTTTACAAGGTAAAAGACCAAATAATGCATGCAGAGCAGAATTAGGCCGATACCCACTAATAAACAAAATCCAGAAAAGAGCTGTTAAATTCTACAACTACCCAAAATGAAGCCTTTCCCAAACCTTCCATAACAAAGCCTTCACCTACAGAGAGATGAACCTGGAGAAGAGTCCCCTAAGCAAGCTGGTCCTGGGGCTCTGTTCACAAACACAAACAGAGCCCCAGGACAGCAACACAATTAGACCCAACCAAATCGTGAGAAAACAAAAAGATCATTACTTGACACATTGGAAAGAGTTAACAAGAAACAAAGCAAACTAGAATGCTATGTCCCTAAACAGAGAGTACACAGTGGCAGAATACCTGACCACTGTGACTGTCCCTAAACAGAGAGTACACAGTGGCAGAATACCTGACCACTGTGACTGTCCCTAAACAGAGAGTACACAGTGGCAGAATACCTGACCACTGTGACTGTCCCTAAACAGAGAGTACACAGTGGCAGAATACCTGACCACTGTGACTGTCCCTAAACAGAGAGTACGCAGTGGCAGAATACCTGACCACTGTGACTGTCCCTAAACAGAGAGTACACAGTGGCAGAATACCTGACCACTGTGACTGTCCCTAAACAGAGAGTACACAGTGGCAGAATACCTGACCACTGTGACTGTCCCTAAACAGAGAGTACACAGTGGCAGAATACCTGACCACTGTGACTGTCCCTAAACAGAGAGTACGCAGTGGCAGAATACCTGACCACTGTGACTGTCCCTAAACAGAGAGTACACAGTGGCAGAATACCTGACCACTGTGACTGTCCCTAAACAGAGAGTACACAGTGGCAAAATACCTGACCACTGTGACTGTCCCTAAACAGAGAGTACACAGTGGCAGAATACCTGACCACTGTGACTGTCCCTAAACAGAGAGTACACAGTGGCAGAATACCTGACCACTGTGACTGTCCCTAAACAGAGAGTACACAGTGGCAGAATACCTGACCACTGTGACTGTCCCTAAACAGAGAGTACACAGTGGCAGAATACCTGACCACTGTGACTGTCCCTAAACAGAGAGTACACAGTGGCAGAATACCTGACCACTGTGACTGTCCCTAAACAGAGAGTACACAGTGGCAGAATCCCTGACCACTGTGACTGTCCCTAAACAGAGAGTACACAGTGGCAGAATACCTGACCACTGTGACTGTCCCTAAACAGAGAGTACACAGTGGCAGAATACCTGACCACTGTGACTGTCCCTAAACAGAGAGTACACAGTGGCAGAATACCTGACCACTGTGACTGTCCCTAAACAGAGAGTACACAGTGGCAGAATACCTGACCACTGTGACTGTCCCTAAACAGAGAGTACGCAGTGGCAGAATACCTGACCACTGTGACTGTCCCTAAACAGAGAGTACACAGTGGCAGAATACCTGACCACTGTGACTGTCCCTAAACAGAGAGTACACAGTGGCAAAATACCTGACCACTGTGACTGTCCCTAAACAGAGAGTACACAGTGGCAGAATACCTGACCACTGTGACTGTCCCTAAACAGAGAGTACACAGTGGCAGAATACCTGACCACTGTGACTGTCCCTAAACAGAGAGTACACAGTGGCAGAATACCTGACCACTGTGACTGTCCCTAAACAGAGAGTACACAGTGGCAGAATACCTGACCACTGTGACTGTCCCTAAACAGAGAGTACACAGTGGCAGAATACCTGACCACTGTGACTGTCCCTAAACAGAGAGTACACAGTGGCAGAATACCTGACCACTGTGACTGTCCCTAAACAGAGAGTACACAGTGGCAGAATACCTGACCACTGTGACTGTCCCTAAACAGAGAGTACACAGTGGCAAAATACCTGACCACTGTGACTGTCCCTAAACAGAGAGTACACAGTGGCAGAATACCTGACCACTGTGACTGTCCCTAAACAGAGAGTACACAGTGGCAAAATACCTGACCACTGTGACTGACCCTAAACAGAGAGTACACAGTGGCAGAACACCTGACCACTGTGACTGACCCTAAACAGAGAGTACACAGTGGCAGAACACCTGACCACTGTGACTGACCCAAAATGAAGGAAAGCTTTGACTATATACAGAATCAGTGAGCATAGCCTTGCTATTGAGAGGCGCTGCCGTAGGCAGACATGGCTTTCAAAAGAAGACAGGCACACTGCTACTTCCTAACCACCACTTCCTAACCTCCTGCCAAATGTATGACCATATTAGAGACACATATTTCCCTCAGATTACACAGACCCACAAAGAATTTGAAAACAACTCCCATATCTACTGGGTGAAATACCACAGTGTGCCATCACAGCAGCAATATTTGGGACCTGTTGCGACACGAAAAGGGCAACCAGTAAAGAACAAACAACATTGTAAATACAACCCATATACATAGCCCACATTTATGTTTAATTATTTTCCCTTTTGTACTATTTGCACAACTATTTTATCTATTTCACTTGCTTTGGAAATATAAACATATGTTTCCCATGCCAATAAAGCCCTTTGAATTGAAAGAGCGAGCGAGAGAGAGAGAGAGAGAGAGAGAGAGAGAGAGAGAGAGAGAGCTGCTGACATTTGGCTGTGACATTTGGCTGTTCAACCTCCCCTTATTTCATACAGCCAAATCCCTCTCATCACAACCCATCTCCCTACATACACAGCTCACACACTCGCCAGAGACAATAACAATTAATATAACACAATAAAACAGTCCGTGGATATTTTCTCTGAGGTGTGTGTGTGTGTGTGTGTGTGTGTGTGTGTGTGTGTGTGTGTGTGTGTGTGTGTGTGTGTGTGTGTGTAAATGTATACATACACAATATGAAGGCCATTTTTATTGATTGAGTGGACAGATGGAACATGGCCACAATACATTTAGAATTCAGGGAAAGAAGGAAGAGAGAAAAGGCCTTCACCAATCAGAGAGACAGGACAAGAAAGACAGAACGACAAAGTACAGCAAGAGGAAAGAGAACAAGTCAAAATGTGTAATACAGAGGAAGAGATAGAGTATACTAGAGAAAAAGAGAGTAATGTGTGTGTCAAAAATAAAGAAAGTTAGAGACTGTCTGTCTCAGACTAAATGAGAGAGAGACTGTGTGCAGCAGTACTATCAGCTCAATGCTGTTTATTGAGAGTTTTTGTCAGGGGGGCGGTGACCCTTGCTGCCTCCAATTAGGAGTAATTTCCCTGGCTCAGCCAATGGTTAGTGGGGAAGTGTCCCAGAACCAAGCCCGGGACGGAGATAAGAGCTCTGTCATTTACCAAAGATTTATGTAAAGCTCACAGATCTGGCAATTAAACTTGGCAACGGTGCAAGACATTTGACAAAGATGGAGAAGGAGGGGGGGAGTGAGATAAAGAGTACTACAGAGGAGCGGGAGAGAGAAAGAGAGAGGAGGGAGAGGGGTACCAGAGGAAGATAAACTTATTGCTCTTCTGTTAAGGCTAACTGGGAGTAGGCCACGGAAACCCCTGAAGCGGAGAATAAAAGTAAAAATGTGGGTTATAAAATGCAATATTAAGGATATCCTGCAGTTATGATCATTTACATCAGTTACCAGTTCATAACCCTTGACCTTATCAGCAACAGCAGGAGGCTGGCTAACTGACAGGTGAAGAAGTCAAACAGGAGGCATGACATTTAACATGTGGGGATTATCATCTCAATGTTGGCTCTTGTTCAGTACTAGTCTCCAATACTATGATGACCATATTCACCACCAGCAGAGGTGTGTAAACCGGGTAGCTACCATACAGTACGTTCTCTGTAGTCTGCATGGTGACAAAAGGACCATACTGTATGTTCTCCTTTCATCAAGTCTGTGGATACTATGTCCCCAATTCCACTTCTCTGCATACTGTATCCATCTATACTCCGGAGTCTGTATGTTCTCTATTCGTACAAAGCAGTGAGGGGAGAGTGGTAAGACACACATCACATTGCTTTTGTGTGCAAAGGCTAGCACACATACACACACACACACACACACACACACACACACACACACACACACACACACACACACACACACACACACACACACACACACACACACACACACACACACACACAAAGCCCGGAAGGGTTCCCTGTCTGGTGGTTTAGTATCCCCTGTCTGGCGGTTTACTGTCCCCTGTCTGGCGGTTCACTGTCCCCTGTCTGGTGGTTTAGTTTCCCCTGTCTGGCGGTTCACTGTCCCCTGTCTGGCGGTTTAGTTTCCCCTCTCTGGCGGTTTACTGTCCCCTGTCTGGCGGTTCTCTGTCCCCTGTCTGGCGGTTCTCTGTCCCCTGTCTGGCGGTTTACTGTCCCATGTCCGGCGGTTCAGTTCCCTTGTCTGGCGGTTCAGTTCCCCTGTCTGGCGGTTTACTTACCCCTTTCTGGCGGTTTACTGCCCCCTGTCTGGCAGTTTACGGTCCCCTGTCTGGCGGTTTAGTTCCCCTGTCTGGCGGTTTAGTTCCCCTGTCTGGCAATTTAGTTCCCGTCTGGCGGTTTAGTTCCCCTGTCCGGCGGTTTAGTTCCCCTGTCTAGCGGTTTAGTTCCCCTGTCTGGCGGTTTAGTTCCTCTGTCTGGCGGTTTAGTTCCCGTCTGGCGGTTTAGTTCCCCTGTCCAGTGGTTTAGTTCCCGTCTGGCGGTTTAGTTCCCCTGTCTGGTGGTTTAGTTCCCCTGTCAGGTGGTTTAGTTCCCCTGTCTGGCGGTTTAGTTCTCCTGTCTGGCGGTTTAGTTCTCCTGTCTGGCGGTTTAGTTCTCCAGTCTGGCGGTTTAGTTCCCCTGTCTGGCGGTCTAGTTCCTCTGTCTGGCGGTTTAGTTCCCCTGTCTGGTGGTTTAGTTCCCCTGTCTGGTGGTTTAGTTCTCCTGTTTGGCGGTTTAGTTCTCCAGTCTGGCGGTTTAGTTCTCCTGTCTGGCGGTTTAGTTCGTTAATCCCAGTCATGTATGGGGGACATGTGGAAGCAGCTTGCTGAGGCTGATAGGAGAATTATGGGGGGTTTAACCAGCTAAATAAATAATTATGTTTGTGTAAATTCCTCAAAAGGATTTGTAATAATGTTTTTTTCTTCATGTCGGCTAAAAGATTTCAGGTGTGAAGAAAGGACTTCTAGCGAGCCTCCCTTATGTTCTTTAAAGAAGAAATAAACAAATCCATAGGCGGGTTAAAACAGATGTTTGTGTAGGTGACAGCCATGATAATATGTTAGCTCTCTCTGACTGTGTTTCTCTCCTAAATTCTGTACCCCCCCCCGCTTTATCTTTCTGCCTCCTCTCATCCTCCCTTCTTCCCTCCACCCCCAGCGCTTCCATAATCCCTCTCACTTTATCACTGCAGACATTCCCCCTACACCCACACAGTCTGCAACCCACACACACACACACACACACACACACGCACACGCACACGCACACACACACACACACACACACACACACACACACACGCACACACACACACAGCCACATAATACCACCGGTGGCGCACCTAAAACTGTGATCTAAATAATGAGAAGGAAGAGACAGAGGTGAATACAGAAGCGGAGTGCAGAGACAACACGTCACAAGGAACTTTCATAGGGTCAGAGGGCTTTGAAAAAGTGTGCAAGGAGAAAGACAGGGACAGAGAAGAAGAAATGGAAAAAGAGAAGGGAAAGGAGAGAAAAAGAGAAAGTGCGAGCGGAGGCATGGAAATTAAGGGAGCGTGTCAGCCCTAATGGGTTTGCTGTCTAATCCCCCCCTGTGCTGCAGGAAACAACACAGGAAGTACACGTCATGGTCTCTGAAGTTGTCAATCACTGTTAACACGCACGCACAAGCAATGTCAATCATGCTTCAAAGCCGTCCCAACTTTAGGTAAACACACCAATGCACTGCATGTCACTGATAAGGCACTTTGGGAGGGGGAAAGCACTCGGTTTGCTTCCGCATGTGAAAAAAAAGTGTTTTTGTTTGCTGTGATTGAGTTTGTGCTCGGTTAAGCTTGAGCTTTGCCTGGGTGGCAGAACAAACTGGATGTCTCACACTCAATGCCATGGGCAGAGGAGAAAGGAAGAAAGGAGGAAAAGAGAGGAGAGATGGAGCGAGAGAAGAAAGGACAACGGATCGATACAGCATGACTAGCTCTTGGTGACCAAGAGTTTCCACTCTAACTCAGCTGTAGTCATGCCTCTGCTCAACCCCGTGGGACCACGTTTTTCTTCAGCATATCATCTCTTCTTTCTCTCTGTCATCTCTTTCTGACACACACACACACAGTGGACACAGTCTCACCGTTATCGACTGCGAGGAAGGTGGCTTCGTAGATGTTGTTTTTGACGTAGATGGACTCTCTGTCCAGGGTTGCCGTGGTGACGATCTGACCGTTGGTGGTGTTGATGGACAGCCACTCAGCCGGGTCGGCCAGCTTAGAATACCTGGAAAGATAGAGGGAGGAAACAAGTTGAAAGAAAGTACACATATTGTACTCACTCTTCATCTGCAAGGAGGAGGAGGAGGAGGGTAGCATGTTAACCCTTTACACTTCGTGAAATTTGGCTTATATGGATTGGGCTAAATTGAAATGTTTCTTACAGAAGAAATATGAAAATGCATAACAATTGTAGCAATTGAAAGGAAACAGTTTGGAGATTATGGGAAGATTATTAGACTAAAAGGTGAGGACACAACAGTTCACCTGACAAGACTGAATCCAATCATTACACTGTTGATTTTATGTTATGGCCAGCCAACACAGGCTAATATGGATTTTTTCCCCCATTTACTCTAATCAGACTGAAACTTTATCAGTTGAAAGTATACATAAATAAGATATTATTGTTTTACAAATTGTATTTATTTTAACATTTAAATATGCAAATTAGGCAAATCATGCTTTAAATGTGCGCTAATTTGCATATTATGAGAATCTGTTTTTCAACAGATTGCTTAAAGGCAGAATGTTTTTTGTTTGTTTAATTGTGATAAGACACCCAATGGTCAGACTTTTACAGATCAGTTTATCAAAATATTGTCATTTCATGGAATTATTTAAAAAACACTATTCACATGTATGATGGATGCATATTTTGCTCATATTTACACATACAATGACACTTAAAATCCAAAAGCCTGACTATAAGACCTAAGAACCTGTGTGTGGAATAATGGGAATGCACGTCCTTTGAAGACTGAGAAAAATGAATTGGTGCACAGGGAACATGTCATTTTGAGAAAATGGCCGATAAAGGTAGGCTAATGCAATTGAAATGTACTTTCCATAAATATGACCATTTATGTCACGTTAATTAAACTGTTATTCATATATCACTTCTAAACTGACAAATAAACATCAAATATACCTTTTACAAATACATTAGCACGTTTAATACATTTGTTTCAAGCAATAGAGCATATGCTTTGAATACTGGTCTGTTGGGCAAATATGCAGTTTTGGGCAAATTCTCATATCACTTTGCTCAATCTGTCACATGCAAGGATTTTGTATGGCTGTTGAAATGTGCAGAACATTAATCAGCTATACCTGCTGTTATGTTTGTTCCTTATATAATGACAAACTGGGGCGTAGGTTTAACTACTTTCAATGAACATATACTTCAGCTAGAAAATTCCATGTTTAGCCATGCAAGGCATTCTTTAACCATCCGCCTCCCGCATAGCCTGCTGGGTAACGTAGTCTAAATGTTATTAACAGATAACAACACACCTGCCTCATATGTAAGGCCCACTGAGTTGTTGCTGGGGATGCTTTACTTTCTTGACTGTGTCATGAGAACTGCGCCTACGTTTGGCAGACTCCATTGAAGCAGCATCAGCTCTCACAACTCCTCTCTAATTGCTCCAGTGTCACCAAAGTGCTTGTAAATGAACACTTTGTTCATCACATTTGTTATAGTAGTGGCTCCCTCATCGAACGTGGGTACTGCCATACTGGCTGCTCCGTCAATGTGCCTTTTGCCCACGAAGACAGTTTTGGGGCATTGCGACCATATTACAGAGTTCAGACATTCATTTGCATTCTGGGTTCCTCCGTGCTACATGCTTTTGAGGACGTTATCATTTGGCATCCTATGATATACAGGTACCATTTTATGTGCAACCTCTCTATTACAAAATGTATGGCCTCCAAGGTTTTTGTGACAGGGTGGATTTTCACAATTTTCTATGGCTCGCTGGTACCAGCACCAATGCATACACCTATCCCATAGTTGGAAGTGAATCCTCTCTTGTGCCAAGTGCCATCGAAGGATACATTAATGTCTATGATGGCATCCTCATCCTCCTTCAGCAACTGCTATGTCTGGCTCTATATATGCTCTTCTAATTATCTTTGCAGCTCTCTCTGAATCTCTGCAACTAAAGTGGGTTGGAAAAAGTACTTATTATGTCTGTCGACATTACAGACATAACTGCAGGACTAAAAATGAGCATATCAGCATGTATTTACTTTACGTAAAGCTAATTTCTCACTAATCACATTAGGCTACAGCCCTATGACACTGTAGGCCTATGCGACAGGCTCATTATAGTTATGTTTTCCTATCACTCTGTTTTATTAACTTTGAATACATTTGCTGGAACAAGGAAATAAATCATATTTAAACACAGCAAGTCACCCGTCAATAATGGGCCACTCTCCCTTCTTCTTTACCTGTCATTCTCCTCTCATGTCTCTGATATGAGCTGAGACGCAAGGAAGGAATCCCTGGGACTTTGCTTATTTTCTTTAGAGCTGCATAACCAAGTCCAAGTTCGAGGGCTAGAAGAACCATCCTCACATTTATATCAAATGCCACATCTCCCCTGGAGCACTCCTGCAGCCTAGAGGAAGTGTAAACACTCCTCCTAAATGCATCACCTTCACAGTCGGCACATTCTATCATGACAGAATTACAGAATCACTGGTTGGTGAAGTCTACGGTGATTTTCAGTCCAGTGTTTAGACAATTTGGGCAAATCAAATCATGTAAAAGTGTATTTGAGACATGTGGAATAAAAGCCACTTATTGGCTGGCTGCTGTCTGGTTGATCGCTGCAAGTGGGCATATTCATCTCAACTAATTTGTGTTTCAAAGCGCTGCTGCGGGCTACTTCATTTCCCTCTCTATCTGTACTGCCTCGATCGGCGGATCAGGCAAATTGTTTCTTTCATTCACTGCTTTTCTCGCATTGATTAACTGAGACCGCCTGTTTTTATTCACATGCTGTAGGTATAGTCTTTGAGATTTTCTCATTTTGTCTTTCTTTCAGTTGATTCTTCGCGGGAGATATTTTCAAACAAGCAAGTGCTTTGCGGCACGTGAGGCATTTTAACCAATCAGGTTGCCGGAAAGGGCCTTTAAATTCCAGTAACCAATCAGATGTCAGGAAATTACTACTCTTTCAGAACGAAGCGCTATGTCAGGAATGGATAGATCCATGTATGGACTAGCTATCGATATGCTCCGGAAAACAAGCTTTTGAATGATACATGATTCAACATGGAGAGTTTTAAAAATAGCGGTGGAAGTTCTACGTGAAACATACTATCAAGAACGACATTTATGGTAGGTGTATTTGATGGAGTTGGGATAAAATGATACAAATAAAGTATTTATATACATTATTGCCGATTTATTTGTACATTTTATGAAAGTATGGAAGTTATAGTTGTAAAATATCCCAAAATCTGAAAATTGACAGATGGAAGCAAAATAACAATTTTTGTCTATGGTGCCTGGCCTTAATTTAGCATTTACTGTACTTTTCGCCACATTTGTTTAAAATGAAATCTGAAAATACTCTGGATACATTCAGTAACATGATAAGAATATTCTTGGAAAATGTGGAGTAGGTACAACATAAGACAAAAAATGACAAGAGTTTGAGTGAGACTAACTGGTGTCTCCAAGTGGCCACACACCTCTCCAAAGTGTGCATAGTTCCTAAGTAATTCCAATGCACTTGTAAGACTCAAAGAAGAGTATAATTATACGATGCTTTATAAGTCTTCAATTAAGTCTTCAATTAAAAACGTTCACAGTCTCACTGCAGAATTAGACATTTACCTACGTTCTCCAAACATCAAATTTAAATGTTGCTCCAAACATCAAATTTAAATGTTGCTCCAAACGTGACATTTTAATGTTGCTCCAAACGTCATATTTCAATGTTGCTCCAAATGTCGTATTTCATCGTGTTTTGTGCCACTGCTGCTCTGTATCGTTCCATTTCTCCAAATGTCAAATTTCAAAGTTAATGGTTAAGTTTAGGCACTCATTCCAAGTGGTTAAGGCAAGGGTTAATGGGCTACAACTGGGGTTGAACATGCAACCTTTTGATACAGAGTAGAGGTCGACCGAGGTGGCCGATTAATTAAGGTCGATTTCAAGTTTTTATAACAATCGGTTATCAGCATTTTTGGACGCCGATTATGTCTGATTACATTGCATTTCACAAGGAAACTGCATGGCAGGCTGACTCCCTGTTACGCGAGTGCAGCAAGGAGCCAAGTTAAGATGCTAGCTAGCATTAAACTTATCTTATAAAAAACAATCCATCTTCACATAATCACTAGTTAACTACACATGGTTGATGATATTACTAGGTTAACTAGCTTGTCCTGCGTTGCATAGAATCAATGCAGTACCTGTTAATTTATCATCGAATCACAGCCTACTTCGCCAAACGGGGGATCATTTAACAAAAGCACATTTGCGAAAAAAGCTCAATCGTTGCGCAATTGTACATAACCATAAACATTTGTTTTAAAACTGCATATTTAGTAAAA
The DNA here is from genome assembly GCF_018296145.1 of Oncorhynchus tshawytscha. Taxonomy (NCBI): domain Eukaryota; kingdom Metazoa; phylum Chordata; class Actinopteri; order Salmoniformes; family Salmonidae; genus Oncorhynchus; species Oncorhynchus tshawytscha. The sequence goes on along the minus strand of NC_056450.1, from coordinate 26,099,272 downwards.
AGAAATGCATGTTAGCAGGCAATAATAATTAGGGAAAGTGTCTCACTTCTCTTGCGTTCATTGCACACAGAGTCAGGGCATATGCAGCATTTTGGGCCACCTGGCTCGTTGCCAAACTAATTTGCCAGAATTTTCCATAATTATGACATAACATTGAAGGTTGTGCAATGTAACAGCAATATTTAGACCCACCCGTTCGATAAAATACGGAATGGTTCCGTATTTCACTGAAAGAATAAATGTTTTGTTTTCAAAATTATAGTTTCTGGATTTGACCATATTTCTGTGTTTATTATATTATAATTAAGTCTATGATTTGCTATTTGATAGAGCAGTCTGACTGAGCGGTGGTAGGCAGCAGCAGGCTCGTAAGCATTCATTCAAACTTTACTGCGTTTGCCAGCAGCTCTTAGCAATGCTTGAAACACAGCGCAGTTTATGACTTCAAGCCTATCAACTCCTGAGATTAGGCTATTAGAACATCCAATTATCAAAGGTATATGAAATACAAATGGTATAGAGAGAAATAGTCAATGCGTCACAATTCCTATAATAACTACAACCTAAAACTTCTTAATTGGGAATATTGAACCACTGCTCGGCATCCGACTGCAAGGCACTACAGAGGGTAGTGTGTACGGCCCAGTACATCACTGGGGCTAAGCTGCCTGCCATCCAGGACCTCTACACCAGGCGGTGTCAGAGGAAGGCCCTAAAAATTGTCAAAGACCCCAGCCACCCCAATCATTGACTGTTCTCTCTACTATCGCATGGCGAGCGGTACTGGAGCGCCAAGTCTAGGACCAAAAGGCTTCTCAACAGCTTTTACCTTCAAGCCATAAGACTCCTGAACAGGTAAACAAATGGCTTCCCAGACTATTTGTATTGTGTCCCCCCCCAACCAACCCCTCTTTTACGCTGCTGCTACTCTCTGTTTATCATATATGTATAGTTACTTTAACTATAAATTCAAGTACATACCAATTAGCTCAACTAACCGGTGCCTGTATATAGCCTCGCTACTGTTATTGCCTCGCTACTGTTATAGCCTTGCTACTGTTATTTTTCACTGTTGTTTTTTACATTTCTTTACTTATTTATTGTTCACCTAATACCTATTTTTTATGTAAAAATTGCACTGTTGGTTGGGGCCTGTAAGTAAGCATTTCACTGTAATACCTGTTGTATTCGGCGCACGTGACAAATAAACTTTGATTTGCCCTCACACAATTACTGTTGTTTATGCAATCCAAAAATTGTCCATTTATAAATTGCAATCTCGGTAAGGTGAGCATCATCTGAAAGCCTGTTCTATTGCTATCATGACTAGCTAAGTTATACAATACGACAGTCAGAGGTCACCAAGTGCAACATAGCTTCGGCGTGTAAATCAGCTAGAAAGATGTGTCGGCATCGAGTAATTGTCTCTGCCCACCCCCCCCAATCGCTGGTTGAAAACTGTTTTCTGCCCCCCCAAAAGATAGAATTTGCAGATAATTGGTCCTCTTTCTGGGACTCACCCACAAACAGGACCAAGCCTGGCCTGCTGAGGAGTGACAGACTCCATCTTAGCTGAGGGGTGCTCTCATCTTATCTACCAACATAGACAGGGCTCTAACTCCTCTAGCTCCACAATGAAATAGGGTGCAGGCCAGGCAGCAGGCTGTTAGCCAGCCGGCTGTTAGCCAGCCTGCCAGCTTAGTGGAGTCTGCCACTAGCACAGTCAGTGTAGTCAGCTCAGCTATCCCCATTGAGACCGTGTCTGTGCCTCGACCTGGGTTGGGCAAAACTAAACATGGCGGTGATCGCCTTAGCAATCTCACTAGGATAAAGACCTCCTCCATTCCTGTCATTATTGAAAGAGATCGTGATACCTCACATCTCAAAATAGGGCTACTTAATGTTAGATCCCTTACTTAAAAGGCAATTGTAGTCAATGAACTAATCACTGATCATAATCTTGATGTGATTGGCCTGACTGAAACATGGCTTAAGCCTGATAAATTTACTGTATTATATGAGGCCTCACCTCCTGGCTACACTAGGGACCATATCACCCGTGCATCCCGCAAAGGCGGAGGTGTTGCTAACATTTACGATAGCAAATTTCAATTTACAAAAAATTAAATTACGTTTTCATCTTTTGAGCTTCTAGTCATGAAATCTATGCAGCCTACTCAATCACTTTTTATAGCTACTGTTTACAGGCCTCCTGGGCCATATACAGCGTTCCTCACTGAGTTCCCTGAATTCCTATCGGACCTTGTAGTCATAGCAGATAATATTCTGTTTTTTGGTGACTTTAATATTCACATGGAAAAGTCCACAGACCCACTCCAAAAGGCTTTCGGAGCCATCATCGACTCAGTGGGTTTTGTACAACATGTCACTGGACCTACTCACTGTCACAGTCATACTCTGGACCTAGTTTTGTCCCATGGGAATAAATGTTGTGGATCTTAATGTTTTTCCTCATAATCCTGGACTATCGGAACACCATTTTATTACGTTTGCAATTGCAACAAATAATCTGCTCAGACCGCAACCAAGGAGCATCAGAAGTCGTGCTTATAAATTCACAGATTCCTTGATGTCCTTCCAGACTCCCTCTGCCTACCCAAGGACGTCAGAGGACAAAAATCAGTTAACCACCTAACTGAGGAACTCAATTTAACCTAGCGCAATACCCTAGATGCAGTTGCACCCCTAAAAACTAAAAACATTTCTCATAAGAAACTAGCTCCCTGGTATACAGAAAATACCCGAGCTCTGAAGCAAGCTTCCAGAAAATTGGAACAGAAATGACGCCACACCAAACTGGAAGTCTTCCGACTAGCTTGGAAAGACAGTACCGTGCAGTATCGAAGAGCCCTCACTGCTGCTCCACCAAACTGGAAGTCTTCCAACTAGCTTGGAAAGACAGTACCGTGCAGTACCGTAGAGCCCTTACTGCTGCTCGATAATCCTATTTTTCCAACTTAATTGAGGAAAATAAGAACAATCCTACATTTCTTTTTGATACTGTCGCAAAGCGAACTAAAAAGCAGCATTCCCCAAGAGAGGATGGCTTTCACTTCAGCAGTAAGAAATTCATGAACTTCTTTGAGGAAAAGATCATGATCATTAGAAAGCAAATTACGGACTCCTCTTTAAATCTAGGTATTCCTAAAAAGCTCAGTTGTCCTGAGTCTGCACAACTCTGCCAGGACCGAGGATCGAGGAGAAACTCAAGTGTTTTAGTCCTATATCTCTTGACACAATGATGAAAATAATCATGGCCTCTAAACCTTCAAGCTGCATACTGGACCCTATTCCAACTAACTACTGAAAGAGCTGCTTCCTGTGCTTGGCCCTCCTATGTTGAACATAATAAACGGCTCTCTATCCACCGGATGTGTACCAAACTCACTAAAAGTGGCACTAATAAAGCCTCTCTAAATAAACTTCAGTTAGTGCTAAATACGGCTGCTAGAATCCTGACTAGAACCAAAAAAATGTATCATATTACTCCAGTGCTAGCCTCCCTACACTGGCTTCCTGTCAAAGCAAGGACTGATTTCAAGGTTTCACTGCTAACCTACAAAGCATTACATGGGCTTGCTCCTACCTATCTCTCTGATTTGGTTCTACCGTACATACCTACACATATGCTACGGTCACAAGACGCAGGCCTCCTAATTGTCCCTAGAATTTCAAAGCAAACAGCTGGAGGCAGGGCTTTCTCCTATATAGCTCCATTTTTATGGAATGGTCTGCCTACCCATGTGAGAGACGCAAACTCGGTCTCAACCTTTAAGTCTTTACTGAAGACTCATCTCTTCAGTGGGTCATATGATTGAGTGTAGTCTGGCCCAGGAGTGTGAAGGTGAACTGGCTGGCCGGTTCCCCTCTTTCCACTGGGATTCTCTGCCTCTAACCCTATTACAGGGGCTGATTCACTGGCTTACTGGTGCTCTTTCATGCCGTCCCTAGGAGGGGTGCGTCGCTTGCGTGAGTTGAGTCACTGATGTGATCTTCCTGTCTGGGTTGGCGCCCCCCCTTGGGTTGTGCCGTGGCGGAGATCTTTGTGGGCTATACTTGGCCTTGTCTCAGGATGGTAAGTTGGTGGTTGAAGATATCCCTCTAGTGGTGTGGAGGCTGTGCTTTGGCAAAGTGGGTGGGGTTATATCCTTCCTGTTTGGCCCTGTCCGGGGGTGTCATCGGATGGGGCCACAGTGTCTCCTGAACCCTCCTGTCTCAGCCTCCAGTATTTATGCTGCAGTAGTTTATGTGTCGGGGGGCTAGGGTCAGTTTGTTATATCTGGAGTACTTCTCCTGTCTTATCCGGTGTCCTGTGTGAATTTAAGTATGCTCTTTCTAATTCTCTCTTTCTCTCTGTCTTTCTCTCTCTCTGAGGACCTGAGCCCTAGGACCATGCCTCAGGACTATCTGGCATGATGACTCCTTGCTGTCCCCAGTCCACCTGGCCATGCTGCTGCTCCACTTTCAACCGTTCTGCCTGCGGCTATGGAATCCTGACCTGTTCACCGGACGTGCTACCTGTCCTAGACCTATTATTTGACCATGCTGGTCATTTACAAACATTTGAACATTTTGGCCATGTTCTGTTATAATCTCCACCCGGCACAGCCAGAAGAGGACTGGCCACCCCTCATAGCCTGGTTCCTCTCTAGGTTTCTTCCTAGGTTTTTGCCTTTCTAGGAAGTTTTTCCTAGCCAACGTGCTTCAACACCTGCATTGCTTGCTGTTTGGGGTTTTAGGCTGGGTTTCTGTACAGCACTTTGAGATATCAGCTGATATACGAAGGGCTATATAAATACATTTGATTTGATATTACAGTGTAAGACTTTGTCAATGCAATTCAGGGAAATAGATAGTAATTTTGGTGCGCATAAAAAGGAATCATGACTGAGTGCAGTCAGGTGCGTATGCCGTGGCAAAAGAAAATCACAATAGAAAAACAGGCTCATTCTGTCCAGCACAACTCAGGGTATGACGCCAAGTCATCTTGTAACTGTTCATCAAACATAGTGATCATAAGCGTTGACACTGTATATGACATGAGTTTTATAATATGGAAATGTGAAGTGCACATTTGGACTCACGGGTGTTTGTCTTGCTTATATAACATCAAAGCAGTATTTAATATTATCCTAAACGTCTCATCTTTCAAAATACATAGAGTCATCTTCATTTACAGCATTTCCCTCACTCAGATAACAAAACATTTGCAAAAAATGCCCAATTAGCTGGAGGGATGGGGACAACTTATTGTTGCGTGAGGTGCTCAAGTTCAGAACGGCTGTCAGTCAAATCCATACAGCGCTGTAAAGGACAGAGCCAGAGCTCTGATATCATGTACAGTGCATTCGGAAAGTATTCAGACCCCTTTAATTTTTTTCACATTTTAAAATGGATTAAATTTAAAAAATCCTCAATCTACACACAATACACCATAATGACAAAGCGAAAAGACTCAAAATTGAGCTCAGGTGCATCCTGTTTCAATTGATCATCTTTGAGATGTTTCTACAACTTGATTAGAGTCCACCTGTGGTTAATTCAATTGATTGGACATGATTTAGAAAGGCACACACCTGTCTATATAAGGTCCAAACAGTTGACAGTGCATGTTAGAGCAAAAACCAAGCCATGAGGTCGAAGGAATTGTCCGTTGAGCTCCGAGACAGGATTGTTTTGAGGCACAGATCTGGGGAAGGGTACCAAACAATGTCTGCAGCATTGAAGGCCCCCAAGAACACAGTGGCCTCCATCATTCCTAAATGTAAGAAGTTTGGAACTACCAAGACTCCTCTTAGAGCTGGCCGCCCGGGCAAACTGAGCAAACAGGGGAGAACGGCCTTGGTCAGGGAGGTGACCAAGAACCAGATGGTCATTCTGACGGAGCAAAGTTCCTCTGTGGAGATGGGTGAACCTTCCAGAAGGACAACCATCTCTGCAGCACTCCACCAATCAGGCCTTTATCATAGAGTGGCCAGACAGAAGCCACTCCTCAGTAAAAGGCACATGATAGCCCACTTGGAGTTTGCCAAAAGGCACCTAAAGGACTCTCAGACCATGAGAAACAAGATTCTCTGGTCTGATGAAACCAAGATTGAACTCTTTGGCCTGAATGCCAAGCTACATCTGGAGGAAATCTGGTACCATCCCTATGGTGAAGCATGGTGGTGGCAGCATCATGATGTGGGGATGTTTTTCAGCGGCAGGGACTGGGAGACTAGTCAGAATCTAGGGAAAGACGAACGGCGCAAAGTACATAGAGATCCTCGATGAAAACCTGCTCCAGAATGCTCAGTACCTCATTACCTAAAAAAACAAACCAATTTAAACCAATAAGGCTGTAACGTAACAAATTGTGGAAAAAGTCAAGGGTTCTGAATACTTTCCGAATGCACTGTATAGCATGTTACTATACAGCCACAACGTTCCAATTTAGACATTTATCAGTGCCCAAATCTGCCATTTTCAACCCGTATATGAGTACGAGTGTAAAGGACTACCACAGATATAGACTAAATCAATGGAATGGACATAATTTTCAAATGTGATGTTCAGTTGTATACTAGTTACACACACACAGTTTAATCCTTCATGGACATCTTGTCCACAGCCTGCAGACAATTCCACACGTCCCTGTATGTGTGTGTGTGGATAGGGGAGAAGCTGAAGACATTATTCTATTCCAAGATAGGAGGGAGAAGAAAACAGATATGATCTCAAGGATTTACCCACAATCCCTGTCTGGGTCCCCCCCCCCTCTCCACTCAACCCCTTCAATCTCACCTCATCTCACCATGTCTTCATATTCACAAATTCCTTCATCCTGTCATCCCCCTGTATCTCTGTATTCATCTCATACATCCTTTTCTCATTTGCTCTCAGAGTCCACCACCTTCCACTCCACCATATTTCATCCACTGTATCTGTGTCCATAGTAAATATTATCTATGGAATGTCCTTGTTCTCTTCATCGGTGTTTATGCACTGATGTAGAGAACACATTCACAGCTGCAAACAGGCTTCAGTCCCTAATACCCATACCCTCCCACTCAGGCTCTCCCACCATGTATACTGTGTTCCTGTAGGCTTGCCCTGCACTACAATAAAGTGGGCTAGAGAGCAGGCCTAGCTGTAGGGAGGGAGGGAGGGGTTTTTTCCCAGCAGGCTAGTGGGCTGTACCCCGGGCTCTACACGGCCATGGGAACGGGATGAGAGAGGGCTGCCCGCCCTGGTCAGCTGGGCTGGCAGCTACCTGCAGACTGGAACCGTCAGCCTGTGAAATCACCACAGGGGAGAGAGCGTGGCCGGCACAGAGGGGGGGCAAGGGGATATGAGAGGGAGGGAGGGGAGAAAGACAGTAGCTAACTTTATTAGGAAGTTGCTGAGGCTTAGGTGAGGTTAGCATGCTCTGACCGGTAAAAGCTCATGGACTCAGAGATAGAGAGAATATCCATCCGTGTGTGTGTGTGGAGGAAGGTACAGGTTGTACTCTGGTTCTCCAGTGGAGGGCAGTCACGCCTGAGAAGGAGAGACTGGGGCGGCAAAGCAGGAGATAGAGAAATAAAGAGATAGAGAAAGGAGAGAGTAGCGGTGTGTGGGTAAAATCACTGAAGAAGCCAAGCCAAACCCGTAAAAAAAGTCATATTACAACCTGTTGTGATAATTGCATTATTTGCTGTATAATCCATTTGTTCATATGCCACCATGATATTCAATGAGGCCATGAGAACAAAAAGAAAACATTCACACAGTGAAAGAATAAATTCAACTACACATACTTTGTTTCATCACAAAACCGGAGAGCAACATCTGTCTGGCGAAGTCCATGTATGAGCTGCAGCATGATCAAGCAAGTTAATGTTTTCGACAGTTTACTAAAAAAACTACTGATTTAGAACCATGGAGTTACCGGAAGTCAGCACAAAGACAACAAGGCTATATATGCTTAGTTTAAAACACTGAAAACAAACTTATACAAAAAAATACAAAGTAACAAATGAGAACGAAACAGCTGTCAGGTGCAACACACACTAAACAGAAAATAATCACCCACAACTCAAAAGTGAAACCAGGCTACCTAAATATGGTTCTCAATCAGGGACAATGATAAACAGCTACCTCTGATTGAGAACCATACCAGGCCAAACACAGAAATCCCAAAATATAGAAAAGGGAACATAGACAACCCACCCAACTCATGCCCTGACCATACTAAAACACAGACATAATAAAAGAACTAAGGTCAGAACGTGACACTATTGTTGTGGAAAATAATCGTCATTAGCAGATTTCTAAACAGTACTTTATATTTACTTTATACATATGCCTACTTTATATGTACTTTATAGGGTACTTATAAGAAGGTAGGCTACTCTGTTTTTGCCAGACAAAACCGGAGAAAATTAACTAAACAAGTGCTTTCTGGTGACTAATCTGGATGCTATGTTAATGACCAGATCAAATAAGCAAAGGTATAAATATGTGCCTAGACACAATCCTGTCTACGGACAATTCCTTCGACCTCATGGCTTGGTTTTTGCAGTGACGTGCACTGTCAACTGTGGGACCTTATATAGACATGTGTGCCTTTTCATGTCCAATCAATTGATTTTACCACAGGTGGACTCCAATCAAGTTGTAGAAACACAAGGATGATCAATGGAAACAGGGTGCAGCTGAGCTCAATTTCGAGTCTCAAAACAAAGGGTCTGAATATTTATGTAAAAATTATACATTTGCAAAGAATTTATTTAAATGTTTTTGCCTTCTCATTTTGGGATATTATGTGTAGTTTATTGAGGAAAAAAAATGTTTAATAAATTTTAGAATAAGGCTGTAACGTAACAAAATGTGGAAAAAGTCAAAGGGTCTGAATACTTTCTGAATGCACTATACACATGGATTTTGTATTGTAGATACATGAATAGTAGAGTAGTGGCCTGAGGGCACAAACCAAATGTGTTGTGAAAAGTGTTATGAAATGTAATATTTTAAATTGTATATAACTGCCTTAATGTTGTTGGACCCCAGGAAGAGTAGCTGCTGCCTTGGACCCTTAATAATTCCAAAAATACAAATAATGTGATGAGTGCTAAAACTATCACCCATAATAAAGCGCAGTGTGCTATGATAAACTACATCTAACAACTTCAATGAAGTAGCAGCTGTGTTCATATAGATGATGTCACCTTAGTCTAGGACCAATAGGAACATCGACTGAATAATCTGCTTTCTACCATTTTCCGAGAGGCAGGACCTACAGTATTTCTATAAAAGAAGACCATTTTTATTCTCAGCTTCTTAACTAACTCGTCAATATGGTTTTTAAAAGCTTTTCATCTATCCAGATGCCCAGATACTTGTAAGCAGGGACATGATCAATATGGACAAAGTACATATTATGCTTAAATCAGAGTTTATTTTTATGCACTCTGGAGAACATTCAATACTAAATTCAGGTCAATAAAGTTTGTTCTGTAATACAATGAAGGCAGACTGTAGTTCAGATAGAGCCTGGTCAACGATGGGTGTAATAGCATACCCAATAGTATCGTTGGCATACAAGTGCAGGTTACAATGTTTTACAGACAAGCTGATATAGTTCATGTAAAAGATAAAAATTACAGGACCCATAATCAACCCTTGCGGGACACCATTCATCATATCAAGGAAACCTAATTTAACACCATTTGTTAAGTCATTTTCAAACCAGTTACATGCAGCCTGGTCTAGGCCAATTGAGAAAAGACAATTACCCACATCATTTATAACTAGGGATGCAACAAAGATAGTGCTATGACCTGGTCTAAATCCCAACTGATGTACATTTAGAATATGAAAGATCTTAGCTGTCACGACTTCCGCCGAAGCCGGTCCCTCTCCTTATTTAGCCGGCGTTCGGCGGTTGACATCACCGGCTTTCTAGCTACCGCCAATCCACTTTTCATTTTCCATTTGTTTTGTCTTTGTTTCACACACCTGCTTTCAATCCCACAATCACCTGTTTATTATTTAACCCTCTGCCCCCCCATGGTTTTTGTGAGTGGTTGTTTATTTTGTATTTTCGGTCTGTAATGGTGTACGTGGATTTGTTACTTTGTATATTTTACCTTTTGAGTAAAGTACGTTTGATTACTCATATCTGCTGTCCTGCGCCTGATTCTCTACACCAGCAACACCTAGGGTCATTACATTAGCTAAGAAAGAATCAAGGATTCTAATATTTTATCTAGGCAAAAAAGTTTAAAAATAGGTTGATCATTATTTTGGTCACAAGGGTCACCACTTTTGTGAAGGGGGAGTACATGGGCCGCCTTCCAAACCTTGGGGATAGTACAAGATATAATCGTCAGGTAAAAAATATGGGATAATGATTAAGTAATCAGAGGGGCAGAGAGGTGCAGCAAAAATAGATCAAGTATATCAGCCCCAGTGGATTCTTTTTACATCAGTCTTAAGCAAGGCATCTAGCACGTCACAGATAGTAAATTGCTGAACCGACCTACTAACCATAACGAAATGAAAAATGGCGGCCGACAGAGAGCGCTGCCGTGCTTCTAACTCTTAAGAAACTTTGCCCTATTTTGTATTTTATGTGTTATTTCTTACATTATTAGCCCAGATTTTCCCGGGAAGAACTATTGAATATCAGAGTGGCGGTAACTCACCAGCACTATCAGCATTACGACCAGGAATACGACTTTCCAGAATAGGATCCTTTGTTCATACCCCTCAGGGCACTTTAACTGATTCCAAAACAACGCCGGCGAAGGAAAGGTACTCGGAGTGGTCTTCTAGTCTGACTTAGGAGGCGCACACACCACCCACCGCTTCCAAGTATATTACTCAATAATGTTCTGTCTCTGGATAATACAAAATTCAAAAGGCACTTGCACATCTGAACAATCAGATGATGAAGGCCGATACGTAAGCTTATTAAATATCAGTGATACTATCAAGAGCAGTGTGCGGTTTCCTTTTTTCCTTCAGTCTCTGGATAATACATTTGTTTCATGATTAACTTCTTATGGCTGCAGGGGCAGTATTGAATAGCTCGGATGAAAAGGTGCCCATTGTAAACAACCAGCTCCTCAGTCTCAGTTGCTAATATATGGATAGTATTAGTAGTATTGGATAGAAAACACTCTAAAGTTTCCAAAACTGTCAAAATATTGTCTGTGAGTATAACAGAACTGATATTGCAGGCGAAACCCTGAGGAAAATCAAACCAGGAAGTGGCTTCTATTTTGAAAACTCCATGTTCCATAGCCTCCCTTTGCTCCATTGAAAGGAATATCAACCAGATTCATTTTCCTATCGCTTCCTCAAGGTGTCAACAGTCTTCAGACATAGTTTCAGGCTTTTATTTTGAAAAATTAGCCAGAAAGATAACATCACAGGTCAGGTGGTCGCTTGAGTTTTGCTCGTGCAACAGAGTTTGGGCTGCCATTGCCTTTCCCTCTCCTACTGATAAAGACATTTGCAGTTGATATATTATCGATTATATATTTTAAAAACAACCTGAGGATTGACTATAAAATATGTTTGACATATTTCTGTGGACATTACGGACACTATTTGGAATTTGTCTGCGTTGTCGTGACCGCTCTTTCCTGTGGATTTCTGAATAACGCGCCAAACAAACGGAGGTATTTTGGATATAAAAATAATCTTTATGGAACAAAAGGAACATTATTTGTGTATTTGGGAGTCTCGTGAGTGAAAACATCCGAAGATCATCAAAGGTAAACAATTAATTTGATTGCTTTTCTGATTTTCGTGACCAAGCTACTTGATGCTAAGTGTACATAATGTTTTGTAGAGCGATCAATAAACTTACACAAATGCTTGGATTGCTTTCTCTGTAAAGCATATTTTCAAAATCTGCCACTACAGGTGGATTAACAAAAGGCTAAGGTGTGTTTTCCTATATTGCACTTGTGATTTCATGAATATAAATATTTTTAGTAATATTCATTGAATGTGGCGCTATGCAATTCAGCGGTTGTTGATGAAAATTATCCCGTTAAAAAAGGTGTTAAAAATATATAGCGCCTACAGCATCTGCCTTGGCAGCAACAAATAAATGTGTATTCTGGTTTTCAGGACACATTGACAACCAGAAGCTCAAATTTATTGCAAACAGAAATATTTACAGATTGGGATACCATGAAATTAAAGTTGACATACAGCTGAAGTCGGAAGTTTACATACATATTAGCCAAATACATTCAAACTCAGTTTTTCACAATTCCTGACATTTAATCCAAATAAAAATTCCCTGTTTTAGGTCAGTTGGAACCACCACTTTATTTTAAGAATGTGAAATGTCAGAATAATAGTAGAGATAATGATTTATTTAAGCTTTTATTTATTTCATCACATTCCCAGTGGGTCAGAAGTTTACATACACTCAATTAGTATTTGGTAGCATTGCCTTTAAATTGTTTAATTTGGGTCAAAGTTTTGTTTAGCCTTCCATAAGCTTCCCACAATAAGTTGGGTGAATGTTGTCCCATTCCTCCTGACAGAGCTGGTGTAACTGAGTCAGGTTTGTAAGCCTCCTTGCTCGCACACGCTTTTTCAGTTCTGCCCACAAATTTGCTATGGGATTTAGGTCAGGGCTTTGTGATGGCCACTGCAATACCTTGACTTTGTTGTCCTTAAGCCATTTTGCCACAACTTTAGAAGTATGTTTGCGGTCATTGTCCATTTGGAAGACCCATTTGCGACCAAGCTTTAACTTCCTGACTGATGTCTGGAGATGTTGCTTCAATATATCAACACAATTTTCCCTCTCATGATGCTATCTATTTTGTGAAGTGCACCAGTCCCTCCCACAGCAAAGCACCACCACAACATGATGCTGCCACCTCCATGCTTCATGGTTGGGATGGTGTTCTTCGGCTTACAAGCCTCCCCCTTTTTCCTCCAAACATAACGATGGTCATTATGGCCAAACAGTTCTATATTTGTTTCATCAGACCAGAGGACATTTCTCCAAAAAGTATGATCTTTGTCCCTATGTGCAGTTGCAAATTGTAGTCTGGCTTTTTTATGGCGGTTTTGGAGCAGTGGCTTCTTCCTTGCTGAGCGGCCTTTCAGGTTATGTCGATATAGGACTCGTTTTACTATGGATATAGATATTTTTGTACCCGTTTCCTCCAGCATCTTCACAAGGTCCTTTGCTGTTGTTCTGGGATTGATTTGCACTTTCCGCAATGTTAATTTCTAGGAGACAGAACGCATCTCCTTCCTGAGCGGTATGACGGCTGTGTGGTCCCATGGTGTTTATACTTACGTACTATTGTGGACGTGGTACCTTCAGGCATTTGGGAATTGCTCCCAAAGATGAACCAGACTTGTGGAGGTCTACATTTTTTTTAGAGTTCTTGGCTGATTTCTTTTGATTTTCCCATGATGTCAAGCAAATAGGCACTGATTTTGAAGGTAGGCCTTGAAATACATCCACAGGTACACCTCCAATTGACTCAAATTATGTCAATTAGCCTATCCGAAGCTTCTAAAGACCTCACATCATTTTGGGGAATTTTACAAGCTGTTTAAATGCACAGTCAACTTATTGTATGTAAACTTCTGACCCACTGGAATTGTGATACAGTGTATTATAAGTGAAATAATCTGTCTGTAAACAATTGTTGGAAAAATTACTTTTGTCATGCTCAAAGAAGATGTCCTAACCGACTTACCAAAACTATAGTTTGTTAACAAGAAATTTGTGGAGTGGTTGAAAAAAGAGTTCTAATGTCTCCAACCTAAGTGTATGTAAACTTCTGACTTCAACTGTATATGGCCACTCCTCCCCCTTTCTGTAAAAGGAAAGTAAAAGGCCACTCCTCCCCCTTTCTGTCACATCTAAATATCTTGTAATCCTTTACTTCAATGTCTTTCTCAGAGACAGAACCATTTAACCATGTTTCTGAGAGAACCAGAATGTCAGGACATTAGTCCTGTACCCAAATGTAAATTGTGTAAAACATTTTTTACAGACCAGGCGGGAACTGGGAGAGCAGTGTGGGCAGAGCTCAGTCCACCCCGGATGAAGCTCCCACCAAAGGATTGGAGCAGCTGCAGGGGACCAGAGTGGAGCATTGGCAGCCACTCCTGTCCCCTGCAGCAGCTCCACTCCATTGGCCGGAGCTTCATCCGGGTGGACTGGGTGTGGAGAGGAGGCCTTGGTGTGGCTCCTGTTGCAGGGTTGAGGCTGCCATTGGGGGAAGGAGTGTCCCATGCCTGTCCTGGGGATGTAAGTAGGGAGGGTAACCAAAACTAGCTTGGGAGGGAGGTTGTGGGGGGAATTGTGGAGAGTGGTGTGAAGGGCAGTGTGACTGGCGAAGCTCCAAAATCTTAGCATATGAGGGCTGCTGGCATGAATGATACATGGTGTGGACTATATCATGTGATGCACTACCCTCAACAGAGTTTTTCCAGACTAGGGTAGTGGTCGGTGCTGTGTAGAACTGAGCTGATTGGAGCTGTGCTGTGATGGACCAGGTCTGGCAGAGCTGAGGTGTGCCGGGTCTGGTAGAGCTGTGCTGTGATGGGCAGGGTCAGGTAGAACTGTGCTGAGGCGGGCCGGGTCTGGTTGTGCTGTGCTGTGATGGGTCGGGCCTGGTTGAGCTGTGCTGAGGCTGGCCAGGTCTGGTAGAGCTGTGCTGAGGCTGGCCAGGTCTGGTAGAGCTGTGCTGAGGCGGACCAGGTCTGGTAGAGCTGTGCTGTGATGCAACGGGTCTGATTGAGCTGTGTTTAGGCAGGCCAGGTCTGGTTGTCTCTCCGATGGCTGAAGGGTCTATTTGTCTCTTACCAGAGGCTGCCTCTGCATATGTGGTCTGGCAGTGAGGTTGAGGTATGGTCTGGGGTACCCTCCTGTTGGCCACTATTTGTCCTGCCCCTACAGTACAGTCCAGTGCTGTGAAGGGTTGTGTTGGGCTGAGATGAGCTGTGTCTGGCGCTGCTGGGTTGAGCTGGGCTGGTTCTGGAACCTCTGTGCTGAGCTGGGTTGGTCCTGGCACTGCTTGGCTGAGCTAGGTTGGTTCTGGCACTGGTGATCTGGTCACAGTCTATCGCAGCTGGGCTTGGACATGTTGGTAGGGGCTGGAGATGTCTATGTCGGGCTCAGCTGAGATGAGATTGGCCTCCTCTGTCTCCCATGATAGGGAACTGGTGGGGCTCTGTTGCTGGCCTGGGATGATTGTGGATCTCTGTCTAACTTGGCATCTTTCAGGTTCTTGGCAAAGATTCTGAATCCCTCATGGTCCAGGTGTACATGGTCATACAAGTTCTCACATGTCAGGGTGTGGTGGTGAGAGATGCTGACATTTAGTAGTGTGGAGCAGTCCATGGTGAAATTTGGTTGACATTTTTAATACTTTTCCAGGGGAGATCTTTCCTTGGTAGAAGGGTGAATATTATAATGTGTGTCCTTAGGAACAGGGTGTGTGATTTCTCTGCCACCTTTCTCACTTCCACAGCCACTCTTTCTCCTTTTGTGCGCAGGTCATTTGTCTCAGTACGTATGACAAGGTTCTCAGGATTTTCCAGATTGACTTGATAGAGCAGTTGTTGTGCACTGTCAGTAGTGGGACACCAGCATTTATCTGTTTGGTGTCTGGGAAATTATTATTTTAGATACTTCTTTCATAACTGCAGTTTTGTAAGGTATCCTGGTATGAACTGGATCCTGTCCCCTGTTCTCTGGAGGTGTGATCGGCTGAACATGGTCAGACTGCTGGGAGGTAGGCAAGGCAGGGTAGGCTGTGGCAGGCTGGGTGGTTGGCAGGTCAAGGTAAGCTGTGGCAGGCTGGGAGGTTGGCAGGTCAAGGTGGACCCTAAGAGGCTGAGGGGCTAGTGAGGCAAATGGGTTGAAGGCTGTACTGGGCTCAGGAGTATCTGGGCTTCCACCAGGCTGATGCAGCTGCTCTGTTGGTGGCATGGTCAGAAGCTGCTGACGGAGGCCATTGGTCACCCTCTCTTTGCTGCAGCTCTACCTTTACCACAATCAGCTCCTCTTGGAGGGTGACAATGGACTGCGTCATTTGTTTAGTGTTCTGCCTTAACTGTTCTATTGAAGCTGATTGAAATGCCTCAACTCTTCCATCAGTGTCTGGACAGTGTCACACCCTTGTTGTTTGTTCTCTCTGTATGAGTAACTGATAGATGCACACACACACTTCATGTTAATGTATGTTAATTGTCTTTTGTCTTTAATGTCTTTTCGTTATGTGTCGGACCACAGTAAGACTAGCTGTCACCATTGGCATCGGCTAATGGGAATCCTAATAAATAAAATAAAAAAATCCGTAATCTCCATTCTAATAGGGAGAGGCAGTTCTGGATTTGTTTCCCAGATAATGTTTCTGTTGTGCACACAGCTGCTACAGGTGAGGGAGGGAGGGAGTGATGTACTGTGGGCCTCCTGTTTTGAAGGCCATGTTTTGGGAGTTGCAGCCATTGTTAGTGGAGACATGTCAGTTTTTACTTCATCATCCACTAGAGGTTTTAACATGTTGAACTCTTCTTCAAACAGCTCTAGACTGGCCTCAGAGCCTTGGATCATTACTGTTCAGTTATTGTTAGGAATATTATGAATAAATGACGAAACAATATCCTAATTTTAAATAGAACTGTAACTAAGTAAACTTATACTCTGTTTTATTATATCCAGGTTATGTCGATATAGGACTCGTTTTACTATGGATATTGATATTTTTGTACCTGTTTCCACCAGCATCTTCACAAGGTCCTTTGCTGTTGTTCTGAGATTGATTTGCACTTTTCGCACGAAAGTACATTAATCTCTAGGGGACAGAAAGTATCTCCTTCCTGAGCGGTATGACAGATGTGTGGTCCCATGGTGTTTATACTTGCGTACTATTGTGAACGTGGTACCTTCAGGCATTTGGAAATTGCTCCCAAAGCTGAACCAGTCTACAATTTTTTTTCAGAGGTCTTGGCTGATTTCTTTTGATTTTCCCATGATGTCAAGCAAAGAGGCACCGAGTTTGAAGGTAGGCCTTGAAATATATCCACAGCTACACCTCCAATTGACTCAAATTATATCATTAGCCTATCAGAAAAATCTAAAGCCATGACATCATTTTTTAATTTCTTTTACAAGTTGTTTAAAGGCACAGTCAACTTAGTGTATGTAAACTTCTGATCCACTGGAATTATGATACAGTGAATTATAAATGAAATAATCTGTGGGTAAACAATTGTTGCAAAAATTACTTGTGTCATGCTCAAAGTCGATGTCCTGACCGACTTGCCAAAACTATAGTTTGTTAACAAGACATTTGTGGAGTGGTTGAAAAACTAGTTTTAATCACTCCAACCTAAGTATATGTAAACTTCCGACATCAACTGTATATAATACTAGATATTAGGAGCTCATCATTTTACCAGCTGATCTTGGAACTTTGAACCTAGAATTTACCCAACGGATCTCAGTCGCCCATCCTCCAACCTTTCCAGATCCCACATGATTCACACACACACACACACACACACACACACACACACTAGAGGTCGACCGATCAACACTTATTTTAACTTAATATAATACATCAATAAAATCAATTTAGCCTCAAATAAATAATGAAACATGTTCAGTTTGGTTTAAATAATGCAAAAACAAAGTGTTGGAAAAGAAAGTAAAAGTGCAATATGTGCCATGTAAGAAAGCTAATGTTTCAGTTCCTTGCTCAGAACATGAGAACATATGAAAGCTGGTGGTTCCTTTTAACATGAGTCTTCAATATTCCCAGGTAAGAAGATTTAGGTTGTAGTTATTATATGAATTATAGGACTATTTCCCTCTGTACCATTTGTATTTCCTTAACCTTTGACTATTGGATGTTCTTATAGGCACTTTAGTATTGCCAGTGTAGCAGTATAGCTTCCGTCACTCTAATTAGCACACTCTAACTAGCTAGCCATTTCACTTCGATTACACCATCCTCATCTCGGGAGTTGATAGGATTGAAGTCATAAACAGCGCAATGCTTGACGCACAACGAAGAGCTGCTGGCAAAACGCACGAAAGTGCTGTTTGAATGAATGTTTACGCGCCTGCTTCTGCCTACCACCGCTCAGTCAGATACTTGTATGCTTAGTCAGATTTTATGCAACGCAGGGCACGCTAGATAATATTTAGTAATATCATCAACCATGTGTAGTTAACTAGTGATTATGATTGATCGTTTTTTATAAGATAAGTTTAATGCTAGCTAGCAACTTACCTTGGCTTACTGCATTCGCGTAACAGGCAGTCTCCTTGTGGAGTACAACGAGAGAGAGGCATGTCGTTATTGCGTTGGACTAGTTAACTGTAAGGTTGCAAGATTGGATTCCCCGAGCTGACAAGGTGAAAATATGTTGTTCTGCCAATGAACAAGGCAGTTAACCCACCGTTCCTAGGCCGTCATTGAAAATAAGAATGTGTTCTTAACTGACTTGCCTAGTTAAATAAAGGTTGTTTTTTTTAATTGGCAAATCGGCGACCAAAAATACAGATTTCCGATTGTTGTGAAAACGTGAAATCGGCCCCAATTAAATCGGCCATTCCGATTAATCGGTCGACCTCTAACACACACACACACACACACACACACACACACACACACACACACACACACACACACACACACACACACACACACACACACACACACACACACACACACACACACACACACCAGCTGATGAGTGTGTCAGTGTGCAACATCTGACACTCTCTGTATGAGGACAGATGGGAGAGAACCCTCATCAGGACAACACAGACTACTGCTGCCTTCTCCAACTGACACGACTGGAGGGAATGTGCTTTTCAAGTAACAACGATCTGGTTTGGTTTGCCAGAGTCAATTCTTTGATTTAATTGCTGATATTAAAACCTAAAACCTATATTATTGTTTTATTTCACTTTTATTTAACCAGGTAGGCCAGTTGAGAGCAAGTTCTCATTTACAACTGCGACCTGGCCAAGATAAAGCAAAGCAGTACGACAAAAACTACACCACAGAGTTACACATAAACAAATGTACGGTCAATAACACAATAGAAAAATCTATGTACAGTGTGTGCAAATGTAGAAGAGTAGGGAGGTAAGGCAATAAATAGGCCATAGAGGCTAAATAATTATTAATTACAACAAATAATTGCTATTTATAGATTGGCTGTGTACAGGTACAGTGATCGGTAAGCTTTTCTGACAGCTGATGCTTAAATTGGCAGCAGAGAACTGGAAGGAATGGCGGCCAAAGGAAGTGTTGGCTTTGGGGATGACCAGTGAAATATACCTGCTGGAGCTGCAGTTTGATTAGTTGGAGTAAGTTTTATGATTTAATTTATTTGGTTCTTATTGCTTCACTACTGTCTGGAACTTTAAGTCTGTGTTTGCTCTGGTGCTTTGAAGGACACAAAGAAGTAAAACGTATATAAATTCCGCAAATTTTAATAATACAATTCCATTGTCTTCATACAATACCTTGATCAGTCTCTCTATGTCCAAACTTTTGACTAGTTTTGTGTGTGTATCTAATATATATTTCTCATGTCATTGCTTACATGTATGCAGAAATAAGACCTTATAGATGCCAAGTCTTGGTCATGATATGGTTTCAGTTTTTTGGTTGGTGGTACTGGAAAGTGGGTGTGAGGAGTGAATAAGATCTAGTATGAAGTCTGGTGGGGTTAGTGATGCTAGTGGAAGCCTGTCCCTGAGAATCAAAAATATATGTCCTCCGAGCCTTCCTCCAGCCCATGCAAGGTAGTCTGGGTAATTATTTATGCATGTTATTTATACTAGTTTGGACCCGACAGGTGATGCCTGATTCCTCCCTCCCAGGCTCCCCCTCTACCCCCTCTCCATCCCCCAATCCCCTGGCCCCTGACCCCCGCTAGAACTCACTGCCTGCCACTGGTCTGAAGAAAAACTGTCAAGTAGAGCCTCCGTGTGTGGCAAAAGTTAGGAGATATCTAATCAATGGAAGATGGAATTAAAATGACGGAATTTAAAGGAGAAGGATAGGCTACAACAACCAGGAGCCAACAGGTAGGTTGCTAATTAATATTCTAAATTGAGTTGTATTTGTAACTGTAGGATGAAAAAGCGAATGCACTGCAGCCTCAATTAGCCTAGCTAGCTAACGTTAGCTTAACTAGCTTCTCCCAGTTTGATGCAGTCAAGACAGGTACTATGTAATCATATTTTATGATAAATAACCTAGCTATGGCAGTTATTAGTCTACTATAGTTTGAGTTGTCTCTCCCTCCCTCCCTCCTTCCTGCTCCCTGTGTCACTCACTCACAGTACAGCCCCTCCCCCGCCTGCTAGAGCTGCACCTCTTTCTCCCTCCTCTCGCACTTGATCCCTTCCAGATAATAAAGTAGCTTAAATAATGACTTTTCTGCTGCTTCACTCGGATCGGTCCGGGTCTGGATTCAACCAGGTCTATACAGAACGGGTCTAGTTGTCCTTTGGTCTGTTCGGAATGGGTCTCTAAATTTAAAAAACATTATGCATATCGGGTCTAGGTGGGAAAGCCCAAGGATTATTTTGGAACAGGTCCAACTTTTTGGACCCATGAAGATCTCTACCGTCAAGTTCCAGCCCTGACCTCCCCTTTCTCAACTCTCCAAACCTCCCGTGCACTTGCTTTTCCTTGACCTGTTCAGACACTTCTTCCCTTCTATCTTGTTCGTTACCTTTCCCTTACTTATCAGCTCCCTTCCGCTTTCCTACACTCGCCTCGTCCTTTTCAGCCATCTCCCTCAGTCACATAGAGATATCACGGATCTTTGACAAAATCTGCACATTGGCTAAAGAAGTGAGTTTCTGATAAAAAATGTAAATGTTAATGAAAAACTACAGTAAATACTACAATATACTAGTCTGCAAAAACACTACATTAATTACTAAAGTATATACTACAGTTTTCTTTTACTAGATTATTTATAATATAGTTAACTGTAAATACTACAGTATATACTACAGTAATGTTCAAAAACACTACCGTGAATTTTTTAAAATTTTATATGGGGGACTTCAGTACAGATGAAACCACATTGGAGGCTGAGGTGGACAAACTGTCCCACTAGTTTGTTAAGGCTCCAGTGTGGGTAAATGGCAAATCATGCTGGATGGGCAGCAGAATTGATTGGGTATCAGTGTGCATGTATGTGTCTGTGTATGTCTGTGTTTGAGAGAGAAAGAAAGAGAGAGGGGTTTGGAGAGCAAGAGGGAACGAGAGAGAGAGTGTGTGTGTGTATGAATGTGTGTAGCAGACCGTGACAGAACATGGTGTGCCTCTGCTAGCCAAACTTATCTCCAAGATGTACTGCAAGCTGAAACTGGTGTACGGAAAAGGAAGGGGAGATCGAGAGAGAGGGAAAAGGAAGATGGGGAGAGAGAAAGCAAAGCGAGAGAGAAGGAGAGAGAGGGAAAAGGAAGATGGGGAGAGAGAAAGCAAAGCGAGAGAGAAGGAGAGAGAGGGAAAATGAAGATGTGGAGAGAGAAAGCAAAGCGAGAGAGAAGGAGAGAGAGGGAAAATGAAGATGTGGAGAGAGAAAGCAAAGCGAGAGAGAAGGAGAGAGAGGGAGTGCTGCAGCAAGATACAGAGCCCAGCTGGTACACCCAATTTACTCTCATTTGCTGTGAAATTAACTGGCAAACTTGTTTCGATCTTTTCACAAGAGAGAGAGCGAAAGAGAGAGAGAGCGAAAGAGAGAGAGAGAGCGAAAGAGAGAGAGAGAGCGAAAGAGAGAGAGAGAGCGAAAGAGAGAGAGAGAGCGAAAGAGAGAGAGAGAGCGAAAGAGAGAGAGAGAGCGAAAGAGAGAGAGAGAGCGAAAGAGAGAGAGAGAGCGAAAGAGAGAGAGAGAGCGAAAGAGAGAGAGAGAGCGAGAGAGAGAGAGAGCGAAAGAGAGAGAGAGAGCGAAAGAGAGAGAGAGAGCGAAAGAGAGAGAGAGAGCGAAAGAGAGAGAGAGAGCGAAAGAGAGAGAGAGAGCGAAAGAGAGAGAGAGAGCGAAAGAGAGAGAGAGCGAGGAAAACGGAACACAAGGATGATTCTGGGCTTGGCGCTGGAAAGAGTGAACCAGCCATCCATACACACTGGACACAGTCTCTGAGAGGAGGTATTCAGTATGTGTGGGTAATCAACATAATAATGTCATAGATCAGCTGACATTGAGGAAGTTAAGACACTGCAGTGCTCCACAGGCATCCTTTAAAAAGCCAGGTGGTAATTTAAAGGTTGGTTTAGAGTCACAGCCAATAATGTGAGAACCCTGGAAACACTGCAGGTATACAGTGCTGTGTCAGGCCTTTGGAATGGGGCCAGGTACTGTGTGTGTTTGAATGTATGTGTGTGTCCCCTATCTATACCTTTAGAATACACATGGCTCTGATTACCCAGGAGTCTCTCTCTCTCGCTCTCTCTCTCTCTCTCTCTCTCATACAGGTGGAAGGGCAGCTCTTAACTGACTGCGTATACACAGAATTCTTAAGAGAGAGGGACAGTTTGTATAGTTCCCCACTGTACCTAATGATCTGTTACAAGAATTGGTCAGGGTTGCAGGCTGAGAAGGTGGTGAGTTAATGTGTGTGTGTGTGTAAATGTGTGTGTGTGTGTCCAGCACCTGATGCTCTGCTGCATGAAGCGGTCAGGGTCGCTGGCTGAGAAGGTGGTGAGAGAGGTGCCAGCAGGAACACCCTCCTCAAAGCGGATGGATTTGGGGTTGGTGGGGAAGAAGGGAGGTTCGTTGATGTCTACCACAGAGATGGTGACCCCGGATGTGGACTGGAGGGACGACTGGATCCCACTGGCCAGCGGAGCCTGGTTATTGACCACCACCGTCAGCATGAAGGCCCTGTTCTGCTCAAAGTCCACCGGCTGGAGACGGAGTTGGGGGAGAGAGAGGAGGGGTGAGAGTAGGAGGCAGATAATTAGGTTAGGATTAGTAATCTCATACTCCATCAAATGGCATGATAAAAGCAATCACACATGACTGACAGAAGAAGTCTAGATAAAAAGATAAAAATAGGCATCATACAAAAAGAAGATAATAAGAGAACACTAATAAAGGGTGTAGTCAAATAAAATGAGAAAAAGAAACAAAGCCTACACCAGGCCTGGGAAAAGGCCGGCCCGTGGGCCATATGCGGCCCGCGACTTGATTCAATACGGCCTGTGGAATCATGTTCAGATCATGTAAAGAATTTGCAATAGTAAAGTTTTGAAACACGTATTTGTTATTCAAATTAAAAGCCAAATGAATACTTTCCTTTGTGTAATGATTTAACTCCCACCGCTTGTGGGACATTTATTTTGAAGGCAAGTATAAATAACAACTGCACGAGGACAGACAGTGACTGTCAGGCTGACACACACGTCACATTTACAAATAGTAGCTAGCTGGAAATTGCGCAAAAATTTGTTTTTCAAAGAAAAGGAAAGTAGACAATGAATGTAGAGTGTTCCAGCAAGAGTGGACATCGAAATGTTTCTTTTATTGAGGTATCAGGGAAAGCTGTGTGCTTAGTGTGCAAAGAGAGCATCGCTGTCTTCAAAGACCACAGCTTGTCCCTACTCTTCCAGACAAAGCATTCAGAGAAATATAGGAATATGTCTTCTGAGCAGAGGGCAAGTGCATCGAAAGAGTTGCTTTCTCAGTTGCAAAAGCAGCAAGGACTTTTCGCAAAACTGCATTCAGCAAACAACAGAATTGCGAGAGCTAGTTATGTATTGTCCCACAAAAGTGCTAAACATAGCAAGCCAATCGCTGACGGCAAATTCATTAAATAATGTTTAATTGACTCTGCAGCAATACTTTGCCCTGACAACAAAGAGCTGTTCAAAAATGTTTCCAGCAGTGATGCACGTGACACGGCGCAGTTGTTGATATTCTTACAAGGAATAACCACAGATTTTGAAATGACAGAGGAGCTTGCTTCAGTGCAGTCAATGAAGAGCACAACCACAGATAAATATGTATTGGAGGTTAATAAGTGTGTGGCAAAGCTGGGACTGAGTTTTGAAAAGTTTTCCAGTGTGACCACTGATGGGTGCCCAGACTTGACAGGAAAAAAAGTTGGCCTTTTGAAAAGTATACAAGATCAAGTAGCTGAGCTGAACCCAGATCAGAAAATTATTTTCCTACATTGCATTATTCATCAGGAGGTGCTCTGTAAGTGTGTTCTGAAAATGAGCCGTGGTGTGGATACAGTCACTAAAGTGGTAAACTTTATAAGAGAAAAATGTTTAAACCACAGGCAGTTTGTCTCACTGTCGGAAGAGACAGTTGGGTCATGCAGATCACCCCTACCACACAAACGTGAGATGGCTGAGTTTGGGGAAGGTGCTTACAAGGGTGTGGGACCTGAAGTCAGAGATTAATGAGGTTTTGCAAATGAAAGGAAAATGTGGATTTCCCTCAACGGCAAGATAAAGAATGGTTGGCTGATTTTTACCTTCACCGTGGAGATCTTGGCCCTCATGAATGAACTGCATTCCATACTACAAGGAAGGGCCTTTTTGCACATCAGATGTACAGCCTTGTCAAAGCCTTCAAGGGAAAATTACTCCTCCTGACCCGACAAGTAGAAGTCAACAACCTCACCCACCTTCCGACACTACTAGTCTGTTCCCTATCAGATGACCAGTGGGAGAAGTATATATCGCTGCTGCGTGCTTTGAACAGTGAGTTTTCTCGTCGTTTCGAGGATTTCAAAGTGTTGGAAAATGACATGCTGTTGGGTTTCCTCTCCTTTCACCTTCAATGTGGATAACGCTCCCACTGACCTGCAACTAGAGAAACTTTAGTCTGATGCAGTGATTGGAGAACTATTTAAAACAATGTCACTGACGCGGTTCTACGCATCTCTCGATGAACAAAACTTCCCAAAGATTAGGAGTCATGCTCAGAAGATGTTTGTACTGTTTGGGTCAACCTATGTATGTGAACAGACATTTTCAGTGATGAAATATACCAAGTCAAGGCATAGATCATCTCTTACTGACTCTCACCTCTCAGCAATCCTGCTCATAGCGACGTCAGAAACCATACCTGACTTCACTGCTCTAGTCAATGCCCATCAGAGACTTCACTCCTCACACTGATTGAGTAGTTTAAATGTAATGTTGAGCTCTCTCTCTTTGTGTTATCGTGCATACCCGTTAACAAGAGTGGACATAACTCCGTAGTGCTGAATGCACAGTGTACTTTTCCCTCTGTGTAGTTAGTTTGATAATGAAAATACCATTCTATTGTTTTCATTTCATAAGGAAAATAATAGAACATGGATCTTGTTTATTTCTGTGCATGTTAAAAAAGTAAAATAGGTAGCATTTCTGGATGTGATTTACAGTAGATATATCTGTCAACACAGTCATACACATGATGAAAAATCCTACAATATGATTCTGGCCCGTGATGGCAAAAATATATTATAATGTGGCCCACCATGGAAAATAATTGCCCATGCCTGCCCTACACTATGGTTACAAGAAATAGATGGGAGAGAAATAACAAGAGAGAGATCAAACTCACAGTGATATCTAACCCCCCCATTCCCAGAACACTTAAACATTCTCCTCCAGTTCCTCTGTCCCTCTATCCTCCACCTGCAGCTCTTGAGAGAGAGAGCGAGAGCAGAGCTGAGCCCTATTGACGATAAAGGAAGTAATGAACAGCCCTGGTGGTGAGCAGCGCTAGCTCTGCGCTAGCTAGGATGAATTGGAACAGCGTTATCGCTAAACTTAGAGGGACCTCTGCACCCCTACCTGTAATTACCCTGCTAACACTGAGTGAGTTAGGCAGGTCTTAAACAATTCATGGACCGGCTGCCGTTGGGGCTGGCGCTCCCTGTTAAATTCACACTGGGTAAACTCCCCTCCCCTCACCGTGTGTGTATGTGTGTGTGTGTGTGCGTACGTGCTCATGTGTGTGTGTGTTGGCTAGCTCCAGCCACCTACAAGGCGGTCTGCCGTGTGAGCCTAAAACGAAGTGACAGCTCTGGGCTGGCATAATGACAACAACACAATTAGATTCAGGTAACCTCCAGAAACACACACAACAAATATGTTAGGTATTGCATGCTGCTGGCTGGCTCTGAGTACAGTTAGCGATCCAGTTGATGATTAGCACCCGGAGGCCGGTGTCTGCTGGTGACAGTAATGATTTGGAGCACATCTGTGTGTTGCTTCGCCTTAGTGTTCGTGTTAACGGACGCGGTAGGCGACGATATAAAAGCATTCATAATAAAGCAGCCAGAGTGATGAGGGGATTGGATCTGACAGATGCTATCGTGGTGTGTGCGTGCGTGCCTGCGTGTACTGATAATGAGAAGAGGAGGCTGGTGTTGATGTGCCCTGTCTGTCTGTCTGTCTGTCTGTCTGTCTGTCTCTGTCTGTGTCTGTGTGTGTGTGTGTGTGTGTGTGTGTGTGTGTGTGTGTGTGTGTGTGTGTGTGTGTGTGTGGAGTGAACCAGTGATGTACTGGGGCCCTATCAGAAGGCTGAACGTGCTTGGAGCTCTTTGATCCATAGCCAGTGGTGCAGTGCTCCCTCTCCACCTCCCCTCTTTTCTTTTTGTCCTCTCTGACTGCTCTTCCTCCTCTCTCTATCGAACCGCTTCCCTTCCCCAGCTCCCTCTACTCCTCCCTTCCCCTTCCTTCCTTCTCCATCCTCCTCCTATCACCTTATCCTCCCCTTCTTATTTCCTTTCCTCTCTCTGGCATGTAGTCACCCCTGTCATTTCCTATGCTCATCACACACTTCAATTTACATATCCTAATGACTTAAAGACAAATGTGTGTGTGGATGTTTGTGGATGTTTGTGTGGGTAAGTGGACGCGTATGTGTGTGCATGTTTGTCTGTATGTGTTTGTGTGATGCCTCTGTTTTAATCCAGGATTTAAAATGTATGCGTATTGGTTCCCTAGACAGTTCTCTAATTGTGCAGGTTAAGACCTCAGTCCATGTTTATAGAGCAGCCATGGTCCCAGGTCGGCCGTCTCAGTAAACTTGTGAGAGATGTCAGTGTGTTCTGCTGATGTGCCTCCACTAGCAGCCAGAGAGGCCCCCTTGGTAAATACATACTACATCAATTCAGATGTTTCCCTGCTACCTACGCGTTACAGTTTTTCTGATGTGAAACCGATTAGAGTTGGTAGCCATTCCGGCTTTGGTGCCCAGAGAGACTCAAAGCCTATTCCACAGATAGTGGAATAGGCAGAGGAAATCCACTGGCTCTGCAGGGGTAGCTCATAACACTAGTCAAATATACACACCATATACACACTACACCTGCGCACACGCACGCACACACAAACACCTATGGCTAAAACTAGAGCCCCTTAGAGGCCCTTACAAGACACAACTGCGTTGCTGATGCACCCATTTATCACAGGTGCCTAAAAACCACTTCAATTGTAATTGACAAATCAATATAACATTTTCTGCAATGGTCTCAGTAGCCATTTTGTGTGTGTGTGTGTGTGCATGGCCATGTGCCTGTGAAAGACCTGATGTCCTGCTATCCTATCCCTTATGTAGGCTATGATAGGCTGGTGGGCAGGTAACCCCCTATAGAGCTGGAGCTTACACTCAGTGGCTTATACATTCAGTGTACAAAACACTAAGGACACCTGACAGACATAGACTGACCAGGTGAATCCAGGTGAAAGCTATGATCCCTTATAGATGTCAATTGTTAAAACCACTTCAATCAGTGTAGATGAAGGGGAGGAGACAGGTTAAAGAAGGATTTTTAAGCCTTGAGACAATTGAGACATGGATTGTGTATGTGTGCCATTCAGAGGGTGAATGGGTAAGACAAAAGATTTAAGTGCCTTTGAACAGGGTATGGTAGTAGGTGCCAGTGTGACAAAGTCAAAATGTAGTTTCCATCAACCTTGCTCGCATTCCGCGCAATGCAGATATCAAAGAACACCGCAGTTCGCGGGCAGAGTAGTCGGTGAAACCATTCACTTCAGAAAAAAAAGGTGTGATATAAATACAGTTTCCTTTCATTATGTGTTGTCAAATTCAACCAAATATTTGAGGCCATACTAGTAAGGTTGGCAATATGAGAGGTCTTCAGACAGATTTTTGTATTATTTTCCTTGAAAGAACTAGTGGAATTTTGAGTTCTTCTCTCCTATTTGGAAAGTTGGTCTGCCTGTTCTTTAGTTTGAGAGAGGTATTCTGAGAGAAGGTTTGTGTCTCCTTCCTCTGTACATAAAAAAACTGATAAAAACTGTATAGTGGAAAACTGGTTCATATATCCCAAAGTCAATAGCAAATGTGACTATGTATATATTTATGTCACCATTAATGTATTTAAAGCCTATTCCAGCAAGTTATCCAAGTATTTGCTGGCTTGGCTAGCCATGTTAAACAAAGCGCTAACTTGCACTATAACATGCTGACCAAGCCGGACATGCACCTGTATGCGCATGTTGATTTTGTACCCCCACACCAGACACGATCAGGACACGCCGGTTAACATATCAAGACAAACTCTGAACCAATTATATTAATTTGAGGACAGGTTGAAAAGCATTAAACATTTATGGCAATTTAGCTAGCTAGCTTGCTGTTGCTAGCTAATTTGTCCTGGGATATAAACATTGGGTTGTTATTTTACATGAAATGCACAAGGTCCTTAATCCACAGGTAAAACTAATTCCTTTCTCATCCTCTCTCCTCCTTCCTCAGGCTTCCTTAGTTTTTTTTTTACTTCTTTGAACTTTATATGGCGGTTGGAAACCAACTTCACCGTGCATTACTACAACCAACTGGAGTGTGGACGTCAGTTCATCTTTCAATCACCCACGTGGTTATATGCTCCTAAACACCAATGAGGAGATGGGATAGGCCAAACTTGCATCGCGTTGAGCGTCACAAATAGAACCTATTTATATTTTAGCACCTGGCCACGCAGATGCTTGCGAGCAGTGTGGTTGCAATGATTGAATAACATGTATGGGTACATTTTTTGTGTGCACGCGCTGTGAGCGGTGTGGTCAGCATGTAAGTCAGTGCACTGTAATGTCACACTCTATTGCTAGCAGGTGATTTATTGAAATATGAAGTGAATGTTTTTTCATACTACATTTAAAAGGTTTATATAAAAAGGGTTGTACTTGTGCACTGTATTTATGGATTGATGTCAGTGCCAATAACTGGAACGAATTGCAAAAATCACTGAAGTTGGAGACTTATATCTCCCTCACTAACTTTAAGCATCAGCTATCTGAGCAGCTTACCGATCCCTGCAGCTGTACACACCCCATCTGTAAATAGCCCATCCAACTACCTACCTCATCCCCATATTGTTTTTATTTACTTTTTTTGCTCTTTTGCACACCAGTATTTCTACTTGCACATCATCATCTGCACATCTATCACTCCAGTGTTAATTTGCTAAATTGTAATTACTTCGCTACTATGGCCTATTTATTGCCTTACCTCCTTACGCCATTTGCACACACTGTATATAGACTTTTTCTATTATGTTATTGACTGTATGTTTGTTTATTCCATGTGTAACTCTGTGTTGTTGTTTGTGTCGCACTGCTTTGCTTTATCTTGGCCAGGTCGCAGTTCTCAACTTGTTCTCAACCGGCCTACCTGCAAAAATAAAAGGTGAAATAAATAAATAAATACAAATTAAATCACATTGAGGGCATTACTGTTGCTCCTATCTAAAATCTATATTGTGTCTTACCTAACCAGTGAATGTGTGGCTGTGACCATCCTGTCAATGCCTGT
The DNA here is from genome assembly GCF_018296145.1 of Oncorhynchus tshawytscha. Lineage (NCBI taxonomy): Eukaryota > Metazoa > Chordata > Actinopteri > Salmoniformes > Salmonidae > Oncorhynchus > Oncorhynchus tshawytscha. Next base: position 26,069,461 of record NC_056450.1, on the reverse strand, counting down.
CATCACTGTTTGATATCTTTTGCTGCAGATAAAAACCAAGTCAACCTGAAGTGTGGGTGGCTATATACAGCTGGTTACACCAGGCGCACAAGTTTGTGTCAAGAACCGCAACGCTGCTGGATTGTTCTCGCTCAACAGTCTCCCATGTGTATTAAGAATGGTTCACCACCCAAAGGACATCCAGCCAACATAACACAACTGTGGGAAGCATTGGAGTCAACATGTGCCAGCATCCCTGTGGAACGCTTTCAACACCTTGTAAGGTCCATGCCCCAGCAATTTGAGGCTGTTCTGAGGGCAAAAAGCACGGGGATGTGCAACTCAATATTAGAAAGGTGTCCTTAATGTTTTATACACTCAGTGTAGATCTGACATGCAACACATAATTGATGAATGGGATAACAACACTGTCTGTACTACATCAACCTCAACCTTGGTGAAGACATATGTTTTTAAAATAGATATGATAAGTTCTAGGTGAGAACTGGAGAATATCAGTGTTGCATACACCAAGAAAGTGTCAAATTTCACCATTCTGGTAAAAAAGGTGTAAATTGCTGAGGTGTGGTCACTTTTGAGGGCTCAAGCTCTTCTTGTTTCTTCTTTTATAGTTAAGTTAATTTATTATTGTACTGTGAGACACTTACTGCACTGCTGGAACTAGAAACATAAGCATTTCACTGTACCTGCATTAACATCTGCTAATCTGTGGATGCGACAAATACACTTTAATTAGTTATTTTGGTTGGTCGCAGGGCCTTACCTTCACCACAGTAACCATGCCGTCATTGGTGTGCGGGTCGGTGATGATGGTGAAGTGACCTATGGGGTCACCGCTGATGATCCTGTATACAGCGTTCCAGTTGGGCGAGCGTGGCTGGTCGCGGTCAATCACGGTCAGGTTGGCAACCGCAACATTGATCCGGTTCTCTGGAACCTCCCCCGAAAACTGGGAGGGGAAAGAAAAAGGGAGAGAGAGATTAGAGGAAGTTAGAGGAAATCTTCTCCTTTGTAGGCAGTCAAATGGCTTAGTTATCATGTCACTCCACAAACTACTCCAGAGCATTAAACTAACTAAACACCCTACTGTCCTCTGCCTCCACGTTCTGTCTTGTTCTGAATAATTTTCTTGTTGCGCCCTCCTACTCCCATCTTTGGTGAGAACAGAGTATTCTTCCTTTCTGTTCTTCTGAGAGACTGAGGGAGCGAGAGAGAGAGAGAGCAAGGGATGGAGGGAGAGAAAATGCCTGATTTTGGGAAGGCTCAAGCAGCAGTGTGCATGTGTTTGTGCCTCTTTCTGAGTGGGTTTTAGAGGTTCTCTCGCAGCAGAAACGTGCTCTGTCCTGATAAGACCACACAGCAGAAGAGTGAGCTGCTGTCTGTCATGCGTTTGTCTGTAATGGTTTGGAACTGATCACAGCTCTACAGCCGTTACAAGGTCAGGGGACTCTCTCTGTATGCCTGGACCGTACACAATAACAACATTAGCCCCCTTACCTACACCTGATCCCCCAAATACCCCCTACCAACCTTACCTCCGCCCCTATCCACCCCATCACCAGCACTAGCAGTGGTTTCCACATCTTTCTTCATCTCGTCATAGCAACAGGCGTGTAGTACAGCTATAGCGCCGCCACACAGAGTCACCGTGTCGTCATGGGTAACAGGCATGGAGGAGCCGTTGAGCCTCTTATGGTGAGTGTGGGATATCAAAGAGTAAAGCCCCGGCCTAAACACTCCCAACAGACCATAATACCCTGCCATGCCCTCACAGAGACACAAAGAGACACAGAGACCCAGCACACAGACACAGGCAGATTAGGGAGCTGTGGCAAGAGGGTTGTCTATAGAGAACCAATGACATTCTTAAGGAAACAGAGGAGTGGTCCTGTTGGTCTGCTAGGATTGGATAAAGAGGCAGCGTGTGTGTGCACACTCTTAACTAAGTCTGCTTTGCCGCTGCTATCGGCTAGGCCAGGGTATACTCCATACTAATTTGAGAAAATGTATCTCTGTAATAGGGACCATATATAACCACACTAAGGCAGGGGGTGTACGGGAGGCAGGGGGAGGTGTAGGGGAGGCAGGGGAGGTGTAGTGGTGGCAGGGGGAGGTGTAGGGGAGGCAGGGGGAGGTGTAAGGGAGGCAGGGGGAGGTGTAAGGGAGAAAGGGGGATGTGTATGAGAGAGAGGGGGTGTAGGGGAAGGCTGGGGGAGGAGTAGGGGGAGGTGTAGGGGAGGCAGGGGGAGGTATAAGGGGGCAGGGGAGGTGTAAGGGAGAAAGGGGGATGTATATGAGAGGCAGGGGGAGGTGTAGGGGAAGGCTGGGGGAGGAGTAGGGGAGGTGTAGGGAGAAGTAGGGGGAGGTGTAGGGGGAGGCGGGGAGAGGCAGAGGGAGAGAGGGGGGTGACAGGGAGCTTCATCATGGGGCCCAGGTGATGTAAGGATGAGGCAGGAGAACAAGATGCAGGCAAAGCTGGTGTTCCTACTGGCTGGGGCTACTGAGCATGGGGGTACACACACATGCATGCACGCACACAAACACGTCTACTTTTTTCTAAAACTCACAGAAACACACCAATACAGACACACATAAGCTGTGTTTGAATACCCATACTAACGTACTATATACCACATACTTATTCATGAGTATATACTACATACTATAAGTTCATTTTAGTATACTGTAAACGAACGGTATCCTTTCAGTTGATGGAACTAGCGCTACACCTGTCTCCTGGAAGTTGATGCTGTTGCTATGTAACTTCTGGCTAGCTTGTTAGCATAACAAATTACAAGCTAGACATCTTATGACTTATTAACAATGTCCATTGAGAATGCACAATGACCATCTCACTTAGCTATGCTAAGAATGACGTGAATAATCAAGTCAATAAACTCTGGGTAGTTAGTTAGATAGCATATCGTTAATATACTGGCAAGTTCGATGTATTAGTAGCCAACTAATGTTATGTAGCTAGCTAACATACCAGTACATACTGCTGTAATGATATGCTATGCGGTTCGTAAGGATAGCGTAGCCAACAAATTGTCAGCCAACATAACGTATAATGTAACTTATTTGAAAAGTCATTACTTTATTACATTGCTCAACATTTTCTTAACATTTGTCATAATTAGTTAAAGCAATGAATTTGTATCTGCTCTCATTGGACTTTGGCAGCATATTTTTCACCATTTTCTTCAAATCTGAAAGCGTTGTGAAGCTACTCCCATTTTCTGAAGAATGGCATTATGGGCCCTTAAAGCACTTAAATAGTGTCCATTGCTTGTATACTTCGTATTTTGGGCGAATGTAGTTCGACATCCGGAAACTTTTGGCATACTAACTATATCCATACTATGACCAATAAACATACTACATACTCAATTTACGTCACAAATAGTATGATCAGTGCAGATAGAATAAGTATTCGAACACAGCAATACTCTATTACAGATAATCACACAAACAGACAAACACATCCACTTTGAAACACACACCAACCCCACCCACTGCCTGTCTGCCCACCTTGAAAAATAGGCCAGCCTCTGATAGGCCTGATGAAATATTAATCTCAAACATTAAAGAGAAATTCCCCAAACGTTCTATTTCTAGGACGCTTTGATAGATTTACTGCAAACCCTAAATATTTGCATAATGGCATGCGTTGTCGACAAAATTGATTTTATGTAGCCTACTGGTAAACTGAATGATTTATAGGGGGAGCTTGTAAAAAGTGCTCTGCTCATCGTGGCTCCAAGACCTTTACTTTGCAAAATAACAGGGCCAATCATCATCAATATCAGCCAGAACATTTATTTAGATACCCCCATCTGTGCTGGGTGATTGAAATGCACTTTAACCCACACAAATACAGTGGATGAGACTCCATCCGTTACAAACTACTATCATCATTACACTGCCACAACTGTAGAATCCTAATGCAGTAAAGAAGAGTCTGATTTATAATGGGCCTGACTGTGTGTGTGTGTTCTCCGAATGGACATGTTATAGCTAGAATAGTACATCATATTTAATACTGTACCTCCTTAGTCGCTTCTTACCTACCACACTCTCTTCACTCACTTCTCCTTTAACCCACCACCAGATGGGTATAAATAACAAAGGAAGACATTGAATATCCCTTTGAGCATGGTGAAGTTATTAATGTCACTTTGGATGCTGTATCAATACACCCAGTCACTACAAAGATACAGGCATCCTTCCGAACTCAGTCGCTAACTTCACCTTGAAGCCAATTGTGACTTGAAAACAGTTACAGAGTTTAATGGCTGTGACAGGAAAAAACTTGGATGGAACAACAATGTACTGTATTTACTCCACAATACTAACCTAATTGACAGGGTAAAAATAAGGATGCCTGTACAGAATACAAACATGCATCCTGTTTACAACAAGGCACTAAAGTAATACTGCAAAAAACGTGGCAAAGAAATGTACTTTATGTCCTGAATACAAAGTGTTATGTTTGAGGCAAACACAACACATCACTGAGTACCACTCTTCATATTTTAAAGCATGGTGGTAGCTTCATTATGTTATGGGAATGCTTGTCATTGGCAAGGACTAGGGATGATATAAAGACTAGAGCTGAGCACAGGCAAAATCCTAGGGGAAAACCTGGTTCAGTCTGCTTTCCACCAGACACTGAGAGACAAATTCCCCTTTCAGCAGGACAATAAGCTAAAACAACAGGCCAAAAATCATCAGTGCACTGGAGTTGCTGACCAAGACGACATTGAATGTTCCTGAGTAGCCTAGTTAGAGTTTTGACTTCAATCGGCTTGAAAATCTACAGAAAGACTTGAAAATAATAATAAGATGCAAATATTGTAAAATCCATGTGTGCAAAGCTCTTAGAGACTTACCCAGAAAGACTTACAGTTGTAATAGCTGCCAAAGGTGATTCTTACATGTATTGATATTTTAGTGTAACATTTTTATAAATGTTTTACAATTGTTCAAATTGTCTCCACTTTAACAATACAGTGAAGTTTGTGTAGATCGTTGACAAAATGTTTGAATTAAATCCATTTTAATCTCACTTTGTAACACAACAAAATGTGGAAAAAGTCCAGGGGTGAGAATACAGTACTTTCTGAAGACACTGTATGTGTGAAGCATCATAATCTAAACTGTTAGGTCATCTTTCTGATGTCCCTTTCTTTCCTCTCACTTCTGTCTCTTACCTTTCTTATATCCCTGTCTTCCCTGCTCTCTCCCCATCTCCCTCTCTCTTGCTAAATGTCCTTCGTTCCTCCCCTTCCTCCTCACCTCTCAGTGCTCTCCTAATGATTGTACCGTGAAGCTCTCTACCTGAATAAGCTGTTTCCTGTTGCACTGGAGTGCTGATAAACAGCTGAATTAATCAGCTCAGATCACCCCCTGGGCCACCGGAGAGCCCAGCACGCCTTAATGACTGACACAGGGTTAATGAGACACACACACACACACACGCACGCACGCACACACACACAGACACACAGACACACACATACACATACACACACGACTACACAAACTCAAGGGCCTGTCCCCAAATTTTACAACAATCTCAGATCAACGCTAAAGCTTCTCTCTCTCTCTCTTTCTCTCTTTCTTTCTTTCTCACCTCACCTTCTCTAGCTGATGGGGTGTGAGAGGGACATTTCATTGTGTTTGCCACATAAGGCATATAAGTTAACTCATACAAACTATTACCACATGTCACCTGCACTGTGTAGTACCTGTCACACATACCCAGGACCCAGATTCCAATTCAGCTCATGTCCTGACATATCTTTGCTTACAACCATAAGATGAGTTATCTTCTTAATTGCTTACACATAAATAACTTAAAAGGTCTGAAGTTACCTCCTCTGCTATACACACCCTCACACGCTCCAACAAAGTAACACAGAATCATTGCTCCCTATACACCATTGTGTCAAGCACCTCGCTGTAGAAATTAGTGCCAAAGAAACCTCTAACTTACTGTTTCAGCTAACCCTCCCTTACTCTTTTAGCCATCCTACCCATTCCAGCCATTCTGAGTTTTCTTAGTTCCCAACTATCAGGAAGACCGCTTCTACTCCCTCCTCCATCTCCCATACCTTCCCCATCTTCCCCCTCCCCCTCCATGTTCCCCTCCCCTCTCTCCTCCCTCCACTCACAGTTCTGGAGGTGAGCTCGGGGGGGTTGTCATTGATATCTGTGACAGAGATGATGGCGGTGGCCGTGTTGGACAGGCCAAAGTTTAGGTTGCCCTCCATGTCCGTGGCCTGGACGATGATGCTGTACTGGGACACTTTCTACAAGACAAACACACAGAGAGAAGAATATAAACAGTTAAGCAGAGCAACCAGTGATCAAACAAAGCACTCAATGGTCAAATACACAGTGTACAAAACATTAGGAATACCTGCTCTTTCCATGACAGAGACTGACCAGGTGAATCCAGGTGAAATCTATGATCCCTTATTGATGTCACTTGTTAAATCCTCTTCAATCAGTGTAGATGAAGTTGAGGAGACAGGTTTAATAATGAATTTTAAGCCTTGAGACAATTGACACATTAATTGTGTACGAGTGCCATTCACAGGGTGAATGAGCAAGACAAAAGATTTAAGTGCCTTTGAATGGGGTATGGTAGTAGGTGACAGGCAAACCAGTTTGAGTGTGACAAGAACTGCAACGCTGCTGGGTTTCCTGTGTGTATCAAGAATGGTCCACCACCCAAAGGAAATCCAGCTAACTTGACGCAACTGTGGGAAGCATTGGAGTCAACATGGGCCAGCATCCCTGTGGAACGCTGGACACCTTGTAGTCCATGTCCCGACCAATTGAGGCGGTTCTGAGGGCAATAGGGGATGGTGTAACTCAATATTAGGAAGTTGTTCCTAATGTTTTGTGTACTCAATGTACACACAACTGCATAATGAGTACAAGGAGGTCAATGTATCATTTTCTTTAGGTTGTGCAGAAACAATAATCCATTTTACAGACCAGACATTTTGTCTCTCTCTCACACACGTTAGGTTGCCTCTACACCCATGGTTCTCTCCTCAGCAACAAACCTTGAGCCTGGTGACAGCTTTGCCAGTGTGGGCTAGTCTATCTGTCTGTCTGATGTAATTAGAAGCAAAGGGACTTGTTTATCCCCTCCCCTGGCTGTCCCCTCCCCTGTTCTTCCTACTCTACACCTTACACCTGTACCTTAGCCCCTACCCCGGGCCCCATCACTCACCTAATGGGAGCCCAGGCACTTTGAAAAGGAACACTGTGGTGAAATTGTTCTTCAAATCAAATCAAATTCATTTGTCACATACACATGGTTAGCAGATGTTAATGCAAGTGTAGCAAAATGCTTGTGCTTCTAGTTCCGACCATGCAGTAATATCTAACAAGTAATATAATCTAACAATTTCACAACAACTGCCTTATACACACAAGTGTAAAGGAGTGAATACGAATATGTACATAAAAATATATAAATGAGTGATGGCTGAATGGCATAGGCAAGATGCAGTAGATGGTATAGAGTACAGTATATACATATGAGATGAGTAATGTAGGGTATGAAAACATTATATGAAGTGGCATTGTTTTAAAGTGGTTAGTGATACATTACATCAAGAGTCAGTATGTTGGCAGTATGTTGGCAGCAGCCACTCAATGTTAGTGATGGCTGTTTAACAGTCTGATGGCCTTGAGATAGAAGCTGTTTTTCAGTCTCTCAGTCCCAGCTTTGATGTACCTGTACTGACCTCGCCTTCTGGATGATAGCGGGGTGAACAGGCAGTGGCTCGGGTGGTTGTTGTCCTTGATGATCTTTTGGCCTTCCTGTGACATCGGGTGGTGTAGGTGTCCTGGAGGGCAGGTAGTTTGCACCCGGTGATGCGTTGTGCAGACCTCACAACCCTCTGGGAAGCCTTCCGGTTATGGGCGGAGCAGCTGCCGTACCAGGCGGTGATACAGCCCGACAGGGTGCTTTCGATTGTGCATCTGCCTCCTGAGGTTGAAGAGGCGCTGCTGCGCCTTCTTCACCATGCTGTCTGTGTGGGTGGACCATTTGAGTTTGTCTGTGATGGGTACGCCGAGGAACTTAAAACTCTCCACCTTCTCCACTACTGTCCCGTCAATGTCGATAGGGGACTGCTCCCTCTGCTGTTTCCTGAAGTCCACGATCATCTCCTTTGTTTTGTTGACATTGAGTGTGAGGTTATTTTCCTGACACCACACTCCGAGGGCCCTCACCTCCTCCCTGTAGGCCGTCTCGTCGTTGTTGGTAATCAAGCCTACCACTGTAGTGTCGCCTGCAAACTTGATGATTGAGTTGGAGGCGTGCATGGCCACACAGTCGTGGGGGAACAGGTAGTACAGGGGAGGGCTGAGAATGCACCCTTGTGGGAACCCAGTGTTGAGGATCAGCGGGGTGGAGATGTTGTTACCTACCCTCACCACCTGGGGGCAGCCCGTCAGGAAGTCCAGGACCCAGTTGCACAGGGCGGGGTCGAGACCCAGGGTCTCGAGCTTGATGACGAGCTTGGATGGTACTATGGTGTTAAATGCTGAGCTGTAGTCGATGAACAGAATTCTCACGTAGGTATTCCTCTTGTCCAGATGGGTTAGGGCAGTGTGCAGTGTGATGGCAATTGCGTCGTCTGTGGACCTATTGGGGCGGTAAGCAAATTGGAGTGGGTCTAGGGTGTCAGGTAGGGTGGAGGTGATATGGTCCTTGACTAGTCTCTCAAAGCACTTCATGATGATGGAAGTGAGTGCTAGAGAGAGGTAGTCATTTAGCTCAGTTACCTTAGCTTTCTTGGGAACAGGAACAGTGGTGGCCCTCTTGAAGCATGTGGGGACAGCAGACTGGGATAAGGATTGATTGAATATGTCTGTAAACACACCATCCAGCTGGTCTGCGCATGCTCTGAGGACGCGGCTGGGGATGCCGTCTGGGCCTGCAGCCTTGCGAGGGTTAACACGTTTAAATATTTTACTCACGTTGGCTGCAGTGAAGGAGAGCCCGCAGGTTTTGGTAGCGGGCCGTGTCAGTGGCACTGTATTCTCCTCAAAGCGAGCAAAAAAGTTGTTTAGTCTGTCTGGGAGCAAGACATCGTGGTCCACGACGGGGCTGGTTTTTCTTTTGTAGTCCGTGATTGACTGTAGACCCTGCCACATACCTCTCGTGTCTGAGCTGTTGAATTGTGACTCCACTTTGTCTCTGTACTGACGCTTAGCTTGTTTGATTGCCTTGCGGAGGGAATAGCTACACTGTTTGTATTCGGTCATGTTTCCGGTCACCTTGCCCTGATTAAAAGCAGTGGTTCGCGCCTTCAGTTTTGCACGAAGGCTGCCATCAATCCACGGGTTCTGGTTGGGGAATGTTTTTTATAGATGCTGTGGGTACAACATCACCAATGCACTTGTTAATAAACTCGCACACCGAACCAGGGTATTCGTCAATGTTGTTGTTCACTGCAATAAGGAACATATCCCAGTCCACGTGATCGAAGCAATCTTGAAGTGTGGAATCCTATTGGTCGGACCAGCGTTGAACAGACCTGAGCGCGGGTGCTTCCTGTTTTCGTTTCTGTCTATAGGCTGGGAGCAACAAAATGGAGTCGTGGTCAGCTTTTTCCAAAGGGAGGGTGGGGGAGGGCCTTATATGCGTTGCAGAAGTTAGAATAACAGTGGTCTAGGGTTTTGGCAGCCCTGGTAGCACAATCGATATGCTGATAGAATTTGGGGAGCCTTGTTTTCAGATTAGCCTTGTTAAATCCCCGGCTACAATAAATGCAGCCTCAGGATATGTGGTTTCCAGTTTACATAGAGTCCAATGAAGTTCTTTCAGGACCGTCGATGTGTCTGCTTGGGGGGGAATATACACGACTGTGATTATGATTGAAGAGAATTCTCTTGGGAGATAATGCGGTCAGCATTTGATTGTGAGGAATTCTAAGTCAGGTGAACAAAAGGACTTGAGTTCCTGTATGTTGTTATGATCACATCACAACTCTTTAATCATAAGGCATACACCCCCGCACTTCTTCTTACCAGAGAGATTCTTGTTTCTGTCGGCGCGATGCGTGAAGAAACCAGGTGGCTGTACCAACTCAGATAGCGTGTCTTAAGTCTTGGATGTCTCTCTGGAATGCTACCCTTGCTTAGATATGGTCTACCTTGTTGTCAAGAGACTGGACATTGGAGAGTAGTATGCTCGGGAGCGGTGAGCGATGTGCCCGTCTACGAAGCCTGACCAGAAGACCGCTCCGTCTGCCCCTTCTACGGCGCCATTGTTTTGGGTCGCCGGCTGGGATCAGATCCATTGTCCTGGGTGGTGGGTCAAACAGAGGATCCACTTCGGGAAAGTCGTATTCCTGGTCATAATGTTGGTAAGTTGACGTTGCTCTTATATCCAATAGTTTCTCCCGACTGTATGTAATAAAACCTAAGATTACCTGGGGTAACAATGTAAGAAATAACTGCATTCTTAGAGCTGTGTGTAGGGCTGTAGCGATCACAACATTTCGTCAGCTGGTAATTGTCAAGCAAATTACTGATGGTCTCACGGTAATTGACCGTTACTTAGCATAAACACGTTTAGCATCTCCTGGCTTCCACACGTAGCCTACAAGCCACTGATGCCGACCTTTGGAACATCTACATTTTAAAAAGTCTAATAAATCCATGTAATATAGCCTACACCATCACAATAAATCGTTTATATATTTAGACAGGTCTAAAGAAATATGATATGAAGAAAATGTAGTTTATTTCGGATGGACAGAACAGCATACTGTGAGTTGTCCTTATGTTAGGCCCAGATATGGCTACACTAGTTAATTTAGCAGACAAGATTTGCTTAGAATTCTGTGGCAATCTTTTTAATTATTTGATATAATGAAGAACACAATTGAACACAGCTTAATAAAATAGAAAGGATATATTTTCTTCAAACGTTTTCAAAGGAAGTGCACACGTGGCTATTCTGTGTTGAGCGGTTAACAACAAAACTGATCCTCCTTATATGCTTCATTTAGAGTTATTTATGCAACTTTATTTGTGATACAAACGTTGGGCTATATGTTTTGATGTTTAATATATTCTGAGGCTGCATGATGGAACTCCAATGATGATTTGAAAAAAGTTGCAAGCTGCCCACATTTTATCAGTCTCTAATTCACAATTTGATGAGCACTTGATAATATTCTCACCAGGCCTCAAAATTCCTGGCAGCATCCCTCTTGTGTGGCCATAATGCACCCTAAAAGAAATCCATGCCTTTTGTAGCCAAAGTGGCCATTGTGCCCTTGGGTTGAATTTAATAAGCAAATTATAATTCACTTTTCCTGTCTGCAGTGCCCCGAAGCACCTCTCACTCACATGGTTCTCTCAGATGTAGCCAATACCCATCACGTGATCAGGTCCTTCTCACAGGTATTTCAAATAAGAAGTAGGCTACAAGTGAATGAAATCAAATAACATTTTATTGGTCACATACATATATTTGGCAGATGTTGTTGAGGGTGTAGCAAAATGCTTGTGCTCCTAGCTCCCGAGTGGCGCAGCAGTCTAAGGCACTACATCTCAGTGTTGTGGCATCACTACAGCCTGGGGTTTGATCCCAAGCTGTGTCACAACCAGCCGGGACCGGGAGTCCCATAGGGCAGGGCACAATTGGCCCAGTGTCGTCCAGGCTAGGTTGTGTACTCTTTGTTCACCCATGACTGCGTGGCCACGCACGCCTCTAACTCAATCTTCAAATTTGCAAGCGACACAACAGCCTACAGGGAGGAGGTTTTTCAAAAAGTGCTCTTCACTGGCGAGTGGTGGTTTTGTCTCACCAGGGGTGATGGTCGGATTTGCGTTTATCGTCAAAGAAATGAGCCGAGGCCTGTACTCTGGAGCAGGATCGATTTGGAGATGGAGGGTCCGTCATGGTCTGGGGCGGTGTGTCACCAGTGATTCCATTTAAAGTCACCAGTGATTCCATGTCTATGTACATAGGGCAGCAGCCAGGTCACAGTTGTGAGTGATGGCTATTTAACAATCTGATGGCCTTGATATAGAAGCTGTTTTTCAATCTTTTGGTCCCAGCTTTGATGCAACTGTACTGACCTCGCCTTCTGGATGATAACGTAGTGAACAGGTTGCGGTGGTGCAGTTGCTGTACCGGGCTGTGATACATCTAAATTGTACATATGTAAAAGTTTGTGAGGGTCTTAGGGGACAAGCCTTATTTCTTCAGCCTCCTATGGTTGAAGAGGTGCTGAATCACCTTCTTCACCACACTGTCTGTGGACCATTTCTGATTGTCATTGATGTGTACGCCGAGGAACTTGAAGCTTTCACCTTCTCCACTGTGATCCAGTTGATATGGATAGGGGTGTGCGCTCTCTGTTGTCTTGTGAAGTCCACTATCAAGTCCAAATCCTTCATTTTGTTGACGTTGAGGTTATTTTCCTGGCACCACTCCACCAGAGCCCTCACCTCCTCCCTGTATGCTGTCTCGTTATTGTTGGTAATCAGGCCTACAACTGAGTGCATGGACACGCAGTCATGAGTGGACAGGGAGTACACACAACCTAGCCTGGACGACACTGGGCCAATTGTGCACTGCCCTATGGGACTCCCGGTCCCGGCCGGTTGTGACACAGATTGGGATCGAACCCCAGGCTGTAGTGATGCCGCAACACTGAGATGCAGTGCCTTAGACTGCTGCACCACTCGGGAGGCCCCATCAGACTATTCTTAATTTAATGTTATCTTTACATATACTAAATAATATTTGTTTTGACTTCAAATGGACCATTATCATACACCTGTCTCGGAACAGGGGCACGGGGAAAAAATACATGTAATCTATGCACTTAAATAGCGAATGGAGGACTATGCACTTAAATAGTGAATAGAGTACGCTTTTCCCATGGTTCATTTTCATGCCAGCCAAGTAGGCTATACTCCTGTTGTAAAGCAAAGCAATGTGCTTAATATTAGGAAAGTTGATAAATAAATATAGCAGGCCCAGCCTATGTGATTCTCCTCTTTTTAATAGAGGCCATCAAAACTCTGTTTTCTCAAGCAATTGCATAACCTATAGAAATCTTGTACACCATGAGCTAATGGGCACTCCTTTTCAATTACATTTGCATTGATGTCAGAGTGATTAGACATGGTGGAGGAGGAATAGTGATCTGGGGCTGTTTTTCATGGTTTGTGCTAGGCCCCTTAGTTCCAGTGAAGGGAAATCTTAACGCTACAGCATACAATGACATTCTAGACAATTCTGTGCTTCCAACTTTGTGGCAACAGTTTGGGGAAGGCCCTTTTCCATTTCAGCATGACAGTGTCCCTCTGCACAAAGAAAGGTCCATACAGAAATGGTTTGTCAAGATCGGTGTGGAAGAACTTGACTGGCCTGCACAGAGCTCTGACCTCAACCCCATCAAACACCTTTGGGATGAATTGGAATGCCAACTGCGATCGAGGCCTAATCACTGAAAAGAGTCCCCGCAGCAATGTTCCAACTTCCAGTGGAAAGCCTTCCCAGAAGAGTGTAGGCTGTTATAGCAACAAAGAGGGGACCATCTCCATATTAGTGCCCATCATTATGGAATGAGATGTTTTGCGTGCAGTTGTCTGCATACTTTTGGTCATGTAGTTTGTATAGGTCCAAGGGAAATCAAAACAGCTGAGCCACTCTGCTGAGCTGTCCATGGTGCTGCAACCAACCCTTAGAACGCTGAAATATTCAAAGATTTTTGATTATAATGGTATGTACATGTGTTTTTGTGAAAAATGTTTGTGTGTATGTGTGTGTCCCTCCCTCTCTTCCACCTGTACCAGACTGCTGTTAATGGGCTACAGACAGCAGGCAGGCAGACAGACAGACACACAGACAGGCAGACAGGGGGGACCTGGGAGCTGTCAGGATAATATGTCTCTTCCCTGGAATTCCCAATTACAATCCCAGTGTCTCCCTCCACTGCTAATTACAGAGTAAATATCCCAATTAGACTGTGACTCCAAATCAGGAGGATTAGACAGCTCAGCTCAGCAGTTGCCTCTCAACCCCCCATAACCACACACACATTCACATGCACTGACACACACACAGTGACATCCACACATGCACACACAAATGCTCAGCCACATGGACACACAAGCGTGCACAAACACATGCACACACACACACACCCTCCCACATAAATACACATGCTTTCTCTTTATTTTCTTAACATGTTGTCTAGGAGCACTACCTAGCCTGCCAGCCCCATCATTGGTGATCTACAGTGTTTACACCAGGCCCACTACATAGACAAGTCAATAATTATGTAGAGCACCTCGGAAACTCTAAACCTCTTCACCCATTACACACTACACTGCACTGTTAGTGTAATGTACTAACTCTACAGAGCTGCTGTCACTGACTCTACACTTCATAGACCAGGAGGAAACAAAGGGAAAGAGAAAAGACCCAGAGGCCTGTATCTGAGAAGACTACAGGTAAAAACAATCAAGAAGGAAAGTGAGAGCTAAGGATAAGAAGAGCAGTATAAAGATTGAGGAAGAAGGGAAAGTGTTGAAAGGCATGTGTGTTGTAGGAGAGAGGAGTCAGGGGAGAAAGCGATAGATGAAAGAGGGGTGAGAGGGGGCACACTTAGACATCTGGCTTCTTAGAGAAGCCCCGCTTTATGCAAGTCTCTCTTGAGGAGAGGCAGACAGAGAGACCTTATGGGACTCTAGCCTAACTCTGAAAACTGGGCTAGTAACAGCAACGGCAGTACCACTTTCTCTCTCTCTCTCCCTCCTGGTCTGTTAAGTATTTATGTTTATGTTTTATGCACTCAGATTTCTGCAAGGGTAAGGGCTTTTTTATCTGTTCTCTATGGGAGTGATGGAGGAAACTTTCTTGAGTACATACATTTGTGTGCTTCAGAGATATTGTGTGTTTGTGTGTTTGTGCAAAAGAAAGAGAGAATGTTGTGTATTTCAGTGTGATCTTATTTACAGTGTGTGTATGTGTGTGTGTGTGTGTGTGTGTGTTAGCTCTAACCCAACATTGGGAATGAGTCAGGTTAGATAAGCAGTCTCCCGATAAGACAAAGCTGGAACAGCAAGCAGCGGTTCAGCTAAGATGTTTTCCTCTGTCTCCATCAATTTACCTCTTATTTTCTATCCCTCCCTCCTTCCCTCCCCTCCCTCCTTCCCTCCCTCCCTTGTGTGTCTGCCATATTGTTATATTGTGTGTCTGCCTCTCTGTATCACTATATTATCTCTCATTCCTCCATTACTTTATTTTCTTTTTCAATGTCTCTCATCATCTTTTCTTCCTCCTTCAGTCTTTTCTGTGACCGACCATTCTCTTCCTTCTCTCTATACTTCACGGTGTGTGTTTGTATGTTTGTGTATGTTTGTCTCTCTCTCTCCCACACATACACTAGGGTTGGGCGGTATCCAGATTGTCATACCGTGACACAATTTCTGTACCATACCGGGGTATATGGTATTACTAGCTATTATTATTTTTCAAACAAAACTATTTAGTCAACAGGGATCTTGATGAAGGAGGGGATTGAATGTCTCTGCTGTAACCAAGAAGCTTTATCTTGACATCTAGTCACTTATTTTACTAGGCAAGTCAGTTAAGAACAAATTCTTATTTTCAATGATGGCCTAGGAACAGTGGGTTAACTGCCTGTTCAGGGGCAGAACGACAGATTTGTACGTTGTCAGCTCGGGGATTTGAACTTGCAACCTTCTGGTTACTAGTCCAACGCTCTAACCACTAGGCTACCCTGACGCCCCAACTTAGCTAGCAAGTTAGCAAACCAAATACATAGCTGGAGACCTGAGCTAGGTATAATTGTGACCTGTTCCAGGAAGCTAGGCATCTGTCGCAAGTCACTAATTCACAGGAGAGACATTTGAACGTAAACATTTCCTGGGGGCAGATATGCCTTTGGGAACATGTAAACTTTCATGTGCCTTAATAGCAAACTTGTATGCCATCTGTAAATACGAATACAATTGTTAAATTACGAGTCTAGTTGGTTTAGCCTTGGAAAAACCTTCCCGCTAGCCATGATTTGGCTGAGATAATGGTTGGGCTGCACATGCTGAGAGATGGGTTCAGATTGGACTGCCATGTAGCACGCTTCTGTCTACAACATGAGCTGCTTAGTATGTGTACAGTAGGTCATCCTTTCTAAAGTGGCTTTTTTGAAAGATACCACGAAGAACTGCACAAGTGTTGCTAAGGCTCTCCACTTTCTGGAGGACCGAGTTATGAATCAGTGGAATGCCCGGTGGATGCAGAGTATGATAGAAGGAGAAAATTCAGGTGTTCGATTACAAATGTGGAAGTAGTATAAAAGAGAACACAGAAGGCTGTTGTATGAAACACTTGTCTGGATTACATCTTCAAACTAAGGCATCCGTGACAGAGAGGGAGAAGCGTTTATCCATGTATACGGGTAAGGGAGTCTAGCTAGCTACATTTTCAGAAAAATATGGGTATATTGGTGTTAAAATGCACCAGTTATGCTATTTTGGTCCCCCAGGCTGTTGATGTCATGCAGCCTGTCATTTTGTGTTTATACTTTTTCATAACGACAATGACAAGTTTGATTGGTCTACCATGTAGCTTGCTTCTGTCTATAACATGAGCTGCTCAATATGTGTAGATAATCCTTGCTACAACAGCTTTTTTGAAAGATATCATTAAGAACTGCAAAACTGTTGCTACTACACTCAACATTACTGCCCCGAATTTAAACAGGTGCTATCGACAAAGGTCAGTGGGGACAAGTTGTGATGGACTTGTTTCTGGAGGACGATCGTGCCATGCTGACTCTCTCTGACTTTGAAAATTAATAGACGAGGAAATCCCTGATTTAGGTAAAAACATTTTCATTGAACCTGATGACAGTGATGGGGAAGAAACAGCGATCAACAGTGTTGTTGTCACTGAATAATTTTACCGGGTTTTGAAATCAGTGGAATGCCCGGTGGAAGCAGAGTATGTTTGCAAATGCGGAGGGAGTTGAAAAGAGAATACAGAAAAGAGAATACAGAAGAATTATTTTTGTCAGAAAGTCGCTTTCATTGCAAGTTAACCTCTCTGGGATATGTGGGACGTGTCCCACCTGGCCAAAAGCCAGTGAAAATGCAGAGTGCCAAATTCAAAAAAATTACTATACAAATCTAACTTTCATGAAATCACACATGTAAGATACCAAATTAAAGCTACATGTGTTGTGAATCCAGGAAACATGTCAGATTTCAAAAAGGCTTTTCGGCGAAAGCAAACGATGCTATTATCTGAGGATAGCACCTCCGTAAACAAAGAGAGAAAAGCATATATCAACCCTGCAGGCGCGACACAAAACGCAGAAATAAAAATATAATTCATGCCTTACCTTTGAGGAGTTTCTTCTGTTGGCACTCCAATATGTCCCATAAACATCACAAATGGTCCTTTTGTTCGATTAATTCCGTCAATATATATGTCCAAAATCTCCATTTATTTGGCGCATTTGATCCAGAAAAACGCCGGTTCTAACTTGCGCAACGTCACTACAAAATATCTCAAAAGTTACCTGTAAACTTTGCCAAAACCTTTCAAACTACCTTTGTAATACAACTTTAGGTGTTTGTAACGTAAATAATCGATAATATTGAAGACGGGATGATCTGTGTTCAATACAGGAGGAAAACAAACTGTAGCTAGCTTTCTGGTCATGCGCCTCTATCTAACAGTACACTTGAAGTGACCCTTGTTCTGAACAGGGCTACTTCTTCATTACGCAAAGGAAAAACCTCATCCAATTTCTAACGACTGTTGACATCCAGTGGAAGCGGTAGGAACTGCAAGAAGGTCCCTTAGAAATCTGGAGTCCCAATGAAAAACCATTGAAAGAGAGTGACCTCAAAAATAATCGGAATGGTTTGTCCCTGGGGGTTTCGCCTGATAAATAGGTTCTGTTATACGGACTGACATGATTCAAACAGTTTTAGAAACGTCCGAGGATTTTCTATCCAAATCGACTAATAATATACATATCTTATCTTCTGGGGATGAGTAGCAGGCAGTTGAATTTGGGCATGCATTTCATCTGGACGTGAAAATACTGCCCCCTGTCACCAAGAAGTTAAAGCATACTGTTAGCTAGCTAGCTAACGTTAGCTGGCTGGCTTGCTAGCTAATTTTATGTGTATGATCTGTGTAGTAATATTATTTGTATCTCACAAAGCCATTTGCATTGCTAGTTATAGCCTATTATTAGCTAGCTAGCTAAATTGAAATTAGTTGGTTAGCTTTAGCTACCTGCAGATTCATGCATAGTGCATGGTAGTATGGTTTGGGATTATGGTTCATTCTTCAGCTAGCTAGCTAGCTACAAAACAAAAGACTCCTCTATGTAAGTAACCATTTCACTCTGCCGTTTACACCTTCTGTATCCTACTACTTTTTATGAATACTTTCACCACTTTTAGTCTTGAAATCTTTGGTTGTTTATTACACTACCTTACTCTGTTTAGCACATGGCCTCACAAGCAAATCCTTAAAGAGATGGGTGTGAATGATGCTGAATAGGTGTAGACAAAGAAGAGCTCTCCAGTAGGTGTACCAAAACATTCACGGGCCATTTTCTCAAAAGTGGGGTTACAAGTTTATCAAGTTTTAAAGCAGATTTACTTTCTCATTGTTCCTCAACTGCAGTGTATTATATAGTATTTTCTAAAGCAGGAATAGGCTTTTATAGGCTAAAGTCCAAGCTATGTCTTCCAATGTCGCGACTGCTGTTGGCATCCAAAGATTATCCAACTTGAATAAAGGCTTGGAGTTAAGGACGACAGCAGTTGTGTAGCCTACAGGTGATACGGATGTCATTTATTATTGATACCTACATTGCGCATTGATGTGAATCACACTGCTGCTCTCTCATTTAGCAATTTGAGCCTCACAGATTGTGGTTGTTGTGGATGGCTGTTCACAAATGTATATGTATATTTTAACCCAATAACGGTTGAATTTAAAAAGTTTAAGATGCCTATAAATCATTGTTTTTGCGACCAGTGCACAGACAGTGAAAAATGCTCTCTTGCAACAGCTGTACAGGTGCTCCCTTCTAAACTCCTCCGTGGTATTGTGTTCCATACAGTCAAAAACAACTTTAATTTAGGTAGAATATGAATTTAATTTGTGCTGATACATTTTCTTTCTCCATATAGGACTACGTAGATATACTCCAACTCACACACTTTACATAGACAGCTGCAAATGATCTAAATTTCACCAACAAAAAATGAAAACAATAGGCCTATAGCACACATTTTTCACATGCAAATAGCACTTTTCGATAGCGCTCAAAGCATTTATTTTTCAACTTGAGGCAATGACCTCCATGACAACAACATCATAAACAACAGAGTAGGGGTTATGCTCAAGTGAAACTATTTGGCTAATCTGCAGTGGTATCCAATTGTTTTAGTAGCTACAATCTTGTCTCATCGCTACAACTCCCGTATGGGCTCAGGAGAGACGAAGGTTGAAAGTCATGCGTTCTCCGATACACAACCCAACCAAGCCGCACTGCTTCTTAACACAGTGCCATCCAACCCGGAAGCCAGCCGCACCGATGTGTCGGAGGAAACACTGCGCACGTGGCAACCTTGGTTAGAGCACACTGCGCCTGGCCCGCCACAGGAGTCGCTGGTGCGCGATGAGACAAGGATTTCCCTACTGGCCAAACCCTCCCTAACCACTAGGCCAATTGTGCGTCGCCCCACGGACCACCCGGTCGCGGCCAGTTACGACAGAGCCTTTGCGCGTACCCAGAGTCTCTGCTGGCGCAATACAGCGCCCTTAGCTACTGCGCCACCCGGGAGGCCCCTATTTTTCCACATTTTGTTACATTACAGCTTTATTCTAAAATGGATTAAATAAATTAAAATCCTCAGCAATCTACACACAATACCCCATGATGACAAAGTGAAAACAGGGTTTAGAAATGTTTGCGAATGTATTAAAAATAAAAACATAAATACCTTACTTACATAAGTATTTAGACCCTTTGCTATGAGACTCAAAATTGAGCTCAGGTGCATCTTGTTTCCATTGATCATCCTTGAGATGTTTCTACAACTTGATTGGAGTCCACCTGTGGGAAAATTTAATTCATTGGACATGATTTGGAATGGCACACACCTGTCTATATAAGGCCCCACAGTTGACAGTGCATGTTAGAGCAAAAACCAAGCCATGAGGTTGAAGGAATTGTCCGTAGAGATCCAAGATAGGATTGTTTTGAGGCACAGATCTGGGGAAGGGTACCAAAACATTTCTGCAGCATTGAAGGTCCACAAGAACACAGTGGCCTCCATCCAACTTAAATGGAAGAAGTTTGGAACCACCAAGACTCTTCCTAGAGCTGGCTGCCTGGCCAAACTGAGCAATCAGGGAGGTGACAAAGAACCCGATGGTCACTCTGACAGAGCTCCAGAGTTTCTCTGTGGTGATGGGGGAACCTTCCAGAAGGACAACCATCTCTGCAGCAATCAGGCTTTTATGGTAGAGTGGCCAGACAGAAGCCAGAGCCCGGACTTGAACCCGATCAAACATCTCTAGAGAGATCTTAAAATAGCTGTGCAGCAACGCTCCCCACCCAATCTCACAGAGCTTGAGAGGATCTGCAGAGAGGAATGGGAGAAACTCTCCAAAAAAAGGTTTTCCCAAGCTTGTAGCGTCATACCCAAGAAGACTCGTGCTGTAATCGCTGACGAAGATGCTCCAACAAAGTACTGAGTAAAGGGTTTGAGTAGTTATGTAAATGTGATTGTCGTGTCTTTGTATAATTAAAGTGAAGTCTGTTATTTTATCAAATCAATTCTCTGTAATTATTATTACGTGATTAAACTAATCATGTAAATGTAATTAACTAGGAAGTCGGGGCACTAAGGAAATTCTTCAGATTACAAAGTTATAATTTTCCTAATATAACTCTTCAGATATTTTAATATCTGATCAATTAGTCTTCTAATTAATGAATTATTCTTTATCTCACGTTAGTCTCATTCCAAACATTGTAAACTGTTGGTTGTCTGCACAAACCCAGCCTTTACTATGAATCATCCATACATCAACTGTCTTAATAATTTATTTACTAACTAACTAAATAATCACAGAAATGCATAGACAAACAAACAGTAGATATGGTTACAAGGAAATGATAGGGGAGGTTCCCTAGTGGGCTAAGCCGATATGACGGCTTGGTGGACAAAGGGAAGTGGGTGTGGACTGAGAAGGTCGGGAAAGACAAAAAGAGTCACTACACAGTTGATTAGCACATGAACGCTCACTAATTCGGGAATAATTGCAATCAGTATATATTTACGCCCAGTGTGTCATCGTGATCTCTGTTGGAATCCTCCTTCTGTTGGAAAGTTCAGTCTTTTGTGGTTAGAATGAATACTTCAGAGTACCTTTCAGAAATGTTCTTATAGAATAGATGTTTCGGCGGCTGTCGGTCTTCGCATCCCAGGTTGACATCAATTCTAGCTGCAGACTAGTAATTAGTATCTAAGATTTGCTCTTATTCTGTGGGGATCGATAGTCGATCGAGAGAGTCAGGATCGATAGAGTTTATTCTGTCGGGATCGATAGAGTTGAACCATTTCCCGCCGTGTAGCCAATGCTCCACGTGGTATGGTTAGGAATTATACAACTATTACAACTTTACCTTATACTGAGGTTTTTGTGGTCTAAACTCAACCTGTGCCCCCTCGGTGTCCATCGAGGTACGCGTGGTCTGAATAGGATTTCCTCAGGAGTTTTTTAAATTTGTACAGTAGAAAAGGGCTGTTCCACACCAGATCATGTCTGTGCTCACGGGGGCGGGCCAATGACTTAGTTAAACTTTAAAGGGAATACAATTCTTTCACATTAAAGGTTTAACATCATATTATATCATTTCACAAATAGTTTCATCTTTACACATTCATTTTATACAAGAATTAGATGCAAACCCCATCATTGAGAAATGTACATATTCAGAGATATAGTCATGTGTGTTTCCTGTCCTCTCTGAGGTCACCAAATGAAACACACTCGTCATACCCTTCCCTTAAGTGTCCACGGACCATTCCCACCTTCTCACAAGTGGACATTTTGTATCAAATCCTCATTTTAGGGATTTAGGAGTTCACCATGTGAAATCCTTTGTTCTCTCTATGTGTCTCTGTCTGCATGGCCAGGGGGAGAGAGTCTCCTCCAGGAATTTCCGACCTGAGATAACAGAACCTGAACCTGGGTATAAGAGAGAGAGAGAGAAGCCACTAGCTATACCCAAAAAGGGCCACCGTCATGACATGATATTTCAGTTTTTTTTAATACATTTGCTAAATAAAATAAAAACACAGTTTATGTTTTGTTATTATGGGGTATTGTGGGTAGATCGATGAGGAAAACCTTTATTAAAAAAATCAATTTTAGAATAAGGCTGTAATGTAACAAAATGTGGGAAAAGTCATACTTTCCGAAGGCGCTGTATATTTCCAAGTCATATTCTTGAAGATCAAAAGGTATGCAATCAATTGCAATGACTAGAAATCTGACAGACTTTGGATTTTAATGTCAAGATATACAGTAGCCTATTTTATTATTGTGTAGTAGAAAGCAATGGGTTAGAATAAGCCTACATAACCAACCCATAGAGTAAAATGCAAAGTCCGTTTATGGCCAGCTATGTAAAACTATAACTATAAAGTGTGTCCTGCAATAGATATTGTTCAATTGGTAATATTCATTTTGTCTTCTTCTAATGCCTCTTAAGAGGAAAGTAATCAGATTAAGTTACTGAGTTTGGGTAATCCAAAAGTTACGAGACTGATTACAATTTTAGACAGGTAACTAGTAACTATAACGGATTACATTTAGAAGGTAACCTACCCAACATTGCACACACACATTAACAAACAGAAACATTCTCAATTGTTTGATGCAATGACACAATATCAATTGTTCTCCACACTGCCCTCACCCACCTAGATAAGAGTAATACTTACGTGAGAATTTAGTTCAATGACTACAGCTCATAGTTCAACACCATTGTACCCCTTACAGGAAACGAGGGGGGGTGGTGAGCACGCCCCCATCCACATTGATGCGGTTGCAGTGGAGCAGGTCGAGAGAGTCAAGTTCCTCGGCGTCCAAATCACGAAAGACTTAAAACGGTCCAAACACACACACACAGTCGCGAAGAAGCCATAACAGCACCTATTTCCCCTTACGAGGTTGATTTTTTTGTCATGGGCCCTCAAATACAAAACAAATTCTACAGCTGTACCATTGAGAGCATCTTGACTGGTTGCATCGCTGCCAGGTATGGCAATAGCACCGCCCTCGATCACATGGTGCTACAGAGGGTGATGCGGAGAGCCCAGTACATCACTGGGGCAGAGCTCCATGCCATCTGTATCAGGCAGTGTGGAACTAAGGCCTGGAAACTCGTTAAAGATTCCAGGCACCCAAGCCATAGACTATTCTCTCTGCTTCAGCACGGCAAGCGGTACCGTTGCATCAAGTCTGGCACCAACAAGCTCTTGAACAGCTTCTATCCACATGCAATAAGACTGATAAATAGCTAACAAAATAAATACACAGACTCTCTGAGTTAACCTTGTATCTTTATTGACCCTTTATTTTATTTTTGCACTCTCCATCATCTGCTCACTCACACATAATATGCACATACATTAATATTGACGCTACACACAAGCACACCAAATTTACATCCAGGCTGCTGCTACTCTGTTTATCTTATATCCTGATGCCTAGTCACCTTACCGCTATACATATCTACCTCCATCACTCCAGTATTCCTGCACATTGTAGATATGGTATTGGAACTGACCATGTATATAGTATGCTTACTTACTTATTGTGTTCTTCATATATCTTCTTATTTCTCGTGTGTTTTTTCCAGTATTACACTGTTCATTCATTGTTGGATTTTGAGTTTGCAAGAAAGGCATTTGACTGTACTTGTGCATGTGACATTAAAGCACACACCTGAAGGCTCCATTGACGTGTTGTTAATAGGTCTGTCAGCAGTGACAGGTGGCTGGGGTGATGCAGCAGAGAGATTCCCTTTACGGCATTGACGGTGTTGTTAATAGGTCTGTCAGCAGTGACAGGTGGCTGGGGTGATGCAGCAGAGAGATTCCCTTTATGGCGTCGACGGTGTTGTTAATAGGGCTGTCAGCAGTGACAGGTGGCTGGGGTGATGCAGCAGAGAGATTCCCTTTACGGCGTTGACGGTGTTGTTAATAGGTCTGTCAGCAGTGACAGGTGGCTGGGGTGATGCAGCAGAGAGATTCCCTTTATGGCGTTGACGGTGTTGTTAATAGGTCTGTCAGCAGTGACAGGTGGCTGGGGTGATGCAGCAGAGAGATTCCCTTTACGGCGTTGACGGTGTTGTTAATAGGTCTGTCAGCAGTGACAGGTGGCTGGGGTGATGCAGCAGAGAGATTCCCTTTATGGCGTTGACGGTGTTGTTAATAGGTCTGTCAGCAGTGACAGGTGGCTGGGGTGATGCAGCAGAGAGATTCCCTTTATGGCGTTGACGTGTTGTTAATAGGGCTGTCAGCAGTGACAGGTGCCTGGGGTGATGCAGCAGAGAGATTCCCTTTACGGCGTCGACGGTGTTGTTAATAGGGCTGTCAGCAGTGACAGGTGCCTGGGGTGATGCAGCAGAGAGATTCCCTTTACGGCGTCGACGGTGTTGTCACAGGCACATCCGTGTCACGTAAACAAAGATGTTATGATGTTGTCATAACGTGACAGCTCCATAAACAAGGTGACCTCAGGGGGACGGCTTGGAAAATGCTGGGCAGAGCGTGACGTGGAGTGACAGACACCCATGACAGACAACCTACAGCCACACACAGTTGAAGACTCAAAGACTAACTTAGGTGAGTTGAAAAATAAAATGCAAATATACACTGACATAGACTGACCAGGAGAATCCATGTGAAAGCTATGACGCCTTATTGATGTCAACCTTTAAATCCACTTCAATCAGTGTAGATGAAGAGATGTTAAAGCCTTGAAACAATTGAGACATGGATTGTGTATGTGTGCCATTCATAGGATCAATAGGCAAGACAAAATATTTCATTGCCTTTGAATGGGGTATGGTAGAAAGTGCCAGGCACACTGGTTTGAGTGTGTCAAGAAATGCAATGATGCTGGGTTTTTCACACTCAACAATTTCCTGTGTGTATCAAGAATGGTCCACCATCCAAAGGGCATCCAGCCAACTTGACACAACTGTGGGAAGCATTGGAGTCAACATGGGCTAGCATCCCTGTGGAACGCTTTTGAAACCTTCTAGTCTGTGCCCCCAATGAATTGCGGCTGTTTTGAGGGCCAAAGGGGATGCAACTCAAAATGAATGTACAGTTGAAGTCGGAAGGTTCCATACACCTTAGCCAAATACATTTAAACTCTGTTTTTCACAATTTCTGACATTTAATCCTAGTAACAATTCCCTGTCTTAGGTCAGTTAGGATCACCACTTTATATTAAGAATGTGAAATGTCAGAATAATAGTAGAGAAAATTATTTCTTTCAGCTTTTAATTCTTTCATCACATTCCCAGTGGGTCAGAAGTTTACATACAATCAATCAGTATTTGGTAGAATTGTCTTTAAATTGTTTAACTTGGGTCAAACATTTAGGGTAGCCTTCCACAAGCTTCCCACAATAAGTTGGGTGAATTTAGGCCTATTCCTCCTGACAGAGCTGGTGTAACTGAGTCAGGTTTGTAGGCCTCCTTGCTCGCACACGCTTTTTCAGTTCTGCCCACACATTTTCTAGATGATTGAGGTCAGGGCTTTGAGATAGCCACTCCAATACCTTGACTTTGTTGTCCTGAGGCCATTTTGCCACAACTTTGGAAGTATGCTTGGGGTCATTGTGCATTTGGAAGACCCATTTGCGACCAAGCTTTAACTTCCTGACTGATGTCTTGAGATGTTGCTTCAATATATCCACATAATTTTTCTTCCTCATGATGGCATTTATTTTGTGAAGTTCACCAGTCCCTCCTGCAGCAAAGAACCCCCACAACATGATGCTGCCACCACCGTGCTTCACATTTGGGATGGTGTTCTTCGGCTTGCAAGCCTCCCCTTTTTCTCCAAACACATAACGATGGTCATTATGGCCAAACAGTTATATTTTTGTTTCATCAGACCAGAGGACATTTCTCCAAAAAGTACGATATTCGTTCCCATGTGCAGTTGCAAACCGTAGTCTGGCTTTTTATGGCGGTTTTGGAGCAGTGGCTTCTTCCTTGCTGTACCTTCAGGCATTTGAAATTGCTCCCAAGGATGAACCAGACTTGTGGAGGTCTACTTTTTTTTTCTGAGGTCTTGGCTGATTTATTTTGATTTTCCCATGATGTCAAGCAAAGAGGCACTGAGTTTGAAGATAGGCCTTGAAATACATCCACAGGTACACCTCCAATTGACTCAAATTATGTCAATTAGCCTATTAGAAGCATCTAAAGCCATCATTTTCTGGAATTTTCCAAACTGTTTAAAGGCAGAGTCAACTTAGTGTATGTAAACTTCTGACCCACTGGAATTGTGATACAGTGAATTACAAGTGAAATAATCTGTCTGTAAACAATTAATGGAAAAATTAATTGTGTCATGCACAAAGTAGATGTCCTAAACGACTCGCCAAAACTATAGTTTGCTAACAAGAAATTTGTGGAGTGGTTGAAAAACGAGTTTTAATGACTCCAACTTAAGTGTATGTAATCTTCCGACTTCAACTGTATGTACTGTTTCATACTAAATCGAGTGTCTTGGATTTACATACAAAATAATACGAAATGCTCTGAGACCAGGTTGTTCCCAGAGGCAGTTCCAGCACTGGTGTTACCACAACACAACACACACTATGTGAAATGAACCTTGACAATCTTGACAATCACATTACATTATCCTCATTCATTATGTGGAGGGCCAGGAATTCTTCTGACCTTAACAGCAAAATCTCTGGGCTCTGAGAACACATCCCACCAGCTTTACCAGGGTTACTAACCTCGCGGTCGAGGCCTGCTGCCACGGTGACAATGTCTCCGGTCTCGCTGTTGATGGTGAACATGTTGGGGATGGGGCTGTGTGGCGTCTGGGAAAGGATCCGGTAGCGCACCATCCCATTGGCCGTGGTGTTGTCATCATGATCAAAGGCTGCCAGGTGCATCACAAACGTACCTGAGGAAGAGGAGGCAACAGTCAGATGAGGCATATATACAGGTACACAAGCACAAAGTACCAGTCAAAAGTTTGGACCCTCCTACAAATTTTTAAACCGCAGAGTGAAGGAAAAGCATTCCAGGTGAAGCTGGTTGAGGGAATGCCAAGAGTGTGCAAAGCTGTCATCAAGGCAAAGGGTGGCTACTCTGAAGAATCTCAAATATAAATTGTTTTAAAAAATGTGGGTTACTAAATGATTCCATATGTGTTCATTCATAGTTCGGATGTCTTCACTATTATTCTACAGTGTAAAAAATAGTCAAAATAAAGAAAAACCCTGGAATGAGTAGGTGTGTCCAAACGTTTGACTGGTACTGTACATTCATGCACACACTGATCTCTCACTCTCACTCTCTCTCTTTATCTCTCTGTCCCTGTTTACACTCGTCTCTCTCTTTCTGTCCCTGTTTACACTCGTCTCTCTCTCTCTGTCCCTGTTTATACTCCTCTCTCTCTCTGTCCCTGTTACACTCCTCTCTCTCTCTCTGTCCCTGTTTACACTCCTCTCTCTCTCTGTCCGTTTATAATCCTCTCTCTCTCTGTCCCTGTTTATACTCCTCTCTCTCTCTGTCCCTGTTTATACTCTCTCTCTCTGTCCGTTTATAATCCTCTCTCTCTCTGTCCCTGTTTATACTCCTCTCTCTCTCTGTCCCTGTTTACACTCCTCTCTCTCTCTGTCCCTGTTACACTCCTCTCTCTCTTTCTGTCCCTGTTTACACTCCTCTCTCTCTCTCTCTCTCTCTGTCCCTGTTTATATCCTCTCTCTTTCTGTCCGTGTTTATACTCCTCTCTCTCTCTCTGTCCCTGTTTATACTCCTCTCACTCTCTGTCCCTGTTTACACTCCTCTCTCTCTTTCTGTCCCTGTTTACACTCCTCTCTCTCTGTCCCTGTTTATACTCCTCTCTCTCTCTCTGTCCCTGTTTATACTCCTCTCTCTTTCTGTCTATGTTTATACTCCTCTCTCTCTCTCTGTCCCTGTTTATACTCCTCTCTCTTTCTGTCCCTGTTTATACTCCTCTCTCTCTCTCTGTCCCTGTTTATACTCCTCTCTCTTTCTGTCCCTGTTTATACTCCTCTCTCTCTCTCTGTCCCTGTTTATACTCCTCTCTCTTTCTGTCCCTGTTTATACTCCTCTCTCTCTCTCTGTCCCTGTTTACACTCCTATCTCTCTTTCTGTCCCTGTTTACACTCCTCTCTCTCTGTCCCTGTTTATACTCCTCTCTCTCTCTCTGTCCCTGTTTACACTCCTCTCTCTTTCTGTCTGTGTTTATACTCCTCTCTCTCTCTCTGTCCCTGTTAATACTCCTCTCTCTTTCTGTCTGTGTTTATACTCCTCTCTCTCTCTCTGTCCCTGTTTATACTCCTCTCTCTCTCTCTGTCCCTGTTTATACTCCTCTCTCTCTCTGTCCCTGTTTATACTCCTCTCTCTCTCTCTGTCCCTGTTTATACTCCTCTCTCTCTCTCTGTCCCTGTTTATACTCCTCTCTCTCTCTCTGTCCCTGTTTATACTCCTCTCTCTCTCTCTCTGTCCCTGTTTATACTCCTCTCTCTCTCTCTGTCCCTGTTTATACTCCTCTCTCTCTCTGTCCCAGTATCTAAGCCTTTCTAATTTCTCCGTCCCTCCCTCTCTCTGTCTCTGTCTCTCTCCTCACTCTCTCTCTCTCTCTCTCTCTCTCTCTCTCTCTCTCTCTCTCTCTCTCTCTCTCCCTCCCCCCCCTTTCTCTCTCTCTCCCCCCTCTCTCTCTCTCTCTCTCTCTCTCTCCAGCTGTCTCTTTCCCTCTCTCTCTCCATCTGCCTCCTCTCCTCTCCACCAGTAATTTCCATCCAATTGTTATTATCAGAAATAGTGATATCATCCCAGTGACAAGCTCCGTCCAGAGATAATTCCAGCCGAGCCACCATTTCAAACTCCATTACATTTCAAAGGAACATTTGTCAATGGGGCAGAGAAGAGAGAAATTGGATTCCAAAGGACTCAGAGAGAAAGGGAAGGAAGAAAGAGCAGAGGAACAGAGTGAGGGATAAAGGATAGACAGAGAGCAGCTTTGCATTTGGTTCCAACTAGGGAGACTATCAATCTTTCACCCATCTCTCTCTCTCCCTCTATCTCTCTCTATCTCTGGAGAATCACACTGTGTCACCCATTGCCTGGGTAATTTCATTACGGGGTGTTCTTAGGGGGCTTAATGTGGACCCTTTGTACGGGCGTCTACTCTGTGCCTGACAGGATTAGGGGCCTAAATGAGTCTTTAATTTGAAAACTAATTCAACTCTGTAATTGGCTTCCCATTGAAACCACTGGAGCTCTTAATACCAAAACTATTTTTTTATGATTATTGTTCGGCTGAATGTCACGCATGCTACTGCCAAGGATTGGTGATGTGTGCGTGTGTGTGTGTGTGCTTGTGCGTGTGTGTCTGTGTTGGGGTGGCGGAGTTTGTATTAAAATCGCTTCAGGTTGAAAAAGGAGAACGAAAGAGAGAGTTAGTGAGAAAATGAAAGTGCACGTAGCACCTGGACACCTCTTCAGATTTCAGATCACCTCTAGTGCAATACGACCTGGCTCATCAGCCTTTCTCTCCACTGTGAGGGAATAAATCAAATGAGTCAGTGGAGCTGCAGCTAAAGCGTGGTAAATTTAATCGCCGTATCATCTCCAGCCACACCATCCACAGCTTTATGGCCATGCAGCCAACAGTAGAGCTAGCTAAATGAGCACACTGCAGGACTGAAGCTCTCCATCTGAGCAAATGCCTCTGGGGTAAATCATGTGGAATGTGAAACTGAATCAATCTATAAAAAAACAAACACAAATGCTCCAAATGGTATTCTCTACTAGAGGTCGACCGAGTATGATTTTTCCGATATCGATTATTGGAGGACCAAAAAAAGCCGATACTGATTAATCGGACGATTTTTATTTATTTATTTATAATAATGATCAATTACAACAATACTGAATGAACACTTATTTTAACTTAATATAATACATCAATAAAATCAATTTAGCCTCAAATAGATAATGAAACATGTTCAATTGGATTTAAATAATGCAAAAACCACGTGTTGGAGAGGAAATTTAAAGTGCAATATGTGCTATGTAAGAAAGCTTAAATTCCTTGCTCAGAACATGAGAACATATGAAAGCTGGTGGTTCCTTTTAACATGAGTCTTCAATATTCCCAGGTAATCTCTCTCTCTCTCTCTCTCAGTTTTAGGTTGTAGGATATGCATATAATTAGTAGATTTGGATAGAAAACACTCTAAAGTTTCCAAACCTGTTAAAATAATGTCTGTGAGTATAACAGAACTGATTTGGAAGACGAAAACCAGAGAATAATCCATTCAGGAAGTAGGATTTTTTGATGTTGTTGTAGTTTTCTATTCAATGCCATTACAGTATCCATTGAATTAGGACTCAAATTGCAGTTCCTATGCCTTCCACTAGATGTCAACAGTCTTTAGAAATTGTTTCAGGATTGTATTCTGAAAAATTAGGGAGTAAGAGCAGTCTGAATGAGTGGACCCTGCCGTGTCACAGAGCTTTTTCATGCGCGCGAGAGAGAGTGCCTTTCTTGTTTACCTTTTATATTGACGACTTTAATGTCCGGTTGAAATATTATCGATTATTTAGGTTAAAAACAACCTGATGATTGAATATAAACATCGTTTGACATGTTTCTATGAACTTTGCGGATACAATTTTGATTTTTTTGTCTGCCTGTTGTGACTGCGTTTGAGCCTGTGGATTACTGAAGAAAACGCGCAAACAAAACTGAGGTTTTCGGGTATAAAGAGAGACTTCATCGAACACAAGCAACATTTATTGAATAAATTAATGTCTTCTGTGTGCAACCATATGAAGATCATCAAAGGTAAGTGACTAATTTTATCTCTATTTCTGACTTGTGTGACTCTTCTACTTGGCCGGTTACTGTTTGTAATGACTTGTCTGCTGGGCTATGTTCTCAAATAATTGTAATGTATGCTTTCGCAGTAAAGCATTTTTAAATCTGACACCGTGGTTGGATTCACAATAAGTTAATCTTTAAACCTACGCAAAATAGTTGTATCTTTTCTGAATTCCTATAATGAGTATTTCTGTATTTGAATTTGGCGCTCTGCAATCTCACTGGATGTTGGCCAGGTGGGACGCTAGCGTCCCACATACCCTAGAGAGGTTAATGCTAGCTAGCAACTTACCTTGGCTTACTGCATTTGCATAGCAGGCAGGCTCCTCGTGAGGCAGGTGGTTAGAGCGTTGGACTAGTTAACTGTAAGGTTGCAAGATTGAATCCCAGAGTTTGAATCCCCAGTAAAAATCAGTTGTTCTGTCCCTGAACAAGGCAGTTACCCAACCTTTCCTAGGCCGTCATTGAAAATAAGAATGTGTTCTTAACTGACTTGCCTAGTTAGATAAAGATTAAATAAACAACTTTTTTTTTAAAGCAGCCAAATTGGTGTCCAAAAATACCGATTTCCAATTTTTATGAGAACTTGAAATCGTCCCTAATTAATCGGCCATTCCGATTAATCGGTCAACCTCTATTCCCTATGGGCTCCATTTTTTCACGCAGAACAGCTAAGTAGTGTGCAAAGACTGCTGTAAAACTCACTATTCTCTACAGTGTGATTTATGTAGGAACATTCTTCTGTCCATGTCAGTGAGAAAGAGACAATGGTCCATCCATCCCTGTGTTTACCTGGCTTGGAGCCCTCGTCGACAGAGCCATTGTAGACCTGGTTCTTGAACTCAGGCCGGTTGTCGTTCATGTCTATGACATAGATGTACAGGTCTATGGGGCTCTCCACTCGCTCACCATTCATGTTCACTGCATGGGCACGAAGCTGGAGAGGGTGAGAGAGAGTGAGAGAGAGATAAAGATAGAGGGTCAATTATGCTGCCATTAACAAACTCAACATCAGTAACATGATATGGTTGATATGCAGTGTGGTAACCAATGCTAAGCACTGCATTAGGGCATATTTGAGGAAAAACAACAGGACCAGAGAGAAATAAACAACGTTGCATTTCATTACTGCACAGCCGAATGGGTACCAAGCACCAATAATATATGTGACTCGTTTCAGGAAACTAGGCGTATGTCGTGCGTCACTACTTCACAGGAGCAGCACTTGAACGTCATTTTTTAAATGTTTAACAAAATGCGTTTATTGGGCAGAAATGCCTTCTGGAACATGTGAATTTTAATTTGCCTTAAAAACAAACTTGTCTGCCATCTGTAAATACCAATGAAATGGTTAAATTACGAGCCCAGTTGGTTTAGCCACAGAAAAAGTGAGGAACCTTCCTGCTAGCCATGATTGGCTGAGATAATAGTTCGGATTGGTCTGCCATGTAGCACGCTTCTGTCTATAACGTGAGCTGCTTAGTATGTGTAGGTAATCCTTTCTGAAGTGGCTTTTTTGAAAGATATCACAAAGAACTCCACAAGTGTTGCTAAGGCTCTCCACTTTCTGGAGGAAGCAGAGTGTGATACCTAAGGTGGGGAAAATTCCGGCATTTGATTGCAAATGTGGAGGGACTCGAAAAGAGAACACAGAAATCTGTAAAACACCTGTCTGAACGACATCTGCAAACTAAGTGTAACCATGGCATCCGTGACAGAGAGATAGAAGATTTCATCCATGTATACGGGAGTCTAGCTAGCTACATTTTCAGAAAAATAGGGGTTTATTGGTGTTAAAATGCACACTACAAAATTGTCCCAGCATCTCCAACACCTAATTCTCAGGACTAGTTTCTTGAAAGTAACAAACAACAAAATTCCCTCATTTTAAAGAGCTGGCTTCCCTTCAAAATATGATCTATTATTTTGTTTACTTCTTCTCCTAGTCTTCTTGGATCTCAGTCCAACATTCTGTGGTTGATTTATTTGAAAGGGAATCCCAAAATCTCTTAATCTTATAGCCCACATCACAAACACAGTGAGTCAATGTGAACGGCTGCTCGACTGTATCCTATCCTAGAGCAACAGCAGCGGTAAGATTTCACACATAGTTTGGGCATATAATGAATATCAAAATCTATACAGACAGGAAAGCCTGTCTAGATATCCTTTCCCTCCCCAGAAATCTGAAAGAAAAATGTTTTGATAAAGAACACTGCAGGAGACAAATGCTGGTAATATACCTTGGTTAGCCGTAGAGGATATGTTAAGATTCAATAAACATCTGTGCTCTGTTTTTACTGCACCCAGGGAGAGAGTCACACTGATCTCTCTTTAAAATCAAGGTGTTATATTTCACTATTTGACCTTACTAGCATGCTTTATATCATCGACACAGATTTATTCAATTTTGTCCCTGTAGACTGAGTGAAACGACCAAGGTTTAGGAACAATTCGGCGTTTGAGATGGACCACTAGGAATCAGGATGGCATCAACATTCCACTGCAACAGGCAAATATGTCACCTGTTAGAATGTCTGAGATGACTATCAACAGGACACAAGAGTGGATGTAGTATGACCTTCCACCAACCTATCTGATTCTCAGAGTATAAGCATCAAAAGAGAGAACAGGTGAGGAGAGGAGAAAGGAAGGGAGGAGGGAAAGAGATAAATGGAGGAGTGGAGGCAAGGGAAGAAGTTAAAAACAAGAGGAGGGAAAGAGATAAATGGAGGAGTGGAGGCAAGGGAAGAAGTTAAAAACAAGAGGAGGGAAAGAGATAAATGGAGGAGTGGAGGCAAGGGAAGAAGTTAAAAACAAGAGGAGGGAAAGAGATAAATGGAGGAGTGGAGGCAAGGGAAGAAGTTAAAAACAAGAGGAGGGAAAGAGATAAATGGAGGAGTGGAGGCAAGGGAAGAAGTTAAAAACAAGAGGAGGGAAAGAGATAAATGGAGGAGTGGAGGCAAGGGAAGAAGTTAAAAACAAGAGGAGGGAAAGAGATACATGGAGGAGTGGAGGCAAGGGAAGAAGTTAAAAACAAGAGGAGGGAAAGAGATAAATGGAGGAGTGGAGGCAAGGGAAGAAGTTAAAAACAAGAGGAGGGAAAGAGATACATGGAGGAGTGGAGGCAAGGGAAGAAGTTAAAAACAAGAGGAGGGAAAGAGATACATGGAGGAGTGGAGGCAAGGGAAGAAGTTAAAAACAAGAGGAGGGAAAGAGATACATGGAGGAGTGGAGGCAAGGGAAGAAGTTAAAAACAAGAGGAGGGAAAGAGATAAATGGAGGAGTGGAGGCAAGGGAAGAAGTTAAAAACAAGAGGAGGGAAAGACAAGTGAAGAGAGGAGAAGGGAGAAGGGGAGGAATGTATGGTTACAATCTGTAGCAGCAGAACCTCTCTATTATGTGCTTCTGATCGGACAGTGAGAGGGTGTCAGCCGGGGTATCGCCATGACAACTATCTATTAAAAACCTCCTTACCCTCTTGCCAGGAGGGTTGTGGCCTTGTGACAGGAAAAAGAATCAGGAGGACGCACCATCCACTTCCTTTCTCTAAGACAGGTGAACATCCTCTCCAATCTCTCTACATTTCCCTCCCCTCTCCTCTCTGCACCTCACAAAAATTGCATCACCGGGTCTCCCAAAGGTTAATTTGACTTTTCTTTTTCCTCTGCATTGTCTGATCTGGCCCTGCACCCAATATCCCTGCTAAACCGCAGTCTGGGAGCCCACAAAGCGTTATCTCTCTCCTAGCGCTGCGCTACGCGGCGCCGACACCCTCATTCAATAACACCGCTAGTCAGAGATTTCAAGCCGTGTTTAAAGGTCCACTGCAGCCGTTTTTTATCTCAATATCAAATAACTTCTAACAGTTATGTAACAGTTAAGTAACTTACTGTGATACTTTTCAACTAAAATGGTCAAAAAGAAACCAAAATAGCTTCAAAGGCAATTTCTCAATCAAGAATTTTGCTGTCTGGGAATGGAAAACTGAAAATATGCTGTTATTGGCGGATAGGTTTAGAACTAGGGATGGGTATCATTAAGATTTTAACGGTATTACTACTCTTACCAATACTGCTTATCGATCCGGTACTTTAACGGTATTCTTATCGTTTTTTTATGAGAAAAAAAACGAATTAAGAACAGAATTAACATTGCTTTATTTTATAAATGTAAAATAAATAAAATAAACAATTATTTACAGCAAAAGAAACAGTAATGTTTTGAACAAATCACTATTATACTCTAATGTTGTGATGATGGACATCTAAAACAAATGAAATAAACAATACTTTGCTGCAAAAGAAAAGACAGTGGTAGAGAGCAACATGGGTGGGGCCTGCAGGTAGGCTGTAGAATAAAAGACAGTGGTAGAGAGCAACATGGGTGGGGCCTGCAGGTAGGCTGTAGAATAAAAGACAGTGGTAGAGAGCAACATGGGTGGGGCCTGCAGGTAGGCTGTAGAATAAAATACAGTGGTAGAGAGCAACATGGGTGGGGCCTGCAGGTAGGCTGTAGAATAAAATACAGTGGTAGAGAGCAACATGGGTGGGGCCTGCAGGTAGGCTGTAGAATAAAAGACAGTGGTAGAGAGCAACATGGGTGGGGCCTGCAGGTAGGCTGTAGAATAAAATACAGTGGTAGAGAGCAACATGGGTGGGGCCTGCAGGTAGGCTGTAAAAGAAAAGACAGTGGTAGAGAGCAACATGGGTGGGGCATGCAGGTAGGCTGTAAAAGAAAAGACAGTGGTATAGAGCAACATGGGTGGGGCCTGCAGGTAGGCTGTAGAATAAAAGACAGTGGTAGAGAGCAACATGGGTGGGGCCTGCAGGTAGGCTGTAGAATAAAAGACAGTGGTAGAGAGCAACATGGGTGGGGCATGCAGGTAGGCTGTAAAAGAAAAGACAGTGGTATAGAGCAACATGGGTGGGGCCTGCAGGTAGGCTGTAAAAGAAAAGACAGTGGTATAGAGCAACATGGGTGGGGCCTGCAGGTAGGCTGTAGAATAAAAGACAGTGGTAGAGAGCAACAGGGGTGGGGCCTGCAGGTAGGCTGTAAAAGAAAAGACAGTGGTATAGAGCAACATGGGTGGGGCCTGCAGGTAGGCTGTAAAAGATAAGACAGTGGTATAGAGCAACATGGGTGGGGCATGCAGGTAGGCTGTAAAAGACAAGACAGTGGTATAGAGCAACACGGGTGGGGCCTGCAGGTAGGCTGTAAAAGAAAAGACAGTGGTATAGAGCAACATGGGTGGGGCATGAAGGTAGGCTGTAAAAGGACTAACTGTTCTTAGCAGTTCTTCTGGAGAAAGATCAACATATTTGCCTTCTCTGGCAGAAGTCGGGACCTCTCTTGGCTTATTGTGTTCCCTGCAGTCAAAAATACCCTCTCGATAGAGGTGGAGGAGGCTTGAGCACAAAGGTAGCTTGTTACGAGGAGGTGCAGAGTAGCTCTCTTCTCCCACCACCACGTCACAGGATCTTCAGCCATGGGGATGGGAGGCAGGCCTTTGTAGAGCTCAACCTCTAGGTGAACACGCTCGCTGAGGGTGAGGGACAAGGTGTCCAGTTGGATCGTCAACCTCAACTCCCTGTCGTCCTCTGAGAACAGCTCCTCCAAGGCACTCCCTGTTTTGTTTAATGGAGGGACTGTCTCCTCCATTTCCTCTCCTTCTCCCTCAGACTCCTCCTGTTGCTGGTGCTCCGGCTCCTCTGACAGCCCTGGTGTTGCTCCTGTCACATTGGCCTCAACAGTTGCCTTCCTCAGCCTGTTCCAGGTGGCGTCACTCACCGGCCTCCCTTTAAATCGGGGGTCCATTGCTGTGGCCTCATGCAGGAAGGCTTGAATGTCCTCATCCTGATAGCGCTTGGAGAGGTTACCCCACACCTTCTCTTTGATGGTTGCCACAAATGTTGTATCTTCATGCTTCACAGTGAAGTGCTCTTCCAGTTTTTGGAGGATGGGCAAGATCTGTCCACAGGTGGCATTCTTTTAACATGACACACACAGTGTGGATGTATAGAGGATTCTCATGAACTGGACAAACTCCTCAGCCTTATGGAAGTCCTCGTCCTTCAGATGGTCCAGGTTGTCCTTGGTCATTGCTTTTTGCAGTCATGGGTCCAAGGCTGCTGCTTGGATCGCTGGATACCGCTCCATGAATCTCTCTATCATTAGACAGATGAGTGAGTGAGTGTTGCAGAAGGCCCGAAACAACAACAAAAAACAACATACATTTAATTACCGCACACTTGAACATTTAATGAAATTGTTAACTGTGGGAATTTCTAAATAATACTTTAATAGATTAAACTGTATTCTTACCAAGGAGCTTCTGGTTTTCCTTCAAGACTGTTTTGGACATGGAGGATCTCTTGAACCACACGACCAGCTCTGATTCGGGCTGCCCATTTATCAACGGAAGTCATTTGGTAGATTTTCTGCGCTGCCAGATTCAATGAATACGCAAAGCATCCTATTTTTAGGATGTGT
Organism: Oncorhynchus tshawytscha; assembly: GCF_018296145.1. NCBI lineage: Eukaryota > Metazoa > Chordata > Actinopteri > Salmoniformes > Salmonidae > Oncorhynchus > Oncorhynchus tshawytscha. Next base: position 26,031,715 of record NC_056450.1, on the reverse strand, counting down.
AGACTCTTGATGGCACCATCCATATTTCCAGCATTATCAACAGTCACAGCTAAAATCTTGCTCGGTCTAACTCAAACTCTTCCAGAATGTCTGAGATCTCCTCTACCACTACTTCGCCAGTTTGCGATTTGTACACTGCCCTGGTGTGGAGGACATTCTGTTTTACACTGCCCTGGCTTGTGTAGTGCACTGTAACAGTGAGATAGTGGTCCTGACAGAGGCTGGTCCACTCGCCTGATGATGATGGCCAACTTTGGCACGTCCTTCAGCTCAATGATCACATTGAGTGCCTTGCTCATCTCCCTACAGTAAAACAAATATTGTTTTCCTGTGTTGAATTATCATTATTGAATTATTGTGTTGTTATGTTTTTTATCATGGAGTGATGGGACTAACATACAACCCTTTTATACTACTATATCCTAAAATTTAATACAACTCAATATATACTGGTAGGACTGATCACCGACAATGAACGAGAGAGCCAATAGAGAGTAGGTCAGAGACCTGGCTGGGTGGTGCCAGAATAACAACCTGTCCCTCAACGTAACCAAGACTAAGGAGATGATTGTGGACTACAGGAAAAGGAGGACTGAGCATGCCCCCATTTTCATCGACGGGGCTGTTGTGGAGCAGGTTGAGAGCTTCAAGTTCCTTGGTGTCCACATCACCAACAAACTAGAATGGTCCAAACACACCAAGACAGTCGTGAAGAGGGCACGACAAAGCCTATTCCCCCACAAGAGACTGAAAAGATTTGTCATGGGTCCTCAGATCCTCAAAAGGTTCTACAGCTGCAACATCGAGAGCATCGAGAGAGTGGTTGCATCACTGCCTGGTACGGAAACTGCTCGGCCTCCGACTGCAAGGCACTACAGAGGGTAGCCCAGTATGAACTAACCTGCCTGCCATCCAGGACCTCTATACCAGGCGAGGTCAGAGGAAGGCCCTAAAAATTGTCAAAGAGCCCAGCCACTCTAGTCATAGACTGTTCTCTCTACTACCGCATGGCAAGCGGTACCAGAGTGCCAAGTCTAGGACCAAAAGGCTTCTCAACAGTTTTAACCCCAAGCCATAAGACTCCTGAACAGGTAATCAAATGGCTACCTGGACTATTTGCATTGTGTGCCACCCCCAAACCCCTCTTTTACGCTGCTGCTACTCTCTGTTTATCATATATGCATAGTCACTTTAACCATACCTACATGTACATACTACCTCAATCAGCCCGACTAACCAGTGCCTGTATATAGCCTTTATACTGTTATAGCCTTTTTTACTGTTGTTTTTTATTTCTTTACTTATCTATTGTTCACCAAATACCTTTTTTTAAACTTAGAAATTGCACTGTTGGTTAGAGCCTGTAAGTAAGCATTTCACTGTAAGGTCTACTACACCTTTTGAATTCGGCGCACATGACAAATAAACTTTGATTTGATTTGATACTGACAGACTGTTACCTAAAACCCTTGGACTCCACTGTTGCAAAGGAGTGTAGGCCTTTCACTATGAATTTGGTCACGGCTAGGTGGCACTCATTAACACTCTCCTCAGTCATCCTCCCACTAGCTGCCAGAGTGAAGGGGCTTTGGGCTTATCTTTGGCTTGGACCAGCGGTATTAGAGAGAGGAGTGGGTTGGTTCATTGTAGCTGCAACTTTAACAAAAAAGTTGCAAAATCTTTAAATGGGTGATTGAATTATGAACACACCCATAGCTAAACAATCAGCTGGCTAATGGTTACTTTGATCATGAACGCATGTTCGCATAATTTAGCTAACACCATGTGTGGGCTCTAGGTTGCTAGCATACATACCTAACATAGATCGGGTAATGAGAGATGAACTATGAGCTAGGCAGTCAAAAACTCTACATTTCTCTGCCTGTACATGATGCACTTTCGATAGATGTTTGGACAGATTGCTCTTGATTCCACCCTTACAAGCAAAAGTCTTGTTGCACATGTGGCAACGAGCGTTGTCAGCATCGACTCTGGTGAAGTGTAACCACACTTTTGAACGTTTAGCTCCCCCCGCCATCGTCACGAATTAAGAGCAGGGTCTTTCTGGTGTGTGTGTGCTGTAGTGTGTGAGAGACAGGCTCCACGCGAGAGAGATCTCTTCTGGATTGGGAATATTGAAAATGCCTCATAGACGAATGTCTTCATCTTTTTGCAACTGTCGTGACTTTGGTATCATTACTTTGGTATCATTACTTCCGGCGCCGACAGAGATGGCCGCCTCGCTTCGCGTTCCTAGGAAACTAAGCAGTTTTTTGGTTTTTTTTACGTGTTATTTCTTACATTAGTACCCCAGGTCATCTTAGGTTTCATTACATACAGTCGAGAAGAACTACTGAATATAAGATCAGCGTCAACTCACCATCAGTATGACCAAGAATATGTTTTTCGCGACGCGGATCCTGTGTTCTGCCTTACAAACAGGACAACGGAGTGGATCCTATGCAGCGACCCAAAAAAACGACTCAGAAAAAGAGGGAAACGAGGTGGTCTTCTGGTCAGACTCCGGAGACGGGCACACCGTGCACCACTCCCTAGCATTCTTCTTGCCAATGTCCAGTCTCTTGACAACAAGGTTCATGAAATCCGAGCAAGGGTAGCATTCCAGAGAGACATCAGAGACTGTAACGTTCTATGCTTCACGGAAACATGGCTCACTGGAGAGACGCTATCCGAAGCGGTGCAGCCAGCGGGTTTCTCCACGCATCGCGCCGACAGAAACAAACATCTTTCTGGTAAGAAGAGGGGCGGGGGCGTATGCCTTATGGCCAACGTGACATGGTGTGATGAAAGAAACATACAGGAACTCAAAACCTTCTGTTCACCTGATTTAGAATTCCTCACAATCAAATGTAGACCGCATTATCTACCAAGAGAATTCTCTTCGATTATAATCACAGCCGTATATATCCCCCCAAGCAGACACATCGATGGCTCTGAACGAACTTTATTTAACTCTCTGCAAACTGGAAACGATTTATCCGGAGGCTGCATTCATTGTAGCTGGGGATTTTAACAAGGCTAATCTGAAAACAAGACTCCCTAAATTTTATCAGCATATCGATTTCGCAACCAGGGGTGGAAAGACCCTGGATCACTGTTACTCTAACTTCCGCGACGCATATAAGGCCCTGCCCCGCCCCCTTTCGGAAAAGCTGACCACGACTCCATTTTGTTGATCCCTGCCTACAGACAGAAACTAAAACAAGAGGCTCCCACGCTGAGGTCTGTTCAACGCTGGTCTGACCAAGCTGACTCCACACTCCAAGACTGCTTCCATCACGTGGACTGGGAGATGTTTAACAACGTATTGAACAACATCAGATAACAACATTGACGAATACGCTGATTCGGTGTGCGAGTTCATTAGAACGTGCGTTGAAGATGTTGTTCCCATAGCAACGATTAAAACATTCCCTAACCAGAAACCGTGGATTGATGGCAGCATTCGTGTGAAACTGAAAGCGCGAACCACTGCTTTTAATCAGGGCAAGGTGTCTGGTGACATGACCGAATACAAACAGTGCAGCTATTCCCTCCGCGAGGCTATCAAACAAGCTAAGCGCCAGTACAGAGACAAAGTAGAATCTCAATTCAACTGCTCAGACACAAGAGGCATGTGGCAGGGTCTACAGTCAATCACGGACTACAGGAAGAAATCCAGCCCAGTCACGGACCAGGATGTCTTGCTCCCAGGCAGACTAAATAACTTTTTTGCCCGCTTTGAGGACAATACAGTGCCACTGACACGGCCTGCAACGAAAACATGCGGTCTCTCCTTCACTGCAGCCGAGGTGAGTAAGACATTTAAACGTGTTAACCCTCGCAAGGCTGCAGGCCCAGACGACATCCCCAGCCGCGCCCTCAGAGCATGCGCAGACCAGCTGGCCGGTGTGTTTACGGACATATTCAATCAATCCCTATACCAGTCTGCTGTTCCCACATGCTTCAAGAGGGCCACCATTGTTCCTGTTCCCAAGAAAGCTAAGGTAACTTAGCTAAACGACTACCGCCCCGTAGCACTCACTTCCGTCATCATGAAGTGCTTTGAGAGACTAGTCAAGGACCATATCACCTCCACCCTACCTGACACCCTAGACCCACTCCAATTTGCTTACCGCCCAAATAGGTCCACAGACGATGCAATCTCAACCACACTGCACACTGCCCTAACCCATCTGGACAAGAGGAATACCTATGTGAGAATGCTGTTCATCGACTACAGCTCGGCATTCAACACCATAGTACCCTCCAAGCTCGTCATCAAGCTCGAGACCCTGGGTCTCGACCCCGCCCTGTGCAACTGGGTACTGGACTTCCTGACGGGCCGCCCCCAGGTGGTGAGGGTAGGCAACAACATCTCCTCCCCGCTGATCCTCAACACTGGGGCCCCACAAGGGTGCGTTCTGAGCCCTCTCCTGAGCCCTCTCAACCTCAGGAGGCTGAAGAAATTCGGCTTGTCACCAAAAGCACTCACAAACTTCTACAGATGCACAATCGAGAGCATCCTGGCGGGCTGTATCACCACCTGGTACGGCAACTGCTCCGCCCTCAACCGTAAGGCTCTCCAGAGGGTAGTGAGGTCTGCACAACGCATCACCGGGGGCAAACTACCTGCCCTCCAGGACACCTACACCTCCCGATGTTACAGGAAGGCCATAAAGATCATCAAGGACATCAACCACCCGAGCCACTGCCTGTTCACCCCGCTATCATCCAGAAGGCGAGGTCAGTACAGGTGCATCAAAGCTGGGACCGAGAGACTGAAAAACAGCTTCTATCTCAAGGCCATCAGACTGTTAAACAGCCACCACTAACATTGAGTGGCTGCTGCCAACACACTGACACTGACACTGACTCAACTCCAGCCACTTTAATAATGGGAATTGATGGGAAATGATGTAAATATATCACTAGCCACTTTAAACAATGCTACCTTATATAATGTTACTTACCCTACATTATTCATCTCATATGCATACGTATATACTGTACTCTATCATCGACTGCATCCTTATGTAATATATGTATCACTAGCCACTTTAACTATGCCACTCTGTTTACATACTCATCTCATATGTATATACTGTACTCGATACCATCTACTGTATCTTGCCTATGCTGCTCTGTACCATCACTCATTCATATATCCTTATGTACATATTCTTTATCCCCTTACACTGTGTATAAGACAGTAGTTTTGGAATTGTTAGTTAGATTACTTGTTGGTTATTACTGCATTGTCGGAACTAGAAGCACAAGCATTTCGCTACACTCGCATTAACATCTGCAAACCATGTGTATGTGACAAATAAAATTTGATTTGATTTGATTTGGTCCGTTCCTTGTTCTACCTCTTCGTCAGAGGAGGAGATAGAAGAGAGCCGTTACAAGACCCTTTTCCCACATTTTATTTATCAATCTACACACAATACCCTGTAATGACAGAGTGAAAACAAGTTTGTTGAAATGTTGGCAAATATATATATTATATATATATATTTTACATCTATATTTTTTTTAAATACCTTATTTCCATAAGTATTCAGACCTTTGCTATAAGATTTGTAATTGAGGTCAGCTGCATCCTTTTATCCATTTAACTGTGTAACACCTTGTAACCTTGTAACCTTGTACTTGTGCAGATATTACATGTACTCTGTGATGTTCTAGTGTGTTTATTTTCTCACTTGGATGGTGCTTCTGGAAGCTTTAAAAGAAGGTCAGGATGGATAACTACTATATAAGTACACATTAATTACAAGTAAGTACCCTTCAAGTTACACCTAATTTTGACTACCTACATTCTGTGTAGCACCTAGTAATTACATTGTACTTATGCAGATATTACATGTACTCTGTGATGTATTTATGGGTTTTCCTCTCACTTGGTGGGCAAGGAGGTTCAGGTTGTCATAATGGGTAACATACACATTAATTATACATTTTTGGGATGACACCCATATGGTAGATCCCAGTCAGTGAGGTTGACCTATATCTGATCTGTTATTGTAAACTCAACCAAGTTAACCCATATGGTAAACTTTTTTGGGGCAAGTGCTAGCAACAACAATGAGTGGAGATTTTGAAGAAAGCGCTTTCACGGGTAGGTAATTAAAGCCAATTGAGCCGCCAACCTTTGTAATCCTGGACACGCAGCACATCTGTCCACAAGACATTACAACCTTGTGACAGCTATTACTGAATCAGATGCAGCTAAGAAGAAACTAAATTTGTAACAAGCATGGTAATGAGCATTTCTCGTTACACCTCTGTAATTACAGACTGCAGTTACCACTAGTTACATGTTGTTATTACAGTGTAACTATGAGTTATTACAATTAACTACAATACTTGTTAATGTAATTAACCTGTATAAGAACCCCTTAAAATTAAGTGTTACCATACACCTTAATACCCAATGTCGGACAGGATTGGGGATAATGGATTACATGTAATCTTTTACATGTAAGGGATTATAAAAAACTGTCAACTGTAATCCGTCACATTACCAGCTAAAATAATGTAATCAGATTACAGATACTTTTGAAAAACTAGATGATTACTTCAAGGATTACTTTTAAATTCAGAAAGGATGTTTGCGAAAGAAAATCTTGACAATTCTCTGTTTTCTTAATGACATTCAAATCAGCATTGAAAAAAGGCGCAAGTTTAAATTTGTTCCATCTGAGTGAGTCTGACCACAAGTCAAAGACACTATGATGATACACCAATGTGATTGATGGATCACGGGAAAAGAGCAAGAATAGGCTTTTGTAGGCTACAGTCTAAGCTATGTCTTCCAGTGGTGCGACTGCTGTCGGCATCCAAAAATTACCCAATTTGAAAAAACACTTGGAGGTAAGGATGACAGTAGTGGTGTAGTCTACGGCGATACGGATATCACTTATTATTGATATCTACATAGCGCATTAATGTGAATCACACTGCTGCTTTCTCATTTAGCAATTTGCTCGTTACGGATTGTGGTTGTTGTGGATGGCTGTTAACAAATTTGAACCCAATAATGGTTCAATTCAAGATGTGTAAGCTGCTTATCAATCATTGTTTTTGAAACCAGTGGACAGCCAGTGAAAAGTGAAAAAAATCGCTCTTGCAACAGCTGGATAGTGCAGATCCAAGCCTATGGAGTAAAATTGGGTCTTTTATTGCTCAAACTAATTCATTCTGATAAAAAATAATAATCCATAGGCCTAATGGACACAAGCTCAAACATGCACTTTTAATTGACTTGAAGGGGTGTCGTGACGTGACTATCATTAATGAGATGACATGCTATTTATTGAATAATTAACTATGTTTAATTGTAACAATTAACTCATTAGTAACCTGGGGTACCACGGGAAAAGTTTGTTTAATGAGTTACCATTTCCCGAATTAACTCAAGAATATACCAGAATCTCGATATCATAGTAGTCAATAATTTCCTCATATCAGTCTCATTCTGAACATCACATAATCCTTTACATATGCACAAACCCGGGTTTCACTAATCATTCCGTACCACACAAATTGAGTTTATTATTTATTTACTAACAAGCTAAATGATAACATAAGATACACATACACACAGTATAGGTTATTGATTGGAACTTAATACAATGACAACAGGTCCCTAGCGGACCAACACAATATGACACGTGTTCCATAAGATGGAGATTTAAAGAAAGAGAGAGAGCAAGAGAGAAAAGCAACACTTGGATAAATTTGTAAACTATGCTTAGTTTAGCCCTATTACCTAGCCCCGAACTGCCACTCTTATGGGTAAGAAGTGTAATGCATGTATTTACATGTTGAAGGTCTCTGTTGGGTGTCTCTGATGGATATCTCCATTGGATATCATCGGATGGCCTGGTCTTTTCCTCCTCAGGTGTAAAACTCTGAATGTCCACAAGATGTCACAATGTCCTTTCTCTTAGTTGTCTGTTTCCTTGCACTGTAATAGTGGACTTCTCAGGTTGGCTAATCATCCGTGTAGATGACCCCAGCGTGGGAACGAGAGCAGTGTAGACAAACAATGACTTGAAGAGAATAACCGAGTGGTCTTGCTTGAATTCGCCTTCTTAGATATAGTATTTAGGACAGCTACTCAACCATAGCATTGATTGCTAAGAGGCTCCTTTGTCTTCTTCAACCTTATGCTGCGTTTCAGGGTCGTGACTAATCGTAGACCTAGTCTAGTATGTTAATTCTTAACTCACATGCTTTATAACCTCGGGTCAAAAGGGGGCGTTTCCGTCTTCATGACACACTCTCTGTGTTCCCTGGGGCGTAACTAGTTACGAGGCAAGGTATAGAAAATATCCAAATTAAAGACGGTAATACTGTGTTTTTGTGATGATAAGACTGGGATTTTAGTTGTCTAAATGAGATCATAATAGATTTTATGAAATGTATTATGATCTCGTTTAGACAACTAAAATCACAGTTTTATCATCACAAAAACACAGTATTATATTGTTTAATTTGGATATTTTCTATACAACGTAAAGTATGTAAACATCATATACACATTATGAAAACTCTTCAAGTTACAATGTTTTTGTTAAAATGTACTCATTTAACTTTTAATAACATCATTATTCCCACCCATTCGGATTATGAAATATATTGTCCCCAAGTCCATTTATTTGATGTTTTAGTTTTGGCCTGTAAACTCTTAACAAGGCACAAAGACATTCCAGACACCCAAACTAGGTGCCATAAAACTCTCACCTTCAACCCTCTCCCCCTCTGTGGGAGAGAAATATCTCTGTAGAGCTGATCCACTGTAACCTGATCCTCAAAGGTCAGTTATGACAGGAGCAATTTGTCGTTGCTACATCCATTTTTGGATTTACAGTTGAAGTCAGAAGTTTACATACACCTTAGCCAAATACATTTAAACTCAGTTTTTCACAATTCCTGACATTTAATCCAAGTAACAATTCCCTGTTTTAGGTCAATTAGGACCACCACTTTATTTAAAGAATGTGAAATGTCAGAATAATAGTAGAAAGAATGATTTATTTCAGCTTTTATTTCTTTCATCACATTCCCATTGGGTCAGAAGTTTACATACACTCAATTAGTATTTGGTAGCATTGCCTTTAAATTGATTAACTTGGGTCAAACGTTTCAGGTAGCCTTCCACAAGCTTCCTATAATATATATTTATTTCATTTCATTTGCGATTTTCATGAATAGGAAAAGTTGCGTTATGGTAATGCGCTTGAGGCTATGATTACGCTCCCGGATACGGGATTACTAGTCGCAAGAAGTTAACTAACTAAACAATCACAGAAGTGCACACACAAACAAACAAAGTAAATATGGTTACAAGAAATGATAGGGGAATGTGCCCAAGTGGGCTAAACCGGCATGGTGGCTTGTTAGACAAAAGGGGAGTGGGGGTCAGCTGAGAAGTCACTACAGAGTTGATAATTATAACAATTGAAATGCTAATCCTTTGCACATGAACGCTCACTCATTCGGGAACAATTGCAATCAAAATATATATTTACGCTCAGTGTGTCGTCGGGATCTCTGTTGAAAAGTTTGTTTCTGTTGGAAAGCGTCCGTTCTCTCTCTCTCTCTCTCTCTCTCTCTCTCTCTCTCTATGTCGTGGTTAGAATGGATAGTTCAGAGTGACATTCATTCATGTCGTTGTAGAATAGATGTTTTGGCGGTTGTCGGTCTTCACGTTCAATGAAACCGAATTCCTAGCTGCAGACTAGTAATTAATATCAAAGATTTGTTATTGTTCTGTCGGCATCGATAGTCTAAGAGTTTAACCACGTGGGATGGTTAAAAGATTCAGCAGTCTGGTCTCAAAACTTGGTCCTCTCGTTATCGAGGTAAGCTGGTCGGCAACCTTTGTCCTCTCGTAATTGAGAGCAACATGGTCTGTTGAGAAATTCTCAAAGTGGGGTTTTTATTCGGGAGAGCAAAAAAAGCTTTCTCATGACGCCAGATCCTAACTATGCTCATGGGCGGTCCTCTGATTTAGTTATACTCAAAAGGGAATTGGAGTTTCCTTCATTAAACAGTCCAAAATCACATGACACAATTTTACAAATAGTATCCTCCTCACTCATTCATCTTGTACAACAATTAGATGTCATCTCATATCTGAGGCTATTATATAAACAGTGTTATGGTAATGTGGCCGTATTGTCTCCCATGAGTTTCACAAAATTGTACCAAAAGGACCAGTTCGTAGCTGGATTCTTCACCTTTCTTTTATACCTTCTCCAGAACATAAATGTTGTTCGGACCTCAAGTTCTGTGAGGTGGAAGAAATTCCTTTCTCTTCTATGAAAACTCTACTCTCTCTCTCTATACTGTGGCCATGAGGAGATAATCTCCTCCAGGAATTTACGACATCTCTCTGACCACAGCAACCTGGGTGCAGGAGACAGGTAGAGGGGGATGGGGGATGGGGCTTGCTGTACCCAAAGAGGGCAGGGTCATGACAGTACATTAGAGTGTCTAGTTTGAGAAACAGACGTCTCACAAGTCTTCAGCTTCATTAAATAGTACCCGCAAAACACCAATCTCAACGTCAACAGTGAAGAGGCAACTCCGGGATGCTGGCCTTCTAGTCAGAGTCGCAAAGAAAAAGCCAAATCTCAGACTGGCAAATTAAAAAAGAAGATTAAGATGGGCAAAAGAACACAAATACTGGACAGAGGAAGATTGGAAAAAGTGTTATGGACAGACAAATCTAAGTTTGAGGTGTTTGGATCACAAAGAAGAACATTTGTGAGACAGAAAAAAATGAAAAGATACTGGAGGCGTGCTTGACGTCATATGTCAAGCATGGCGGAGGCAATGTGATGGTCTGGGGGTGCTTTGGTGGTGGTAAAATCATTATTTATAACCTTGTCAATGTCTTGACTATATTTCCTATTCATTTTCCAACTAATTTCATGTAGTATGTTTTCATGGAAAACAAGGACATTTCTAAGTGACCCCAAACTTTTAAATGGTAGTGTACATGTACAGTGGGGCAAAAAAGTATTTAGTCAGCCACCAATTGTGCAAGTGCTCCCACTTAAAAATATGAGAGAGGCCTGTAATTTTCATCATAGGTACACTTCAACTATGACAGACAAAATGAGAAAAAAATCCAGAAAATCAAGACCAAAGAGCTGTCAAAGGACACCAGAAACAAAATTGTAGACCTGCACCAGGCTGGGAAGACTGAATCTGCAATAGGTAAGCAGCATGGTTTGAAGAAATCAACTGTGGGAGCAATTATTAGGAAATAGAAGACATACAAGACCACTGATAATCTCCCTCGATCTGGGGCTCCACGCAAGATCTCACCCCGTGGGGTCAAAATGATCACAAGAACGGTGAGCCTAAATCCCAGAACCACACGGGGGGACCTAGTGAATGACCTGCAGAGAGCTGGGACCAAAGTAACAAAGCCTACCATCAGTAACACACTATGCCGCCAGGGACTCAAATCCTGCAGTGCCAGACGTGTCCCCCTGCTTAAGCCAGTACATGTCCAGGCCCGTCTGAAGTTTGCTAGAGAGCATTTGGATGATCCAGAAGAAGATTGGGAGAATGTCATATGGTCAGATGAAACCAAAATATAACTTTTTGGTAAAAACTAAACTCATCGTGTTTGGAGGACAAAGAATGCTGAGTTGCATCCAAAGAACACCATACCTACTGTGAAGCATGGGGGTGGAAACATCATGCTTTGGGGCTGTTTTTCTGCAAAAGGGACCAGGACGACTGATCCGTGTAAAGGAAAGAACGAATGGGGTCATGTATCGTGAGAGTTTGAGTGAAAACCTCCTTCCATCAGCAAGGGCATTGAAGATGAAACGTGGCTGGGTCTTTCAGCATGACAATGATCCCAAACACACCACCCGGGCAACGAAGGAGTGGCTTCGTAAGAAGCATTTCAAGGTCCTGGAGTGGCCTAGCCAGTCTCCAGATCTCAACCCCATAGAAAATCTTTGGAGGGAGTTGAAAGTCCGTGTTGCCCAGCAACAGCCCCAAAACATCACTGCTCTAGAGGATATCTGCATGGAGGAATGGGCCAAAATACCAGTAACAGTGTGTGAAAACCGTGTGAAGACATACAGAAAACATTTGACCTCTGTCATTGCTAACAAAGGGTATATAACAAAGTATTGAGATAAACTTTTGTTATTGACCAAATACTTATTTGCCACCATAATTTGCAAATAAATTCATTAAAAATCCTACAATGTAATTTTCTGGATTTTTTTTCTCATTTTGTCTGTCATAGTTGAAGTGTACATATGATGAAAATTACAGGCCTCTCTCATCTTTTTAAGTGGGAGAACTTGCACAATTGGTGGCTGACTAAATACTTTTTTGCCCCACTGTATATATAAAATATAATCTTGTTTTATTCATATGTTTGTAAACATTGTAAATATAAACAAACACTAAATAGCCTCATAACATGGTTAAAACAATACTTTTTATATCATGGATGGTATGCTTTTTCCAAAACAGAAGCAGGGCAACCATTTTGTCATTGTTTCATCTGTGGATTTGCAATTTAAACAGCTGCATATTATCAAGATATCATTGTGTCACCAACAAAAAGGTAAACAATAGGCATATAGCAAATGCAGTAAATGCCATTCATTTTTCAAATGTAAATAGCCCTTTTCAGTAGTGCTCAAAGCATGCCATTCCATGAGCTCAGTGTTTCTTTTTCAACTCAAATCAATGAGCCCAATCAGTCCTCCATGACAACAAAATCATAAACAACAGAGTAGGGCTGGCTAATAAATCCTTAGTTTTGGGGTCATGCTCAGGTAAAACAATTTGGCTAATCTATACTTCAATATTTCCAAGTCCTTTTCTTGAAGATCAAGGGGTATAACATTTTTTGGAATGACTGGAATTCTTTGGTTTTTAATGTTATTATATAATTTAATCATATTATTATATGTAGTAGAAAGTGATGGGTTAGAAGAAGCCTACATAATCAATAAAGTAAAATTGAACATCCATATATGGCCAGCTATGTAAACTTTAACATGGATTTATCCTGCAATAGACGACGGTTGTCTTCTTCTGGTGCCTCCTCAGGGGAAAGTAATCTAAAAGTAACGGAATGTAATCAGATTACATTACTGAGTTTGTGTAATCCAAAAGTTACATTACTGATTACAATTTTGGACAGGTAACTAGTAACTGTAATGGATTACATTTAGGAAGTGACCCACCCAACCCTGATGTCGGATGACAAAACTGACAACAATGTCGCTTTGAGGAAGTATTCTCCCCCTTCAAGGATATTAAAGTTGTAAGATAATGAAAGATAACTTTTACCAAAAATATTTTTTCTTTAATAAAAAAAGCTGGATGGTAGTTTCATAGCTTAAGTTATTTTAGTATTCCTTACATAGAGTACAGCTTATATAGCTTCTGAGTCAGAAGTTATGACTGTGTGGCTACATTTGGTTCTTTACCAAAATTTGACAGAGACACATCCAGCCTGGGCTTTAATCCAAGAACCCGTCACCAAGCCTGGGCCTTTCTTAACAAATCACCATCGATCCTGCATCCTCCTGGGCATACATCTGCCCAGCTCAGCCTCTCAATGGAAAGCTGGGCCTCTGAGTTCAACAAATAAACAAAGACATGTCAAACAGAGGGAGAGATGTGAGGAGCAGGGAGAGAGAGAATGCGAGAGATGCAATTGTGGAGAGAAAGCAACAAGCATAATTCCTACAGTAGCTACATCAAAGTGGTATATTAATGATAATAATTAGTTGGTGTTAGCACGGAGCTTATGGGCAAAATCCCACATGGGCCACATACTGAAGATGTGTGTGTAGGTTGCATGGGAAAATTAAGTCTGCTAAGCATATTATTAACTTTACAGCACCTGAGGTGGACGCTACTCTGGTAATACTGCACTGTGTATGTGTGTGTCTGTGTGTGCGCGTGTCTGCGTGCGTGCGTGTGTGTGTGTGTGTGTGTGTGTGTGTGTGATCCACAGTGGTTGAGTCATTTTCATGGTCTGTATGAGTGTTTGTACTTGTTAAATGTCATGTGGCTGTAGCCACCACTCCTCACCCTTCACTCTCTCAATCAATAGTCCACCTGGACAACCGGCCAGCCTGTCACCAACTCATTACAGAGCTGTGCATGTGTAGTTCTGTGTGTGTGTGTGTGTTACTCACATGGTAAGATGATCTCCTCTCTCTGTCCAGCGGCTTGGTGACGAACATCTTGCCGGCGACAGGGTCGATACTGAACACCTCATTGGGTGGCTGGTCCGCTCCCACCCCTGTGATGCTGTATCGGATGGAGATGTTCCGGTCCTGGTCCGAACGGATCTGCAACAAGACACAGAATGTCCGTTTTTACTCTGTGGTCTACTACTGTTTCTGAAATGGATTTCATCTTTCATAACACATTCAATCATTGAGTAATATGGGAGATTGGAGAAAAACCAAAGCCTTGACAGATCTGTTTGTTCCCTAGTGGTAGATGCTGATGATGCATACAACAATAATATCACACATTGATGGTACACACATAATCCAGCGTTTTCCACAATAGTAGCCAGCCAGAAACCCCCAGGACAAAATGTTTTGCCGAAGGCACTCTATTTTGGTGGCCTCTGGTACATTCTAATGCCTTTATTCCAACCCAAAATACACAGCAACATTATTGAATACTTTATCGAATTTACCTCCCAGATTGGAATATGTGTTGTGGCATTGTTTAGAAAGACATGACTTTTCAATTTAAATTACTGAAAATGTATGAATTCAGTGTATTGTTTGTTGTTTTGGATATCGTTTAGGTCTAGGCTTATATGTTCAGTACTATTTTGTAATTAAGAGAACATGAAACTTTAAAAAAAATTTAACCTGTCTCTTTTGAGATTAAAGTCCTATTTACAATTTTACTGCAAGATATGAATTACCACAATGATGTTTGTTCTTCAAATCATGTATTTATTCAAACAGAATAATGAAGTAAATAGCCAACATCATCTTCAAAAATAAATTAAAAGGTTATATCTTAAGTATTATATCTTTCAGATTTTACATAGCCTAGATTAATAAAGAATTATCATTAGGTAGGCCTCTATGAAATCTTTTTTATGTTTTGGCTGAAAACAATCATGATATCATTCTGCCAGGTAAGCATAGGCTACTTTGTAGTTAACATTTACTTGAGACGGTTTTTGGGAAAGCCTTTCCATCTACCAGAAGACTGTTTTTATTAGCATCATCACTAACGGTTACACAAAGTGCAGCACACACAAACAGACAGGGACTTTCTCATTGCCTCTTCAGAATGTTGCAGAAAATATGAATCACTGATGCATTCTGTTCACTTCCTTTCCCTATCATCGCTCGCTTTGTGACTGACAGGCGCAAATTCTATCAATAGATTGCTAGAAGATGCATATCGTTCATTCTAGCAGGACAGGGCTCGACGGACTACCGAATAAAAATACATCAAAAATAAAATAGCCTAGTTAATATGAAGTGGAAAAAGTATCAGGCTGAAAATGAGTCTGTAACCGATGACCGGCGCTAATGGAAAACACTGCATAATCTCCTCCATGCCACTTCATCCATTGGTGTGATTGGTAAGGTGTTTATTCCAGGACTAGATCATCATATAGAAGCTGGGAGACCAATGATACTGTGGGCCAGAGCCATGGACAATCATCACATATTATATATTCATCATAAATGGACATATACGTGCACACACACACACACACACACACACACACACACACACACACACACACACACACACACACACACACACACACACACACACACACACACACACACACACACACACACACACACACACACATAGCTCGGCAGTCACAGCTATAGCAGTGGATTTTATTAAGTGCTATAGAATGGTGCACAACCATTCTATAGTATGGTATTTCAAGTATTTCAAACAGGAAATTCACTATTTCTCTTTCTTTCAAGGGATGGAAAAATAAATCAACATGCATTTGGCAAAGATAATTTTTCTTCCGGTTGACAATTGGGAGATGTAAACAGCTCTTACAGGGACTGTGCTTAGAACACTGTCACAACATGAGCAAAAAAAGACAAATAAGAACATTTAAATGTCATCTTGTAAACACCATAACTAGGAAAGTGACAGCAAACAAATGAATAATAAACCGTTTCAGAGAAAAACAAAGATTAACCTAAGGAGAGAACAGCTGGAGATGTATTACACACGACTGTACAAACACACATGCACACAAACACATATTCACAGCTTTCAAGAGCAGAAGAGCTATTAAGTACATTAAGTACACTGCACAGAGTGTGATTTGGGCTGAAGTGCAGAGCAATTGGGCTTCATTTGTAGGGGTCTTTCCTTTAGCTCCCAAATAAGGTCCTAGTCAGCCCTCCAACCTCCTTCCATTAGAGGAAAGGGTGCTAATGCTGCTATTTCAGCATGCCTCAATAACACACAAACACACACACACGCGCGCACACACAGTTCTCCTATCCACCACCTCGTCTCCAATCAGTGATTATTCCAGGAGAAAGCCATGAGTGCTCCTAAAGAGAAAGAGTCCCCCCAAAGTTGTCTCCATCTTTCAGCACTCATGGTACCAATTTGGCAGTCCTTTTGACACACCAGGGAGAGAATGGCCTGAGACTAACAAGGACCAGGGAAGGACTAGGACATATTATATCAGACAGGTGTCATCCAGACTACTCCTAACACCACTATAACAACCTGCCATCATCGTCCTCATCCTCTTCTCCTTGCACTCTCCACTGTCAATACGCTGTAATAATACCATTTCCCACATCACGCCAGTCTTTTCATATGCCAAACACACACACACACACACACACACACACACACACACACACACACACACACACACACACACACACACACACACACACACACACACACACACACACACACACAGAGATAGCTAATTTCCCTGATTCTTCCATTGTGAGGGAATAAATCAAATGAGTCAGCTAAAGCGTGGTACATTTAATCACCATATAATCTCCAGCCACACCATCCACAGCTTTATGGCCTGCAGCCAGCAGTAGGGCTAGCTAACACACACACACACACGCACACACACACAGACACACACACACACAGACACACACACACACACACACACACACACACACACACACCCACATACACACACACATGCACACACAAGCACGAATGCACGCACACACACACACAGGGAATGGGAGAGATGAGATGGAGAGAATGTAAAATTACTAAAGATAAAATGTGAAAAGTGAGTCACACATGTTCTCCTGAAAGATCAGAGGAGCTGTCAGAGGATCAGAGGACAGAGTACTAACGCAGTTTGGAAGAGCTGCTGGTGTGTGTGTGTGTGTGTGTCTGCAAGGCCTTACGTTAGGAGCAGTGAAGTACTTGAAAGCTGACAGCTAAGATAATTAACAAGTTGTTTTTAAGCATTGGCTACTAGTACTTCAAAGATGTACCATCCTCAAAACAACAACAACAACAGCAAACAGAGGAGAGAGAGAGAGATAAGTGTAACAAGCAGCTGGGTTGAACTCTCCCCATCCTACTATTCTCTGCTCATTTATTTGAGGCATCAAGTCGGGGCTTGAGGATCGAAACCTCACCGACTTCTTACGTTGCTTCCAGTCCTACAAGGCACATGGAGCGATTACACACTCCACTGCCAAACTACCTCCCCCTCTCCTTCTCGGTCTCACTCTCTCTTTCTCTCTGTTTCAGGGAGTTACTATGGGGACAGAAACCATGCATGAAAAATGAAATGACTTCAATCTGTTGGACTTGGCAGCGGCGCATAAATCCTTCCCAGTTAGGAAGTCATAGCACTTCTTAATTTATTCCCAGTTCTTCCCGCCCCCTGATTTCCCACCAGCTTTCAATTCCTCCTGCTTGGGGGAGAATCAGCCGCATGCATGTCTCCCCAGTCTTTCCATCCCACCATGTTCACACAACATCAATGTAACAATAAGGGACACTGCCCAAAAAATCCTAGTCATTTGATTCCAATGTTTGTTTGTGTGTGTCTGTGTGTGTATAGGTGTGTGTTTATGTGTATGCCTGTGTCACTGTGGGTGTGTGAAATGTGTGTACACAGTCACAGCCCTCTGCTGGGTAATGAATGATAAAGGGGTACATTTTGAAGGGCGCTAATAAATGTGAACAGTTGTTCTCTCTCTCTCTTTCACTGTCTTATTCTCTCTCCCCTTCTTATAGACAAAGGGTTGTGTGTGTGTGCATGCATGTGTGTGTATGTATGTGTGTGTGCGAGAACGCGTGAGACAGTGGAATGTCTCTCGTCAGAGAGCAGACACTGGTTAAATGACCTATTTCTCGACGGTTCAAAGCAAACCTCATTACTGGCAACTTAAGGATATCTTATCAGTGCGCTAAGCTCCCCCTTTTGCCTGGCAAAACTGAATCAATTGACAAATTATCGTGCCACTGGCTCTCCGGGGAAAACCAGGGAGAGGAAAGGAGAGGAGGAGGGGAATAAAAGAGAGGAGGAATATGATAGAGGAGTGATGCTCTATGTATTGCTGCCCCCGGGGTGCAGTGAGGAAGATGGAAATCAGTTCCTAAATATCTCTCTACAACATTTCCACCATATTTCCACAATGTTTCTAGATTATTTGCACAGCGTTGTTCTACTAATGCTAAGTAATAGTATACAAGAGTGTAAGTATTATAGTCATGTTTACATGTAGTCATGTTTACGTGTCCAGTCATGTTTACGTGTCCAGCTAGATCCTGCAAGGTTTAGGGCTATCTACCTAGCTCCTGCAGGGTTTAGCGCTGTCTAGCTAGCTCCTGCAGGGTTAAGTGCTGTCCAGCTAGCTCCTGCAGGGTTTAGCACTGTCTAGCTAGCTCCTGCAGGGTTTAGTGCTGTCTTTCAAGCTCCTGCAGGGTTTAGCGCTGTCTAGTTAGCTCCTGCAGGGTTTAGTGCTGTCCAGTTAGCTCCTGCAGGATTTAGCGCTGTCCAGCTAGCTCCTGCAGGGTTTAGCGCTGTCCAGTTAGCTCCTGCAGGGTTTAGCGCTGTCCAGCTAGCTCCTGCAGGGTTTAGCGCTATATAGCTAGCTCCTGCAGGGTTTAGCGCTGTCCAGCTAGCTCCTGCAGGGTTTAGCACTGTCTAGCTAGCTCTTGTCGGGTTTAGCGCTGTCTAGCTATCTCCTGCAGGGTTTAGCCTTGTCCAGCTAGCTCCTGCAGGGTTTAGCGCTGTCTAGCTAGCTCCTGCAGGGCTTAGCGCTGTCCAGCTAACTCCTGCAGGGTTTAGCCCTGTCTAGCTATCACCTGCAGGGTTTAGCACTGACCAGCTAGCTCATGCAGGGTTTAGCTCTGACTAGCTAGCTCCTGCAGAGTTTAGTGCTGTCCATCTAGATCCTGCAAGGTTTAGCGCTATCTATCTAGCTCCTGTAGGGTTTAGCACTGTCCAGCTAGCTCCTGCAGGGTTTAGCACTGACTAGCTAGCTCCTGTCGGGTTTAGCGCTGTCTAGCTAGCTCCTGCAGGGTTTAGCACTGTCTAGCTAGCTCCTGTCGGGTTTAGCACTGTCTAGCTAGCTCCTGCAGTGTTAAGAGCTGTTGTTTGAAGGGAAAACTCACGGAACACTGGATGTCTCTTTCTCAGCACAATATTGTAGCTCTCTGTGTTTGTCCCCAGTAGAGCCCTACTTAGCTTAGCTCAGCCCACACAGTACAGATTGTGGGAGAAGGAGAGAGAGACGCAAACAAACAGAGGTATGTACAAAGACAAATGTATATGTACTGTCATAGGTATATATACATGTGCTCGCTCAAACAGATGCACACACACGGGCACATACGTATATGCTGTTGTCGGAACCACTGGTTTTCATACTGGCACTTGGGGTCATGACCCCAGCTAAACCTCGTCCCATTAGACAAGATCTATCAAACCTGATTCACCAAATCTCAGGGTCCTTACTCACTAAACGGCCAGTAGGGTGTAGGTAGGACACAGGTAGCCTAGTGGTTAGTGCGTGGGGCCAGGAATCAAAAGGCCGCTGCTTCAAATAACCGAGCCGACAAGTTGAAAAATCTGTCGATGTGCCCTTGAGCAAGGCACTTAACCCTCATTGCTTCAGGGTCGCCGTCAATAATGGCTGATCCCTGGCCGTGACCCCACTCTCTGAGGGTGTCTGCGTGAGATATGCAAAAAATAAATTTCCATTTCATACCACACACTTGTACATGTGTGAAACAGGACAAATAGAAGCTCTAGACTCTATTTTGAAACAACACATTTCACTGCACCTATATGGTATATGTGACAATAAAACATAGTTTTAACATGATTTTTTACAATGCTACAACCATCTGATAATATGACTGGTGCATTTGATCCAGTACAGATGTCTTCTCACGGAAAGGCTTTCTGGACTTTTTCCCATATTGTCTGTATTTGGTAATAGGGAGTGGTTCCAAATTGTTATTGTTTGAGTTGAGGTTTGGAAGAAATGTGGATAAATACATGTAAGCATGAACACACGCACTCATTCGCACACTCACACAGACAAACGCATGAATAAAAACACAATAATCATCTCACAACCAAAATAAGCCATCCATGGAACAAAAGAGTGGATTTTCAGCTTTGTATATCATCCATAACGACTTCTTTTTGTTGTTCAGAAAATATTTTCAAAAGGAAAAGTCACATTTCCTACTTTTATGTTAGGACAATTAACATAAAAAGAAAATATTATTGCAAAATATTTTTGGGTTATCCTAAAGACAGTGCTAAAAAGTGTCGCTATTATGAAAATACTTTTTTCTCTTTACCTCTCTTTCTCAGCACTTTATGTATATAGTTTGTGATTTTTTTCTCCAAACAACAAGGGGAAAGAAAGTATTTTGGATAGAAGAAGAGGAGATGCAGTTGCCTTGGTACAACAGCCTTCAGAATGTCTTGGAGGCACAGTTTTAAGATCAGTGCCAATGCACACAAACTCACTTGCTAGCCTGTCATAACTGTGCCAATTAGAGACTGTGGTCTGCCTGGTGTTTCAGGGACTGACATTCACTCACTGAGAATCAGGATCAGACTCTGCAGCCCTTCTGAAACGCACACACACGCACATATAGAGATATACCGTACATACATAAAAACATACATACACATGTAAGCACGAACACACTCACTCACTCGAGCAAACTTGCACGGATGCACGTACACACACACACGCACACACACGCGCGCACGCACGTAAACACACGCACACGCACAACCAAACATCCTCAAAGCCGGGGAGATATCTACCCGAAGCTGTGCTAAAGACAGAAAAAAGGGACACATCCATTCCAAACATGAAAAAACAGTGCAATAAACCGCTAGATATCTACTTTTATCTCTACAAAGCAGCAGAAACAAGGGAGTAAAGCCCAACAGGCAGGCGGAGATACAGGTATTATCCACCAGGTCACAAACAAACTGTGAGGAACTGAGGGGAAAGAGCTGCAACCAGAGAGGTGAGAGAGTGGCAATGCCGTTCCACTAGGCAGAGCTCTCCAGTGGGGGGGCCTGGCTCCCAAGTGGGTGGGCCTATGCCCTCTCAGGCCCACCCATGGCTGTGCCTCTGCCCAGTCATGTGAAATCAATAGATTAGGGCCTAATGAATTTATTTCATTTAACTGATTTCCTTATATGAACTGTAACTCAGTAAAATCGTTGAAATGTTTGCATGTTTCATGTATATTTTTGCTAAGTATAGTTTTATGGAGTCAGAAAAGCTTTTGCTTTAAGGCCTCTTTACCTGCCTCTTTTTACATTTTATAGACCTTTGATGTGTATTGTATCTGTTAAAAAATCAGGAGAAGCCAGGATTTGCAAATGCACACACACACATCACCTTCAAAACAAACAAAAGGCAAAGCAATGCCCTACAGCCATTTCTATGTGCAATTGTGTGTGTGTGTGTGTGTGTGTTTGTGTGTAAATGTGTGTCAGTGCGCAAGTGTGTGTCAGTGTGAGTCTGTGTCATAAATTGCTCTCCCTCCTCTCACTTGCTCTAGACACACCTGACAGGTAGGTTTTACCTCTCCCCTGAGTGGTCCAGTACACACTCCAATAAACACTCTAACGCTTCACACACACCTTCGCAAAATACTTGACATTCCTATCTCCTCCGAGGTGTGAACCTGTCCGGTGGATGAGAGGGGCGATTCTCCCTCCCAGGGACCTTGTCCAGAGGTGTGTTTGTGTGTGCGTGCGTACATGTTTGCGAGAGTGTGTGCATACGTGATATAGACTAATATATGGACTATGTGCAGGCTCTGGGTGAGGCGGGCGAGGGCAATAAAATGCCCTTCTCTCTATTAGTGAAAAGAACATGAATAAATGGAAGTTAAGCAGTGAATGACTTTCCAATTATTGCATTAGCAGGACACCGTGGTGAAAGGAGTCTGGTCCTCAATAGTAGAGGCTTATGGTAAATTAGGAGCCCATTCTCCCTGGAGGTAACAATGGTCTAACTTCCCCGCTCTCTCTCCTCTGCTCAGGACAGAAGAATGGAGAGAATGCAGCCATTATGGCAGAGGAGAAAGAGAGGCTGCGAATACGCTCCCTAAATTTAGTTTGCTAGGGGTCAGGTGCTGGGTCTACCATGTCTCTTTCTCTCAAATCAAATCAAATCACATTTTCTTGGTTGCATATACATGTTTAGCAGATGTTATTGTGGGTGTAGCAAAAAGCTTGTGTTCCTAGCTCCAAAAGTGCAGTAGTATCTAACAATTCACAACAATACACACAAATCTAAAAGTAAAAGAATGGAATTAAGAAATATATTAATATTAGGATGAGCAATGTCAGAGTGACATTGATTAGAATACAGTATGTAAACATTATTAAAGTGACCAGTGTTCCATTATTAAAGTTACCAGTTATTCCATGTCTATATACAGCAGGCTCTAAGGTGCAGGGTTGAGTAACCGGGTGGTAGCCGGCTAGCGACAGTGATTAACTTCAGGGCACTGTACTGGGCCGGCTATTGATGGCTACTTAACAGTCAGATGGCCTTGAGATAGAAGCTGTTTTTCAGTCCCTCGCTCCCAGCGTTGATGCAGCTGGACTGACCTCACCTTCTGGATGATAGCTGGGTGAACAGGTCATGGTTCAGGTGGTTGAAGTCCTTGACAATCTTTTTGTCCTTCCTGTGACATCGGGTGCTGTAGGTGTTCTGGAGGGCAGGCAGTGTGCCCCCGGTGATGCGTTGGGCAGCCCTGTGGTTGCGGGCGGAGCAGTTGCCGTACCAGGCGGTGATACAGACCGACAGGATGCTCTCAATGGTGCATCTGTAAAGGTTTGTGAGGGTCTTAGGGGACAAGCCCAATTTCTTCAGCCTCCTGAGGACCACTCTGGGCAATACTCCGACAGTGCCCTCACCTCCTCCCTGTAGGCTGTCTCATCACTGTTGGTAATCAGACCTACTAATGTTGTGTTTTCTGCAAACTTGATGATTGAGTTGGAGGCGTGCGTGGCCACGCAGTCATGGGTGAACATGGAGTACAGGACGGGGCTGAGCACGCACCCTTGTGGGGCCCCTGTGTGGATGTTCAGCGTAGTGGAGCTGTTGTTCCCTACCTTAACCTCCTGGGGGAGGAGCTTCAGTTGCATAGGGCGAGGTTTATACCCAGGGCCCCAAGCTTAATTATGAGCTTGCAGGGTACTATGCTGTTGAAAGTTGAGCTGTAGTCAATGAACAGCCTTCTTACATAGGTATTCCTCTTGTCCAGATGGGATAGGGCAGTGTGAATTGCGATGGCAATTGCATCGTCTGTGGATCTATTGGGGTGGTATGCAAAATCATGATGACAGTTGTGAGTGCTATGGGGCTTTAGTCATTTAGTTCAGTTACATTTGCTTTCTTGGGTGCAGGAACAAAGGTGGACATCTACAGTGGCTTGTGAAAGTATTCATTCCCCTTGGCATTTTTCCTATTTTGTTGCCTTACAACCTGGAATTAAAATAGATTTTTGGGGGGGGATTTGTATCATTTGATTTACACAACATGCCTACCACTTTGAAGATGCAAAATATTTTTATTTTGAAACAAACAAGAAATAAGACCAAAAACAGAAAACTTGAGAGTGCATAACTATTCACCGCCTCAAAGTCAATACTAGCTGCAATTATAGCTGCAAGTCTCCTGGGTTAAGTCTCTATAAGCTTGGCACATCTAGCCACTGGGATTTTTGCCCATTCTTCAAAGCAAAACTGCTCCAGCTCATTCAAGTTGGATGGGTTCCTCTAGTGTACAGCAATCTTTAAGTCATACCATAGATTCTCAATTGGATTGAGGTCTGGGCTTTTGGGTTGAGGTCTGGGCCATTCCAAGACATTTAAATGTGTCCCTTTAAACCACTCAAGTGTTGATTTAGCAGTATGCTTAGGGTCATTGTCCTGCTGGAAGTTGAACCTCCGTCCCAGTCTCAAATCTCTGAAAGACTGAAACAGGTTTCCCTCAAGAATTTTCCCAGTCCCTGCCGATGAAAAACATCCACACAGCATGATGCTGCCACCACCATGCTTCACTGTGTTCTCGGGGTGATGAGAGGTGTTGGGTTTGAGCCTGACAGCGTTTTCCTTGATGGCCGAAAAGCTCAATTTTAGTCTCATCAGACCAGAGTACCTTCTTCCAAACGTTTGGGGAGTCTCCCAAATGCCTTTTGGCGAACACCAAAAGTGTTTGCTTATTTTTTTCTTTAAGCAATGGCTTTTTCCTGGCTTCCGCAAAGCCCAGCTCTGTGGAGTGTATGGCTTAAAGTGGTCCTATGGACGGATACTCCAATCACCCGCTGTGGAGCTTTGCAGCTCCTTCAGGGATATCTTTGGTCTCTTTGTTGCCTCTCTATTTAATGCCCTCCTTGCCTGGTCTGTGAGTTTTGGTGGGCAGCACTCTCTTGGCAGATTTGTTGTGGTGCCATATTCATTGCATTTTTTATTAATGGATTTAATGGTCTCCATATGATATTCAAAGTCTTGGATATATTTTATAACCCAACTCTGATCTGTACTTCTCCACAACTTTGTCCCTGACCTCTTTGGAGAGCTCCTTGGTCTTCATGGTGCCAGCTTGCTTAGTGGTGTTGCAGATTCAGGGGCCTTTCAGAAAAAGGTGTATATATACTGAGATCATGTGACAGATCATGTGCCACTTAGATTGCACACAGGTGGACTTTATTTAACTAATTATGTGACTTCTGAAGGTAATTGTTTGCACCAGATCCTATTTAGGGGCAGCATAGCAAAGGGGTGAATGCATATGCACGCACAACTTTTCCGTTTTTTTTTATTTTTTAGAATTTTTAGATTGAGAGCCCACTGTCCTTGGGGGTGGACAGTGTTGGTGGCACTTTGTTATCCTCAAAGTGGGCGAAGAAGGTGTTTAGCTTGTCTGGGAGCAAGACGTCGGTGTCCTCGGCATAGCTGGTTTTCCCTTTGTAATCCGTCTGGAGTCCCTGCCACATATGTCTCGTGTATGAGCCGTTGAATTGCGACTCCACTTTGTCTCTGTACTGACGGTTTGCCTGTTTGATTGCCTTATGGAGTGCATAACTGCACTGTTTGTATTCAACCGTATTCCCAGTCACCTTGCCGTGGTTAAATGCATTCATTCAGTTTTGCGTAAATGCTGCTATCTATCTATTGTTTTTAGTTTGGGTAGGTTTTAATAGTCACAGTGGGACCAACATCCCCTATACACTTCCTGATGAACTCAGTTACCGTGTCAGTGTTTTTGTCAATGTTATTCTCAGAGGCAACCCAGAATTCTCTTGGGAGGTAATACGGTTTGCATTTGATTGTGAGGTATTCTAGGTTAGGTGAACAAAAGGACTTGGGTGAACAAAAGGACTTGAGTTCCTGTACGTTATCGCAATCACACCATGAGTAAGTAATCATAAAACATACACCTCTGCCTTTCTTCTTACCAGAGATTTCTTTATTCCTGTCTGCGCGATGTACTGAGAACCCAGCTGGCTGTATGGATGGGGAGAGTATATCCGGAGAGAGCCATGATTCCGTGAAACAGAGTATGTTACAATCAATAATGTCTCTCTGGAAGGAGATCCTCGCCCTGAGCTCGTCTAATTTATTGTCCAGGGACTGAACATTAGCGAGTAATATACTCGGAAGCTGTGGATGGTGTGCACGCCTCCTGAGTCAGACTCTGGGATAAGTTAAATTGCCTAAAGGGGGGTACGAACATAGGATCTAATTCGGGAAAGTCATATTTCTGGTCGGAATGCTGATGAGTTACCACCGCTCTGATATCCGAAAGTTATTTCCTGCTCTATGTAATAACACAAATTACAAATAATAATAATACTGCAAAGTTGCTTAGTAGCTAGAAGCAGAGCTACCATGTCTGTCGGCGCCATCTTACTCTCTCGTTCATTATTCTAGAATTGATTGAATCATGAACTCAGAGAGCGATGGATGAAAGAATGACTTCCTTAGCTGCTCCCAGAGGCTTTTCACAAGGACAATATGAAGGGCCCCCCCCATTCTCCCCTTCATCCCCTTCATCACAAGAAACCCAATCTGGATAATTAGACTAAAGAATATGGGAGACTTTAAGGGCAGAGAGATAGAGGGGGGAATGTGTTGCTACTGCACTTTCCTCAAAATGTACCCCCACCCCTTCCTCCACCCTCCTTTCCCCCTCCTTCTCCATCTGTTCCCTCTCTTCTTTCCTTCACTCATATTCGGAGTACATCAGGCCAGTGAGGACGAGAAATGCAGACTAGAGAGAAAATAGGGAAAGATCGAGTGAGAGGGCAAAAGGGAGGGTAGGGGGAGGGGTGAAAACACTGCATCAGCCGAATCCTGCAGTTGGGTATGAGCCCTAACTGGATGGCCACATGAAGACCAATGACCAATAGAAAAACAGCTAGGGGGTATACTGTGCCTTGATTGGTGCTTGTAGACCCAATAACCTGGAGATGGAGCCACATCCTGCAACCTATTATGTGGTCATGGCTATACATAATGATATTTGTGTATCCTTAGATTATCTCACACACAAACACATCCTGTCATTCTCTAACCCAATTATATCAACTCAATGTTCAAAATTTGAAAATCTTTAATCCCTTCCTTTAAATTCAGCCTCTGCTCTTCCTCTGTGCCCCCCTCACACACACACACAGCTGACTGTAAGGACAGCATGCGGCTCTCTTCCAGCCCAAAGAAAGAAGCATCTTGGGAATCTCACCTGGTAAACAGATGTCTGAGGACTACCCGGCTGAGGGGCTGGGGCCGGAGGGATGGTCGGACAGAGGGAGGAAAGGAAAAATACGTGAGGAGTGTGTGCATTCATGTTTAATGTTAGACTGGATGTCTGACAAAATTGACCTCTCCTTGCCAAGGCCTGTCCATGCCAAGCACAAACAAGCTGGAGAGAGGCTGGATCTCACTGTGGTGTTGTGTGCACCTCAGCCAGTCTGTCTGTGTTTCTCAGGATGTTCTGGCTCAGACTAACCCAGGGAGGGAGTCTGTTTGGCCAAATCTATCTCAGCCTGGGAGTCCAGCTGTCATTTTGACAAATAAACCACACTGGAGATTGAGGGGGAGAGAGGTGTGTGTGTGTGCACTGGACTAGTACGATGATGAGTGTAGGTATGAGGATATTAGACTGTTATATCCTGATACTAGTCTTTCTGATTGAAATGGACCAGAGAACACCACAGAAACGTTGTCCGTGCCAATGTGGCTTTGCTGCTGTATGTGTGTAATTTAATCAAACACCCCTATGGTGTTTTATTAAACCAGTGGGAAAATCAGCTGAAATTTAATGATCAAACCAGAACCCAGCCAGCTTGACCGGCACCTAACAGCAATTCATTCACAACTGCTTATGGATCAAAACCAGCAGGCTCTAACCTGTACTGTACTGTATGACCCCATTTGAACCATATATCAGGGATGTCCTCTGGGGACGCTGGTATTGTAATACCAAGAGCGGTGGAAAGCACTTTCAAGCTTCTTTCAGTCTCTCTCTCTCTCTCTCTCTCTCTCTCTCTCTCTCTCTCTCTCTCTCTCAGGTTGGAGTTTATGAACAATGTTGGATATTAAAACCCTTTATAGGATGTTAGAGGAAATGTTCTTTTCTTGATTGAAAACAAAATTAAAACACGGCCAATAACATCTGTGGCGATTTGTAAGGCTGCTTCTATAAATCTGAGGCAATGAGGAAACAACTAAGGTAAGGGACTTGGGTGTTAAAAACTGCTGTTTGTAACTGCTCTTAAACTGTTAATCTGAAGAGCCGTATGGTCTCAAGATGCTATGAAGTGTTCATGGAGCCGTAGTGCTTGACCCTACACAGGCACACACGCACATACAGAACATACGCACACGCAAAGATACACTGATTCTTCATTTGTAAACTAGAATGAACAACTCATAAACTGATTCCCATTTGTGTGCACACAGTGGAGGGCTAAGCTGCTAACTGCTGTAGTGAAAATGTGTGCGTGTGCGTCTGTATGTGTGTGTGTGTGCATGCCTGCATGTGTGTGGTGGAGATATTACCAGCGGGAATAACAGAAAACAATCACCCCCATGACAGTATCCATTATATTTACATGAACAGGTTCTGACTGAGGGCTTTCATTCTAAATGACAAACTAAATAGGATCAGATTTTTCTGGTACAGGCCTTGATTTTGATTTGCTTCACATTTTACCTCGGGGAAAGAAAGAAAATGGAAAAATACGAGCACATTTAAGTGAGATTAGAATTTTACATCACATGACTTGGATCCCAAAGCACTCCAATTCAATTCGACTTCATGCCCAAGGACTTTTTTCATAGCAATTACTATTTTCTTCCATTCTCCACTAAATGCCATTTTTTTTAGTTGAATCTGATTTTCTTCTGTTGAGCACCTGCCTCTGGGAGACATGGCAGCATTACTGGGAAGGAAAGGAATACTAGATGAAAAACAAATATTCATTGACTTTATCTGCGTATCTAGGGCCTATCGATCAATCTACCTAAGATGGCCACATGCCACAAGGCATTCAAATTAATACCATGCAACTTAATGCCTCACAACAAACAAACACAGAGACATTTCTTCTTCATTCTAGTGAGTCCTATGTGTCTTAATTCTCTGTCATTCACATCTCTCTCATTCTTTTTCGATTCCAGAGTGTATTGTAACTCATCTCTCTACTGTATCTCACCACCCTCTGTGTTTCACTGCTCCACCACAGGGTCTCCCTGTCTAGAGTGTAGGGGTCCAGACTGAGGCCATTTTGAAGTTGTTATTTATCTCTCATTCCCTATTAAAGCACCAGGCCTTCTGCCCTTGACCCACACATCACTCTTGGGCCTTTTGGGGAGATGATTTACTGTTTAATTTAGCGTTCCCCAGACTTTGGGTATAGCTAGTGTGATTCAGCCTGATCGTGGGAGGCCAGTGAAATCACAGCTCTGGGGATGGTTGTGTGCATAGGCTTGGTTCACGGCCAGACACATCTTTTGACAGGGAGAAGGACACGTTCTATGGAACTGGCAGGAATATGATGTTATGTTCTATATTCTTATGTAAACAGAGAAAAATATTGTCTGCTGAGCGTGTTTAATGTGAGCACTTCTGAGTTCTCAAAAATATAAACGCAACATAGAACAATGACTAAGATTTTACTGAGTTACAGTTCATATAAGAAAATCAGTCAATTGAAATAAATTAATTAGGCCCTAATCTATGGATTTCACATAACTGGGAATACAGATATACATCTATTGGTCACAGATACCTTACCTTTAAAAAAAGGTAGGGGTGTGGATCAGAAAACCAGTCAGTATCTGGTGTGACCTCCATTTGCCTCATGCAGCGCGACACATCGCCTTCGCATAAAGTTAATCAGACTGTTGATTGTGGCTAATGGAATGTTTTCCCACTCCTCTTCAATGGCTATGCGAAGGTACAGGGTATGGGCGGGAACTGGAACACGCTGTCGTACACGTCGATCCAGAGCATCCCAAACATGCTCAGTAGCTGACATGTCTGGTGACTATGCAGGCCATGGAAGAACTGGGATATTTTCAGTTTCCAGGAATTGTGTACAGATCCTTGCGACATGGGGCCGTGCATTATCATGCTGAATCATGAGGTGATTGTGATGGATGAATGGCACGACAATGGGCCTCAGGATCTCGTCACGGTGTATCTGTGCATTCAAACAGAAATAAGCTTTTTGTACATACAGTATGGAAGATTTCTGGGATCTTTTAAATCAAATCAAATCAAATTTTATTTGTCACATACACATGGTTAGCAGATGTTAATGCGAGTGTAGCGAAATGCTTGTGCTTCTAGTTCCGACAATGCAGTAATAACGAGCAAGTAATCTAACTAACAATTCCAAAAAAACTACTGTCTTATACACAGTGTAAGGGGATAAAGAATATGTACATAAGGATATATGAATGAGTGATGGTACAGAGCAGCATAGGCAAGATACAGTAGATGATATAGAGTACAGTATATACATGTGAGATAAGTATGTAAA
This sequence comes from Oncorhynchus tshawytscha, assembly GCF_018296145.1. Lineage (NCBI taxonomy): Eukaryota > Metazoa > Chordata > Actinopteri > Salmoniformes > Salmonidae > Oncorhynchus > Oncorhynchus tshawytscha. The sequence continues at coordinate 26,001,115 of NC_056450.1, read as the reverse complement.
CAAAGTGGCATAGTTAAAGTGGCTAGTGATACATGTATTACATAAGGATGCAGTCGATGATATAGAGTACAGTATCAACGTATGCATATGAGATGAACAATGTAGGGTAAGTAACATTATATAAGGTAGCATTGTTTAAAGTGGCTAGTGATATATTTACATCATTTCCCATCAATTCCCATGATTAAAGTGGCTGGAGTAGAGTCAGTGTCATTGACAGTGTGTTGGCAGTAGCCACTCAATGTTAGTGGTGGCTGTTTAACAGTCTGATGGCCTTGAGATAGAAGCTGTTTTTCAGTCTCTCGGTCCCAGCTTTGATGCACCTGTACTGACCTCGCCTTCTGGATGACAGCGGGGTGAACAGGCAGTGGCTCGGGTGGTTGATGTCCTTGATGATCTTTATGGCCTTCCTGTAGCATCGGGTGGTGTAGGTGTCCTGGAGGGCAGGTAGTTTGCCCCCGGTGATGCGTTGTGCAGACCTCACTACCCTCTGGAGAGCCTTACGGTTGAGGGCGGTGCAGTTGCCATACCAGGCGGTGATACAGCCCGCCAGGATGCTCTCGATTGTGCATCTGTAGAAGTTTGTGAGTGCTTTTGGTGACAAGCCGAATTTCTTCAGCCTCCTGAGGTTGAAGAGGCGCTGCTGCGCCTTCCTCACGATGCTGTCTGTGTGAGTGGACCAATTCAGTTTGTCTGTGATGTGTATGCCGAGGAACTTAAAACTTGCTACCCTCTCCACTACTGTTCCATTTTGTTTATTTCAGCTCATTAAACATTGGACCACCACTTTACATGTTGCTTATTTATTTCTGCATAAGATCACCAGCTGTTCCAGTCGACTGTGCGATCACGCTCTCTGTAGCCGATGTAAGACCTTTAAACAGGTTAACATTCACAAGGCCATTGGGCCTGACAGATTACCAGGACGCGTACTCAAAGCATTCGCTGATCGCCTGGTAAGTGTCTTGACAGACATTTTCAACCTCTCCTTGACCCAGTCTGTAATACCTATATCTTTCAAGAAGACCACCATAGTCCCTGTGCCCAAGAATGCAAAGATAACCTGTCTAAATCACTATCGCTCAGTAGCACTCATATCTGTAGCCATCAATCGATCAAACGTATTTATAAAGCCTTTTTTACATCAGCCGATGTTACAAAGTGCTTCCACAGAAACCAGCCTAAAACCCCAAACAGCAAGCAATGTAGATGTAGAAGCACGGTGGCTAGGAAAAACTCCCTAGAAAGGCAGGAACCTAGGAAGTCGGACACTGTGGCCCCATCCGACGACTGGACAGGGCCAACTGGGCAGGATATAACCCCACCCACTTTGCCAAAGCACAGCCCCCACACCACTAGAGGGATATCCATAAACCACCAACTTACTACCCTGAGACAAGGCTGTGTATAGCCCACGGAGATATCCCCCACGAACTCGAGGGGGCGCCAACCCAGACAGGAAGATCACGTTAGTGACTCAATCCACTCAAGTAATAGGGTAAGAGGCAGAGAATCCCAGTGGAGAGAGGGGAACCGGCCAGGCAGAGACAGCAAGGGCGGTTCGTCGCTCCAGTGCCTTTCCGTTCACCTTTGCACCCCTGGGCCAGACTACACTCAGTCATAGGACCTACTGAAGAGACGAGTCTTCAATAAAGACTTAAAAGTAGAGACAGAGTCAGCGTCTCTCACATGGATAGGCAGACCATTCCATAAAAATGTATCTCTATTGGAGAAAGCCCTGCCTCCAGCTGTTTGCTTAGACATTCTAGGGACAATAAGGAGTAGCATATGTGTAGGTATGTACGGCAGGACTTAATTGGAGAGATAGGTAGGAGAAAACCCATGTACTGCTTTGTAGGTAAGCAGTAAAACCTTGAAATCAGCCCTATCCTTAACAGGAAGACAGTTTAGAGAGGCTAGCCATGTTTAACACTAACTGAAGTTTATTTAGTGGTTTATCTAGGTAGCCGGTAAGTATAGCACTTCAGTAGTCTAATCTAGAAGTGACAAAAGCATAGCTTAACTTTTTTTTCAATTTTTGGACAAAATTTTTCAGAATTTTGCAATGTTACGAAGATGGAAAAAGCTGGCCTTGAAATATTGTACAACTGTACAACCATCAAGATTCATTGTCAGATTCAACAAAAGATATCTTTGTTTTTTGGGACCAAGAACTAACATCTCTGTTTTGTCTGAGTTTAAAAGTAAAACATTTGAGGGAAAGGAGGGAAATTTTGGGGCTTCACCATGTTTCATCGAAATGTACAGCTGTGTATCGTCCGCATAGCAGTGAAAGTTAACATTATGTTTCCGAATGACATCACCAAGAGGTACAATATATAGTGAAAACAATAGTGGTCCTAAAACGGAACCTTGAGGAATGAGGAACATCGAAATTTACAATAGATTTGTCAGAGGACAAACCATCCACAGAGACAAACTGATATATTTCCGACATATAAGATCTAAACCAATGTAAACCAATTTGGGTTTCCAATCTCTCCAAAATAATGTGGTGATCGATGGTGTCAAAAGCAGCACTGAGGTCTAGGAGCACGAGGACAAATGCAGAATCTTGGTCTGATGTCAATAAAAGGTAATTTACCACCTTCATGAGTGCAATCTCAGTGCTATGATGGAGTCTAAAACCAGATTGAAGCATTTCATATACATTGTTTGTCTTCAGGTAGGCAGCGAGTTGCTGCACAACAGCTTTTTCAAAATGTTTTGAGAGGAATGGGAGATTCGATATAGGCCGACATTTTTGTGCATTTTCTCGGTTAAGGTTCGGCATTTTCAAGAGAGGCTTCATTACTGCCACTTTTAGTGAGTTTGATAGGGAGCCGTTCATTATGTTCAACATAGGAGGGCCAAGCACAGGAAGCAGCTCTTTCAGTAGTTTAGTTGGAATAGGGTCCAGTATGCAGCTTGAAGGTTTAGAGGCCATGACTATTTTCATGAATGTGTCAAGAGATATAGGATTAAAAACTTGAGTGTCTCCATTGATCCTAGGTCCTGGCAGTGTTGTGCAGAATCAGAACAACTGAGCTTTGGAGAAATATGCATATACAAAGAGGAGTCCGTAATTTGCTTTCTAATGATCATGTTATTTTCATCAAAGAAGGTCCAGAGTTGGCAAGTACCAACAAAGTACCAACAAAGTACTAACAAACCTCAGCAGAACAGAGACAAGTCTGGAAGTTGTGACAGGAAGTGATAATGAACACAGGTAATCAGTCAGCCATGAAGTGCTTTGAAAGGCTGGTCATGGCTCACATCAACACCATCATCCCAGACACCCTGGACCCACTCCAATTTGCATACTGCCCCAACAGATCCACAAATTATACAATCTCTATTGGAATCTACACTGCCCTCTCCACCTTGACAAGAGTGCCAAAAAGCTCATGAATAAGCTAAGGACCCTAAGACTGAACACCGCCCTCTGCACCTGGACTTCCTGACGGGTCGCCCCCAGGTGGTGAGGGTAGGCAACAACACATTAACCATGCTGGCCCTCAAAACAGAGCCCCTCAGGGGTGATTGCTTAGTCCCCTCCTGTACTCCCGTTCACCCATGACTGCGTGGCTACACACTAATCCAACACCATCTTTAATTTAGCTGACGACACAACGGTGGTAGGCCTGATCACTGATGACGATGAGACAGCCTATAGGAAAGAGGTCAGAGACCTGGAAGTGTGGTGCCAGGACAACAACCTCTTCTTCAAAAGCAAGACAAAGGAGCTGATTGTGGACTACAGGAAATGGAGGGACGAGCACACCCCCATTCACATCGACGGGGCAGTAGTGGAGTGGGTCAAGAGATTCAAGTTCCTCTGTGTCCACATCACTAAGGATCTATCATGGTCCAAACACACTAACACAGTCCTGAAGAGGGCACGACGATGCCTCTTCCCACTCAGGAGGCTGAAAAGATTAGGCATGGACCCTCAGATCCTCAAAAAGTTCTACAGCTGCACTATGGAGAGCATCTTGACTGGCTGCATCACCGATTGGTATGGCAACTGCTTGGCATCCGACCACAAGGTGCTACAGAGGGTAGTGCGTATAGCCCAGTACATCACTGGGGCTGAGCTCCCTGCCATCCAGGACCTCTATACCAGGCGGTGTCAGAGGAAGGCCATAAAAATGGTCATAGACTCCAGCCACCCATCTGTTCTCTCTGCTACTGCACAGCAAGCAGTACCGATGCACCAAGTCTGGAACTAACCCTGAACAGCTTCCACCTCCAAGCCATAAGACTGACAAATTGTTAGTTATATGTACTGTACATACAGTATCTACCTCAATGACCTTGTACCTCTGCACATCGACTTGGTACTGGTACCCCGTGTATATAGCCAAGTAAAAATTACTCATTCTGTATTTATTATTACGTGTTATTATCTATTCTATTATTTCTCTATTTTCTGTCCCTCTGCATTTTTGGGGAAGGGCCCATAAAATAAGCATTTCACTGTTAGTCTACACCTGCTGTTTACTTAAAATTAGAGTCTTGCATCGACGAACACGCCAGAAAAATGCCAACTGGATGTTTGTTGACAAATATATAAATGTAGTAATAGTTTTCCTGTCTAAATGCATGATTGTGGGAGATTCCACTTCCTAGGAATTCCACTAACATACACTAAGTTGACTGTGCCTTTACTTGTAAATTGTACAATTCAAAAAATTGATGTCATGGCTTTAGAAGCTTCTGATAGACTAATTGACATAATTTGATTAAATTGGAGGTGTACCTGTGGATGAATTTCAAGGCCTACCTTCAAACTCAGTGCCTCTTTGCTTGACATCATGTGAAAATCAAAAGAAATCAGCCAAGACATCAGAAAAAAATTGTAGACCTCCACAAGTCTGGTTCATCCTTGGGAGCAAATTCCAAATGCCTGAAGGAACCACGTTCACAATAGTACGCAAGTTTAAACACCACGGGACCACTCATCCGTCATACCGCTCAAGAACGAGACACATTCTGTCTCTTAGAGATGAACGTGCTTTGGTGCAAAAAGTGCATATCAATCCCAGAACAACAGTAAAGGACCTTGTGAAGATGCTGGAGGAAATGGGTACAAGGAAGAAGCCACTGCCCCAAAACTGCCATAAAGAAGACAGACTATGGTTTGCAACTGCACATGGGGACAAAGATTGTACTTTTTGGAGAAATGTCCTCTGGTCTAATGAAACAAAAATAGAACTGTTTGGCCATAATGACCATCATTATGTTTGGAGAAAAATGGGGGGGGCTTGCAAGCTGAAGAACATCATCCCAACCGTGAAGCATGGAGGTGGCAGCATCATGTTGTGGAGTGCTTTGCTGCAGGAGGGACTGGTGCACTTCACAAAATAGATGGCATCATGAGAAGGAAAATGATGTGGATATATTGAAGCAACATCTCAAGACATGAGTCAGGAAATTAAAGCTTGGACACAAATGGGTCTTCCAAATGGACAATGACCCCAAACATACTTCCAAAGTTGTGGCAAAATGGCTTAAGGACAACAAAGTCAAGGTATTGGAGTGGCCATCACAAAGCCCCGACCTCAAACCTATAGAAAATGTGTGGACAGAACAGAAAAAGCGTGTGTGAGCAAGGAGGCCTACAAACGTGACTCAGTTACACCAGCTTTGTCAGGAGGAATGGGCCAACATTCACCCAACTTATTGTGGGAAGCTTGTGGAAGGCTACCCGAAATGTTTGACCCAAGTTAAACAAGTTAAAGGCAATGCTACCTAATACTAATTGGTTGTATGTAAACTTCTGACCCACTGGGAATGTGATGAAAGAAATAAAAGCTGAAATAAATAATTATCTCTACTATTATTCATTTCACATTTTTAAAATAATGTGGTGATCCAAACTGACCTAAGACAGGGAATGGAATTTTTACTTGGATTAAATGTCAGTAATTGTGATAAACTGAGTTTAAATGTATTTGGCTAAGGTATATGTAAACTTCCAACTGTATGTACGGTCACTGTGGGGACAACGTCGTCGATACATTTATTAATGAAGTCAGTGATTGATATGGTAAACTCCTCAATGTTATCGAATGAATCCCAGAACATATTCCAGTCTGTCCTAATGAAGCAGTCCTGTAGCATAGCATCCACTTCATCTGAGCATGTCAATAGTACTTCCTGTTTTGAGTTTTTGCTTGTAAGCATTGTGTTATGGTTAGATTTGCCAAAAGGAGGGCGAGGGAGAGCCTTGCATGCATTTCTGTGTGTGGAGTAAAGGTGATCTACAGTTTTGTTGCCCCGACCATCCAGTCACGCCATCAAGATAATGGCCACATTTCCCTGTGAGTTACACCAATGATATGATCTGATCTGTCAAAGCTAACGGCAGAGGACACAGCAACCTCTATTCCGCTGACTCCATTAGCCTAGCTCACAATGTAAAGCACTTTCACTTTCTCTCTATCTTTCTCCCATTCTTTTTCTTCTAATGTAATCATAACTCACATACACTGGACCGGGTCAGTCGGGAAATGGAAAATGGCCACCTCTAAGAATTTAAAGATGAGCTCCTCCAACCACATTATGATTATAGGATTGTGAGGGCTATTCTACATTATTCACAGTATGTATATTCAGTCTGTGTGAGTACCAGCACCCCTGATATCCTAGAGACGTCTGCCAGAGCTCCTCTCGTCAGCCCCTTGCAAGTTATCGCTTAACATTTAGAGCACAGAGGATCGCTGAAAAGGCACATTTTTCAACTGCCATGTTGAAACAAAAAATAAATAGTAGATTGTGTATTTAGTGAGGTGATTTACTGCGTCGCAGACTGGAAAAGTTGGAAGAGAAACACAAATGGGGTTTGGAAGGAAAACATTCAATGTGAATTCTTTAGGGGAGATTAAATCAAACAAAGGGAATGTGTGAATGTGTGAGTGAATGAAACGCTGACATTGCTATTGTCCCCTGCTCCAACAGAGGAGAGATTTAAAGACAGAGGTCTCCTCTCCTCCTTTTCCTCCCTCGTTTCCCCTGTCTTTTAAGAGGCTGTTTCTTCTCTTTCCTGATCCCTCTGACATGATGGACTCTGCCACTTCCTGGTTGGCTGTGGGCTGTGTGTGTGTGTGTGTGTGTGTGTGTGTGTGTGTGTGTGTGTGTGTGTGTGTGTGTGTTGTGTGTGTGTGTGTGTGTGTGTGTGTGTGTGTGTGTGTGTGTGATGCCATTTAAGATGGGGGAAGACTATTCTTTTTTTCATGAGCATGGCCTTATTTCTATTACAGCATATTGGATGACAGCATATTGGATGACTGTCATTCATATTCCATTCACCCAGTTCAATGTAACATCCATAGGTTTACATGATGCTCGAATTTTCCCTATACCCATCATGAGGTTGCTACAACCTAGCCTATGAATGATGGCTCATTCATACAAAGTAGGTGTCTGTTTCAGAAATGTTTTTCAACAGAATCGGCAGAATAAATACACTCCGGATCACATGTAAACACTGTGATAGCAGCCATGTTGTATTCCTTCATGCACCTATGTGCTCTCCTCCGCTCACCTTTTCCCTTTGCTTGTGGACGTCAATGCACAATACATCTGCTGTATGTGGCCAGGCACCAAAAAAAATTCCAAGCCAAACCATATCACCATATTAGCTAAAGTAAGTCAACACAGCTAATAGAACTAATCCGTTAGTAAACCCACTACAATCATGCAGTACAGTGTCAGTAAGCTGTTTAGCATTTACACTGTCAGGCCCCAGTGGCAATACATTTTTTAAACCAAAAGCTTACCTTGACTTGGAAGAGTTTCAGTGTCATAGCCAGCTAGCTGTTTGAGCCAGGTGTTTACTAGGCTAAACTATCTAGCTGCATTTGCTAGCTAAGTAACTGAAAGTGAAAACAAATGACAAAATCTCTCTCTCTGTCTTTCTCTTGCTTGTCCTTAATTTTTGAAGAAATGAATTTGTTCAAAACTGGTCAACTATTGTCTTTCTCTATGTGAGTCAACTACTCACCACATTCTATGCACTGCAGTGCTAGCTAGCTGTAGCTTATGCTCTCAGTACTAGATTAATTATCTGATCCTTTGATTGGGTGGACAATATGTCAGTTAATGCTGCAAGAGCTCTGATATGATGGACGACGTTCTCCGGAAGTTGACATAATTACTGTATATGTCTATGGAAGCGGGTGAGAACAATGAGCCTCCTAGGTTTTGCACAGATTTTTGTTATTTAACTAGGCAAGTCAGTTAAGAACAAACTCTTATTTACAATGATGGCATATGAACAGTGGGTTAACTGCCTTGTTCAGGGGCAGAACAACATATTTTTACCTTGCCAGCTTGGGGATTCAATCTAGCAACCTTTCAGTTACTGGCCCAACACTCTAACCACTAGGCTACCTGCCGCCCCAGAAGATTGAAGTCTTGAAGTCGATGTACCCAGAAGAGGACGGAAGCTAGGTGTCCTCCAGCTACACCATGGTGCTACCCTACATAGTGCTGTTTAGGCTACTGTAAACCTTCATTGCAAAAGGTTTGTTTTAATCAATTATTTGGTGAGACCTGAATATATTTAGTCTAGTTTTATCTGAAAAGGATAACTTTTTAAATGTTTCCCTATTTTTAATTTCCGGAAATTCATTGAGGTGGCTGGTGAGCCTCCACTGCTGTGTCTGTGTATGTGTGTGCATAGATGCGTGTGTGCGTCTCTTCTCACACACAGACAGGGGCTTTGTGGCTGTAAGGAACACAATAGGAGTCTACATTCCTCTACACACAGAGAGCAAAAGAGATAAAGAGAGAGGGAGGGAAAAAATTGTAAAATACAAAACACAACTCCTCTGTAAATGTACTACAGTACTGTACATGTATCACCATGTGTGTTAATCCAGTCACTGTTCTCCATTTTCATAGCCTGGACTTATTTTGCCCAGAAAATTAGTTCTGTGCAATTTCACATTCAGAAAGCATTCCATATGGGGAACACTGCGGTCTCCTGGTGACTTGGGAATATGAATGGGCCTGCGATTTTTAAATACTCTCAACCCTGTGTTTCTCCCCTCCTGCAAGTGGTAGATTGGAGCGGTGCAGTGTTGGCATGGCCAGAGAAGACATAAGCCAGAATTAGAGCTGGGGGAAGAGGCCATGGCTGCTAGGGCTCTGGGAAGTCTGTCAGACCCAAACACAGACCTAGCCTATCATTTAATCCTGCTGGTGCCCCCCCCACACACACACACACACGCACAAGCGCAGGGAGACACACACACATGCAGGCACACACACATGCAGGCACACACACACACACACACACACCCATCGCCTCCAATACATCACAATCCTCTTTGGTGTTTTTTGTCATTCTATATTCCCCCCTTCTTTTGGATCTTTCTCTCTTATGCTTGCTGTTTTGGTTGTTGCTGCGTATATCAGTGGAGTGCTGTAGTCATTAATCACAGGTAAATGTACGCTGAAAAGAAAGCAGACATCTCAGGGGAGTTTCTCTCATTGGGTTCTGAAAATGCTGTACTAAATGAGCTCCTGAGAGAAGGAGAAACTAGAGCACAGGTGCTCTGGCAGGTCTTGTAAGCACAGAGATGCACAGATGCATATACGCACACACACAGACACACACACACACTTATACACACACACATGCAGAATACTTTACCAGAATGACTCATCTTAACTATAAGTGGGGGCAATTGCACAAAGAAACCCAAGAGGACAATGACAAGAAACAATTTGATTTACATCATTTTTCAACTTCCACCATGAACAACAACTGTCCAGTAGGTCTGACTCTGTAAGGCATGAATTAACAGTCAATAAAATCACACCAGGGGGCAAATAAATGTTTGAGACAAAATGTTCCCCTTCTTCCAAATCAATAAGAGCCTTTGAAAATTATCCACTTGTACCAGGACAGTTGTTCAGCCTAACTGTAGACAACAAAACCCTTTCTCTGTTGCACATCAGTCAAGATCATGTCTACTGACTTTTATCTTCAGATAAAACTACTCAACCCCAAAAACAATTCCTTAAACTCTCCAAACCAAAGATAACATCCCAAAGAAGAGCAGGCGGCATTCTGACAGAGTGGTGGAGCTTCGGCTAAAATTGCAGCATTATTCAGAGGTACAATTTCAGGGCTCATCTCCCACCTTAGATAATTGTCTGTCTGCTCATATAACCAGACTGATTCTTAAAAATCACTGAGCTATTAGCTCTCACTCAGAGTGGAAGGAGAGGAGAGAGAAAAAATAAAGAGTGAGATGATTGAGAAAGGAAAAGAAAGAAGAATACTATCTATGGATAGAGGAGACAAGAAGATAGGTGGAATGGAGAAAGAAGGAAAGAAAAAGAGGAGTAGAGAGAATACATGCAAGAATTAGTGAGAGAGATCTGAAAAAGAGGGAGAAAGGGGGAACACTCTTTGAACCACTCTGGCTCTGGGGTTCCACGGAAATTCACTACAAACGCTGTGTTAACCATTCATATATGGAGTATCAAGTACATTTTCACCATAGTTAAAACGCTTACATGGAAGCATACAGTTTATTTTCACAGCAGTTCAATTACAGTTTTTTTTTCAATTGCTAACAAGTATAGGTCAATACTGAAGCCACATTTCAAAACTCTTCACACAGTCTGCATTACCAACCTGCATTTTGGCCAAACAGTTAATCTCACCTCCAAAACTCACTCAAACCACCAAAACACTTCATACATGTCTCAAAATAAGCTTGTTCGACCATAACACTGGCAACAATTCTCACTCAGTAAGCATTCATAGTCACTCATAACACACTAACCAAAAAACCCCACTAACAACAGGGAGAATTACATAAATGATGAACAATTCTCTTTGATTTTTGAATGATCAGTAATCAATCAATAATAATTACAAAAAAAAACATCAACAACATGTGTAGTATAATAACTCATACTGTGCAGTACTGTGGGGGTTCTAGTTCTCCCTCTCTCCTGCATTTAACCACAAGTTCTCATCAACATCACATCATGTCGTCTCTGGCGATGCATCTTGGAAAGTATCTTCTGGAATGTCTAATCCAACCCTGCATTCATTGCATCCAGTAAGGACATCTGGTCATGTGGATGATGGTCATAAACCTTCCACCTCCACACAGAGAAAAACTCCTCTATGGGGTTTAGGAAGCGGGAGTATGGAGGCAGGAATAGTACTGACATCCTGGGATTTGCAGCAAAGTGGTGGAATGCCACATTATCCCACACAACAACGAAGGTAGGGGAGTTTCTTGCCCCTCTCTCCTCCGCTGGCACAAGTCGATTATGCAGCTCATCCAGAAAAGAAACGAGCCTCTCTGTATTGTAGGGGCCAATGAGTGGTCTGTGTAACAGCAAACCATCATTGGACAGTTCTGCACACATTGTGATGTTAGCTCCTCTCTGCCCTGGGACATCCACGGTTGCTCTCAATCACATTTCTTCCCCTGCAGTGCTTTTTTGCCAGGTTGAGTCCAGCTTCATCCACAAAGATGAATGTATGTGCAGTTTGCCTGGCTTCCATCTCCATTGCTCTCTAAAATACAGTAAATCCACAGTTTTACAGTACTTTACATTATGGATAGCTGTGTATGTACCCTGTTTGGTTATTATAGTTTTTGACAATTGCTTACACATGATTTCTGAAACTATGGCTCCTTTTCTCTAGACTCCACACACAAAAAAAACACACACACAACATGCAAAACGTCACACATCTCTTGCAAAACTGCATGAGTGAAGAAGGTTTAGTGCGAAATAGGAAGCCGATTCTAGATTTAATTTTGCATTGGAGATGCTTAATGTGAGTCTGGAAGGAGAGTTTACAGTCTAACCAGACACCTAGGTATTTGTAGTTGTCCACATATTCTAAGTCAGAACCATCCAGAGGAGTGATGCTAGTCGAGTGGGCGGGTGCGGGCAACAATTGGTTGAAGAGCATGCATTTAGTTTTACTAGCATTTAAAATCAGTTGGAGGCCACGGAAGAAGTGTTGTATGGTATTGAAGCTTGTTTGGAGGTTAATTAACTTCTCTAGGATAGGGGGCAGCATTTGGAATTTTGGATGAAAAGCATGCCCAAACTCAACTGCCTGCTACTCATCCCCAGAAGATAAGATATGCATAGTATTTTCCAAAACGGTTTGAATCATGTCTGTGAGTATAACAGAACTTATGTAGCAGGCGAAACCCCGAGGTCAAACCATTCAGATTAATTTTTTTAGGTCACTCTCTTCTCAATAAGTTTTCATTGGGAATCCAGATTTCTAAGGGACTTGATTGCAGTTCCAACCGCTTCCACTGGATGTCACCAGTCTTTAGAAATTGATTGAGGTTATTCCTTTGTGTAATGAAGAAGTACGGCCATCTGAACGAGGGTAGCTTCATGTGTACTGTTTGATAGAGGCGCATGACCAGAAAGCTAGCGTCAGTTTGTTGTCTTCCTGTATTGTCCACAGATCATCCCGTCTAAAATTTAATTGATTATTTACTTTAAAAAATACCTAAAGTTGTATTACAAAAGTAGTTTGAAATGTTTTGGCAAAATTTACAGGTAACATTTGAGATATTTTGTAGTGACGTTGCGCAAGTTAGAACCAGTGTTTTTCTGGTTCAAACGTGCCAAATAAATGGACATTTTGGATATATATGGACGTAATTAATCAAACAAAAGGATCATTTGTGATGCTTATGGGACATATTGGAGTGCCAACAGAAGAAGCTCATCATAGGTATGGCATGATTTACATTTTTATTTCTGCGTTTTGTGTCGCTCCTGCAGGGTTGAAATATGTTTTCTCATTTTTGTTTACTATGGTGCTATCCTCAGATTATAGCATCGTTTGCTTTCGCCGAAAAGCCTTTTTAAAATCTGACATGTTGGCTGGATTCACAACACGTGTAGCTTTAATTTGGTATCTTACGTGTGATTTCATGAAAGTTAGATTTTTATAGGAATTTATTTGAATTTGGCGCTCTGCATTTTCTCTGGCTTTTGGCCAAGAGGGACGCTACCATCCCACATATCCCAGAGAGGTTAACACAGTGTCCAAAGAAGGGCCAGACGTGTACAGAATGGTGTCGTCTGCGTAGAGGTGGATCAGAGAATCACCAGCAGCAAGATTGACATCATTGATAAAAACAGAGAAAAGAGTCGGCCCGAGAATTGAACCCTGTGGCACCCCCATAGAGACTGCCTAGAGGTCCGAACAACAGGCCCTCTGATTTGACACACTGAACTCCTTCTGAGAAGTAGTTGGTGAACCAGGCGAGGCAGTCATTCGAGAAACCAAGGCTATTGAGTCTGCCGATAAGAATGCGGTGATTGACAGAGTCGAAAGCCTTGGCCAGGTCGATGAAGACGGCTGCACAGTACTGTCTTTTATCCAAGGTGGTTATGATATCGTTTAAGACCTTGAGAGTGGCTGAGGTGCACCCATGACCAGCTCAGAAACCAGATTGCATAGTGGAGAAGTGGTAGGGGTCGCAATAATTTCGGCAGATAATTTTAGAAAGTGAGGGTCCAGATTATCTAGCCCGGCTGATTTGTAGGGATCCAGATTTTGCAGCTCTTTCAGAACATCAGCTGTTTGGATTTGGGTGAAGGAGAAGTGTGTGTGTGGGGGGGGCTTGGCCAAGTTGCTGCAGGGGGTGGTCAGCTTTTGGCCGGGGTAGGGGTAGCCATTTGGAAAACATGGCCAGCCGTAGAAAAATGCTTATTGAAAATAACATTTATTGTAGATTTATCGGTGGTGGCAGTGTTTCCTAGCCTCAGTGCAGCAGACAGCTGGGAGGAGATGCTCTTATTCTCCATGGACTTTACAGTGTCCCAAAACTTTTTGGAATTAGTGCTACAGGATGCAAATTTCTGTTTGAAAAAGCTAGCCTTAGCTAGCTTTTCGCGGATGTTGTTCGATACTAATGCAGTACGCCATAGGATGTTTTTGTGCTGGTCAAGTCTGGGGTGAACCAAGGACAATATCTGTTCTTAGTACTACATTTTTTGAATGGGGAATGGTTATTTAAGAAGGCAAGGAAAGCACTTAAAGAGCAACCAGGCATCCTCTACTGACGGGATGAGGTCAATATCCTTCCAGGATACCCGGGCCAGGTCGATTAGAAAGGCCTGCTCGCTGAAGTGTTTTAGGGAGCGGTTGACAGTGATGAGGGTTGGTCGTTTGACTGCGGACCCATCACGGACGAAGGCAATGAGGCAGTGATTGCTGAGATCCTGGTTGAAGACAGCAGAGGTGTATTTAGAGGGCAAGTTGGTCAGGATGATATCTAAGAGGGTACCCATGGTTATGGATTTAGGGTTGTACCTGGTAGGTTCCTTAATAATTTGTGTGAGATTGAGGGCATCTAGCTTAGATTGTAGGATGGCCTGGGTGTTATGAATATCCCAGTTTAGGCTACCTAACAGCACGAACTCTGAAGATTGATGGGGGGCAATCAATTCCCATATGGTGTCCAGGGCACAGCTGGGGGTTGAAGGGGGAATGTAACAAGTGGCAACGGTGAATGACTTGTTTCTGGAAAGATGGATTTCTAAAAGTAGAAGCTCGAATTGTTTGGGTACAGACCTTGATAGTATAACAGAACTCTGCAGGCTATCTTGTCGAAAGTTCTATCTTGTCAGAAGATGTTATAGTTAGGGATGGAAATTTCAGGATTTTTGGTGGCCTTCCTAAGCCGTGATTCAGACACGGCTAGGACATCAGGATTGGCGGAGTGTGCTAAAGCAGCGAATAAAACAAACTTAGGGTGGAGGCTTCTAATGTTAACATGCATGAAACCAAGGCTTTTAAGGTTACAGAAGTCAACAAATGAGAGCGCCTGGGGAATTGTTGTGGTGCTGGGGGCTGCAGGGCCTGGGTTAACCTCTACATCACAAGAGGAACAGAGGAGGAGTAGGATAAGGGTATGGCTAAAGGCTAAAATAACTGGTTGTCTAGCGCGTTCGGAACAGAGAGTAAAAGGAGCAGATTTCTGGGCGCAGAAGAATAGATTCAAGGCATAACGTACAGACAAGGGTATGGTAGGATGTGAGTACAGTCGAGTAAATGTAGGCATCGAGTGACGATGAGAGAGGTTTTGTCTCTCGAGGCACCAGTTATGCCAGGTGAGGTCACCGCATGTGTGGTGGGTGGACTACGGGCTCTACAGTGAAATAAGACAATCACTAACCAAAACAGCAATAGACAAGGCATATTGACATTAGGGAGAGACATGTGTATTCGAGTGATCATAGGGTCCAATGAGTAGCACTAGATGAGTCAGGGAGCAAATTCCGTAGTCGCTGCTATGCTAGGCGAGCTGGTGATACGGAGAGTCAGACGCTGCAGATTTGGTTGCACACCTAAACCGGCCTCTCTCAAAGAGAGACCATTGTTTACAACATGGTCAATAATTGTGGCCCTTATCTCATCAGAGATCACCGCTCTTGGTCTTCCTTTCCTTTTATCTCCACGTAATCTCCCTCTCCCTGCCATTCTTCTTTCCCCACCAACCTGTTTTCCATGATCCATGTTTCAAAACTAAATAATTCCGAAGCCGTCCTCTTTTGTCTGTTTGGTAACGAGACTAAAAACAGGACACTTGGGTAAGCTTTCAGCTGAAATTGCAATCAGCTGTGTTTGGAATAATTACATTTTCTGCTGAGATTTTCTATATGTTTCAATCTGGTTACTGCAGAAATGCAAAACATTTTCCATCATTCAGTTTTGGAAACTGTGTTAGCATTTGAAAACATGTGCTGCAAATATATAGTTTTGTAGGTGGTGGAGTATGAATGAGAAAAGAGTTCAGGGATTTCGGAGAATGTGGTCATTGAAAGAATTTTGTGTGAAAGCAATGAAAAATGATTCAAAGTTTGGTCTGTATACACTTCTGTTTCGCTGACTGTGTGAAGAGTTTTGCCAATGTGACTTCAGTTTTGACCAATGCATGTTAGCAATTGAAAAAACCTGTAATCCTCCATAGCCCTTTCCTGCAGTCAAATGGCCTAGTGTCTCATGGGTGGAATATTATGAATAATTTTTGCGTCATAGTTAATAAACATTATTTAAAAACAAGAGCCAAAAATCTGGTGTTTCTATGTTAAATGGTTTTGTTATATTTCAGTCTTCTGTGATGTATTTAAAGTGTAATATTGAATACATTTAATCTTTTTTTAACCATAACTATGTGTGTGAGGTGTATATTTTTGTTTCAAAGTAGATTTGTTTAAAACTACCAAGAAACCTTCTGTGTGACACTGATTTAACCCACTGCAGGAAAAGGTTAACAAGCAGCACTGAGGAAGCCCCTTCCAGGTATCCCATTCCCATCATTATCTTACCCATATAGACAGTAAACATGCTATTCTTCATGCCCCAAACCACACAGCTTCCGCTGTGAGATACCAAACAAATTGGCTGTTGGTACATACAGTATTATACATGTGTCCTCTGGTTAAGCGTATTCTTTCATCACAGGTGTCGTTTGCTTTTTGCTGATGCTGTTTGGTTGTGATTGGGGGGGCCAGGTTGAGTCTTTATTTACCCGAGCAGGAGATATCGATGCCTCTCTACAGCAGGAGATCAATGGAGAGTTGCAAAATCAATATATGCTATTGATGGCTGTTTGGCTGGAGTAGAAGGAAAACGACAAAGGACACCAGTACATTGTGAGGAATTACTCCTTCCCGCTTCATAATTTCCTTCTTTACTGCCCCCCCCCCTCGATTCACTTTCTTGCTTTTTTCTTCTTCTTCAAGAAAGGCTCTCATGTTATCATTGCCATGCATGTCTCTTTGTTGGTCTTTCTTCTTGCAGCTTGTTAAAGTTGTGCGTTCAGCTCCATCTGCTCTAGAGAGGAGTAGTGCTGGAATGATACTTCAGTGGGAACTTTGAATACAGCCTCAAACAAAGCTGCTGGCATGAGGGCCCGGTAGCCAGTCAATATAAAGGCTAAGGTTCTTCGTACAGTCGAACTAGAGACTACAGCCTACAGGCCCAGATATTTGAGCACTGAAGTGTTCAAGGCTATATGTGATGATACAGACACACTAAAGGCTGTAGGGCTCTGTACAGTACAGTAGGACTGATGGCAATAAGCCTTGATAAACACATGCTAGGTAGAGGCTAAGGACCTGGATACAGTAGCAGTACTCTCTGCACTGGGCCAATAGCAGTCTCTCCGAGTTCGCTTACACTTCCCTGGTCATGCAGTACAACAAGTCTGGGCACTGTTCGGTGTGTCAACAAGCACCTCACTCATCTAATCAACACTTCCCCCAGTCACAACCCCACTGACAGGGGCCTGGGGAAGACTCCTGGGTAGTGGCCGCAGCCTTGTTACCAAACCTGTCCCTTGCAGCGGTGGCCTGATCAAAGTGACAGAGCCTGGTCTGGCGGAGAGGCGCAGGGGAAGTGAGGGCTGCTGTCACCCTGTCTGTCCCGCTGACGGCCCCTCTGCCAGGCAGGGGAGAGAAGGGGAGAGTGAGGGTGGGACCAGAGCGTCTCTGGGATGTCATTCAGTTGGGCGGCGGATGACAGAACAGGCCATTAAGGATTGGACTGGCTTCACAGACCATTAGACAAGGTAGGCATCATACTGTCAGCCTCACAGCCACGCCACACAGAGCACTGAGTAATGGTGAGGTAGGGAGGTAGACAGAGAGGGAGTGAGAGGGTGAGAGGGAGAAGGAAGAGAG